>NC_069660.1:33817333-34146499 GCF_027244095.1 Hemicordylus capensis | reverse complement strand
CGGGTAGTTATTTGGTGTCCATCTGTCTATGGTTAGAAGACAGAGATAGTAAATTGCAAAGCTAAATAGAACAAAAACACTTTCCAAAACTGAATGCTCTATTTGTCTTATAATTATTAGCCATCCTACAATAGTCTTTGCCCTAGTTCACTTTAGTTCTTGCTTTTAAAAAAAAAAGCATGGTGATTTAGGGAAGATAATCTACCATTTTTGTACCAAACTTCACATATTTGGAGCTCGGCAGTAGAAGCAGAAGGCACATATTTGAGGAGTTGAGGGCTGAGGTTTACAGGCTTATTATTCAAACACAAGCTACTTTAAATGAAAATACAAGACTGGATTAAGGAAGAAAGTGGAATAACTCACAGGGCAAATGTATCTGCACATCTGTTGCCAACTACTGTGGAGCATTTCATTAACCTCTCAACAGTTGTGGCAGAGGCAACTCTATCAATATGCTGGTGGGTGCGGGAGAGAAAAGGGTCATGAGGTGATATGGTCAATCAGGGTCCTCCTAAGGGCCAAAGCAGCTTGGCTGCATGATTCATGCAGGCTTGGTGCTGGGCTGTGACCACACAGGATGCTGGCTAAGGCGTGGCCTGCAAGTGGGGGCCAGCAGGAAGTTTTAAGCAAGGAAGAGGCCAAACCACCAGCCTTTTTCAGGACAGTTTAGTCAATGCTCTATGGCTGCATAACAGGCTTTACCCAGTTCTTCTCTCAAGCAAATGTTTCAGAACCAAAACATTACTGTATACTAGCCAAACTGCTTTAGAACTCGCAGCAAAAATCTCTTTTAAACCTGAATACTACAAGGTCATTAGCTGTTAGCCTATAGTCCAAATCATTATTTTAAAGGTGAAGTATTCTGTCCTTTGATGGTCTGTTTAAACCTATCTACTCTGAAACCAATTGATTTCAATAGTACATCTATGTCTGTGAACTCAACACATTATAATATGAAACCTTGATACAATCCCCTTGCTGATAATACATGTCTGAATAGGGTGTGTGTGTGTGTGTAAGTAAATAAAAAACACTTATACTATGCTATAGCATAATGAGCCAGTATTGGATCATGTTCTTAATGTACAATCATTATTTAAACATTCAGCAAAAATGGTGAGATGGTAGATAAGTGAAAAATGCCCAGAAAGCCCGGCAGCAAAACACACAGATGTACGATCTCAACTATAGAGTAGAAGAAAAAAATTATTATTATTAAGGAATTAATAATGGGTTGAATCCCAAGGTCTCCCTCCCCTGAAGCAAAAAGTCCTAAGGATACAACCGATTAAAAGATGCCTCATCTCCTCATGAAGGAATTGCAGAGATATCAAAAGGGTTCTGAAAGTGGATCCACATAAGAACTCTGACAAAATTTCACTGGGATTTACTAGAACTGTAGAATTTTTAGTACTGTACGGGGGGGGGTGGGGGCGGGAGGATGCAAAACACCTTAGTATGAAATGAGCAACTTATATCTGAAAGAAACACAAACTTTGGTACAAGCAGACATACTTTCACAATTGTTTGTCACAATGACAAACCAATTCTATCCAGTTAATCAGTACACAAAAATACCTGGACGAATGCAGACAACATGACGCCCTTCAGAATCTAAGTGAGGAAGCACAGTGACGAAACCCGACTCTAAGACAGGCTTTATAGCAGATGGTTTCAGGTTCGTAAAGACCTCAGGCCAACTCCTCCTACAGCAGTGGTAGTTCACAAGAAGCTGCAGTGCCCGGTCATAATCAAATTTCCTGGCCCTAAGAAACCTGAGCAAGAAAGCATCATCTAGGCACGTTCCCAGGTTAGGATAGTCCTTGCACACCATGTCTCTGAGGGCTTGAACATCTCGAAGCCGCCACTCAGGTTTTTCCTGCAACTCTTCACGTGCCTTGGCAATGAGCTCAGCAGACAGCCTGCACACATATTTGGGTCGATTTGGCAGAACCTCAATTTCTGAGAGAGATGCCTCAGAGGGACTGGTAATGGTGCGGTCACCATTTCCTGACATTGGTTAGTGGGAAAATCTGCAATGATAGACAAAACATATACTATGTACAAACAGTCATCTAAGATTGTAAGGCGGCCTGAAGCATCTGCCCGGTCTTACAGATAAGTCTTAAGAATTACAAAAGAACAGCAAATACAACGACCAATTCACTTTAGGCATAGTGATCACTCTGAAGGAAGACTCCTTAGTCAGCTCTGAATCAGAACAATGTCTTGTATTTTATACATCAAACACTCCACTTCAATTCAGGATAACAACTGAATTGCTTATGATAGTATACTGTTAACCACAATCACTTACAATGTACACTGTATATCTCTGTCCTGACTCTAAGGACAGCTTCTCTTTCCTTTATGAAGCTGTAAGGTAAAGTGAAGTGTGCCGTCAAGTCAATTTTGACTTCTGGTGCCCACAGAGCCCTGTGGTTTTCTTTGGTAGAATACAGGAGGGGTTTGCCATTGCCTCCTGCCGTGCAGTATGAGATGATGCCTTTCAGCATCTTCCTATATGGCTGCTGCCCGATGTAGTACCAGGGGGGATTTGAACTGGCAACCTTCTGCTTGTTAGTCAAGCATTTCCCTGCTGTGCTACTTAAGGTGACTTTTATGAAGCTGCAGTTACTCTGAAAATTATGCAGAATCCCTCCTAGTAAACACAACCACAGAGTGAAACTGGGGAGTTTTCTTCCATGGGCATCTGGTCTCACCATTTTTGGTACTTAATAATAATAATAAATTAAAATCTCTCTTAAAGCCAGTTTAACAGCAGCTCTGAACAGGAAAGAAAAAGTGAGTGTTAGATGCCAGAAGCATTACGCCAAAACATTCACAGATCTATTATTGCTGTGCTGGGAGCCAGTCTTGGCTATTTCCCAGGTATTATGAAGCTTTAGAAAAATTATGACAGGACAGAAAAATGTGTGCCATTGTGGGCAATCGCAGCATTACAACAGTATCTCATAAGAGCATAACAAAAGCCCTGATGAGTCAGACCAAAGGTCCATCTGATTCTAGTCCAACACCCTGTTTCCCCCAACAGCCTGTGAAATTCTTCCAGGAAGTTCATTAGCAGACAACGAATGGCACAACTAATCCCCACTGCTATGCTGGTACACAGTGGCAAGGGAGGCTCCATAAGCCATTGTGCATTCTATTTATTTTCTGAATAATATATTGAGGGACATACTGGGGAGGAGGGTGGAGGGTAGATAGGACTTTTAGGTTAGGAATAGGTTAGGTCATAGGTTGACTCATTTGAAACTCACCCAGTTCACATACAGGTATAATCTCTGTACAGTGTATGTACATATAGATCTGTATACATATACCATATGATTATTCACACAGATTCACCACACAAATAGCAATTGTTTTACACACTTTTAAAATGAACACAAGAACAATCATCCACATCAAAAACATGTACATTTGTACAGGCACCTGTATGCACATACTACTGTACAATCAAAATTAAGCTACTGGGTCCATCTAAAAAAAGAAAACAGACAAAAAAGATACCTGAAACTAGTAACATTCACATGCATGAACAAATATACTTCTTGTTACTGAATGTTTGCCATTCTTTAATGAATAACTTATTAACTTTGAGCGATCTTCTCCAAAATCCATATACCATACTACGGTTTGCACACCTACCCCAAATTGAAGTAACTAGCACGGTAAGACTAGACTGTGACAAACTCTCCTCCCCCATCTGGTGGTGGTGTTTTTAAATTCTATGTAAACTGCTTTTCAGAAGCTTTTAGAGGCTGTGGCCTTTAAGGCAAAGCACAAATAAACAAATGAAATCGAGGCTAACGGCCCCTGTTAGAGATATCTACCCTACCCCCACTTCCACCCCCCAGCTTAAAAGACATCTAAGCCAGTGGCATCATTGCAACCTATGGCAATGTATTCCACATACTGATTATGCAAAGAATTGTCTCTATTGCGGGGGGAGGGGGGATCGTTTCCTGAATTTACTGTTCCTCCATTTCTTTAAGTGACCCCAGATTCTAGTAGGTATTATGAAAGAGGCAGGGGGGACGACGACTCCCCTCCACCACCCTTTCCCTCAAGACCCTCCAAGATCTGAGACGCCTCCAATGCCCGTGTAAGCACAGCCTTCGCCAAGAGAGCTGCCAATCCGAAGGAAAGAGCCCAAATCCGGGGCAGGGCACAGCAACAACCTGCGAAGCCCGATCACAACCAGCCAGCCCCACCTGAACTTCGTCCCCAAGCAGGGCAACGAGCAGCCTAACCAGGGGCGATGGGGACGACAGCCGCCGCAGCGACAGCGCCCGCCTCGAAGCCTCCCGTCACCACCCCCCCCCCTTACCACAGCGCCAATAAAACAGAAGGGGTGGGATCGCTTCCAGGAAGAAAACGCGACCTTGACCCGGAAGGGCTCAGATAACACCACACGGCGGAGACGGAGAGCTGAAAGCATAGATAGAGCTAGCAACTCAGCGAGCAAGCATGAGCGGAGAAACAGGTGAGACCGAGCATGCGTCGAATGCTCGGAGGAGCGCGAGCTGGGAAATAAAGGGCTACAGTCTCCGTGGTCTTGTAGATGTAATTCCGGTTTCTCGTTTCGGCACATAGAGTTCTCCAAGTGCGAGGCAGGGATTTCGGTAGGGTTGGAGGCTCCTTTTTCTTGCAATATTTTTATAATTGGGCCATGCCCTCTACTTCTCCCAATAGTAGAAAAGAAGCTGAATAGGGATGGGATTCAGACAAGACTCCTTCTAAATGCGTCGGTCGTGGCATGCTTCATCAGTTAAATGTCTACAAGTCTTTCAGATTTTGTTGCAGTCAGACATTTATCCTTCCTTAATATTCCCCCAAATGGTTAATAAAGTTTCGTAGGAAAACAAGGTACATAAGGTTGAAAACTACTTATAGACGATCCCAGTGCCTTTAAAAAGCAGTGTGACAGACAGAAGTTTAACAGGTGCAACATTTTCCTAATTATAGAAATAGTATTATTATAACAGCCTATTTATAGGCAAATAGAGAGGGCATGCCTTGCTTGTGGATTTCCTGGACACATCTGGTTGGGCACTCTGGGAAACACGATGCTGGATCTTTAGTATGATCCAGCAGGGCTCTTCTTATATCCTTTATAACAATGTTGTTCTGCTTCTCAAACGGTACTTTTAAAGCATGGGATTCTTTCCCAGTGACATCCCAGCCCTCTATCTGTGATGCCAAGCCATATTCCAATATGCTTTTGATACATCCTTACACCTTAGTAATTGCATAAAAGCATCACTGCACTTCTGAGGAGGCATGAGTATCCAACATGCAACCCCTGCTAACTTGGCAAAGAGGCACCTTTTAATGTGGTGATTCTCTTTATTTAGCAGGGGGAGAGTAACTGGCCCTATCCACCCCCAGCACAATACCTCCAGTGACTGTTGCTGGTGTCTGTTTTTTGTTTCTTTTTAGATTGTGAGCCCTTCGGGGACAGGGTTCCATCTTATTTGTTTGTTATTTCTCTGTGTAAACCGCCCTGAGCCATTTTTGGAAGGGCAGTATAGAAATTGAATAAATAAATAAATAAATTTATATTTTAATAGCAATCTGTTCAGCAGTTTCATTTCTACCATGCATGCTTCTCTCTTACTTGTGGAGGCTTTGATGTGTATTATAAATTAGGGATGTGCATGAAATGGATTTTCCATTTTGTTTTGAGCTCGAAACAAAATGCAGATGGTCGAAACATTTCATCAAAACAGTGCTCAACCCAGTTGTTTCGACAGAACAAATCTTGAAACATTTTGAGTGTTTCAGTCACAGGGAACAATGGGGAAACTTGAAACACCCCATTGTTCCCCGTGGGTAGCTCATAGGGACTCTGAAGTGGGTTGGGTGGTAGGGTATAATGCGTGCTACCTACCACCCAACCCACACAAAAAAATTGGCAAGAAGGAAATTTTAAACAAATTTTTAACCTTTCCCCCAAATCACCATATGATTTGGGGGGAAGCCAATGCCAGAAAACCAACCAGCAAGGGAAAAACAGGCCTCCAAAATGTTGCTTAAAATGTTGAACTATTTTGAATAGAAACAGGGTTGTTTCGTTCTGAGCTCGAAACAGGCTCTTCTTTGCACTAGGGGTTCCCTAATACAATGTGCCTTGATGTATGTGGTTCTCACTCACTGCCCAGTTAACCGTGTCAGTTTTCTGTCTCTCTGGCAAATGGTGCCATCTGATTTGGGATTAAACTGTTCCTTTGGAGTCAGTTGGATGGCATTTCTTTTATAACATTTATTTATAAACAAAGCAAGTAACTCACATGCAAAGTGAGGCCTTCTCACTTCGTCACTGCTGCTTGTTCCTTCCAGCACCCACCAACTGCCTAAGCACTATTTTCCTTTTTCAAAAGATCACCAGCGTTCTATTCCAACAGCTAGTGAGAGAGCAGGCTCATTCCGAGAGCAAAAGAAGTTCACTGCATGAAGAGAGCATGATTATTTCAGAATAAAGTAAAGTGTGCCACTGCCATTGAGTTGGTTTCGACTCCTGGCAACCACAGAGCCCTGTGGTTGTCTTTTTGGTAGAATACAGGAGGAGTTTACCATTGCCTCCTCCCACGCAGTTTGAGATGATACCTTTCAGCACCTTCCTATATCACAGCTGAACAATATAGGTGGATTTGGACCGGCAACCTCGGGCTTGATAATCAAGTCATTTCCCCGCTACACTGTTAGGTGGCTGTTATTTCAAAGTACTAAAATGAAAGTAGCACTACAACGAAAAGTAGCTTTTAGATCTACTTGTTTTACCTGAGGTCTTTAATAAACAGTGCCAACCCAACCCTGAGCCCTTTTTTGAAGGGTGGTATTATATAATAAGATGCTTGGTGTCTGCGTCCGTGTCTTTTTCGGGTGTTCTGCGCATGCGTGGTGCGCGTGTGCAGAACACTGCGAGGGAGACACGGACGCAGGCGCCGGCCGTCATGTTGGCCGGGTGGCGGAGAAGCGGCGGGCCGAGGAGAAGCAGCCACCGCCGACGCCAGGCGGGGGGAGGAGCGGCGGCAGGCCGAGGAGAAGTGGCCACCGCCGGGCAGCCGCACCGAGGACAAGCAGCCGTCGCCGACTCCGGATAGCCGGGCAAAGCGAGGAGGTGGCGGGGGAAGCCAGGCGATGCGGCAGCAGCCCCGGATGGCGCCGGCCCTGGCCGGAGGAGGCGGTGGGCCCGGGCGGGAGGAGGAGCAGCGGCAGGCCGAGGACAAGCGGCCGCCGCCGGGCAGCCGTGCCGAGGACAAGCGGCCGCCACCGACACCGGACGGCCGGGCAAAGTGAGGAGGCGGCGGGGGAAGCCGGGCGAGGCGGCAGCGGCCCCAGATGGCGCCGGCCCCGGCCGGGACGAGGTGGCGGGGGAGGGCGGAGAAGGCTACTAGCGCCCATTAATTTAACAGGCTGAAAGATACTAGTATCAAATAAACAAATAAATAAATAACACTTTTCTGCCTGAAATAAAGCACCAAGTAGTATCTCCTCCCCTCTCCCTTTCTCTTTTTATTCTATTAAAGTCACCTCTTTCAGGTTAATTATTCATTTTTACATTGATATCCTGCTCTTCCTCCAGGGAGCCCAGATTAGGGTACATGGTTATGTTTATCCTCACAACTACCCTGTGAGGTAGGTTAGGAACATAGGAAGCTGCCTTATACCGAGTCAGACCCTTGGTCCAAATATCCCACTACCGTCAGCCCAGACTGGCAGCAACTTCTCCAAGGTTGCCAGCAGGAGTCTCTCTCAGCCCTATCTTGGAGATGCCAGGGAGGGAACTCGGAACCTTCTGCATGCAAGCATGTAGGTACTCTTCCCAGAGCAGCCCTATCTAAGAGGAATATTTTACAGCGCATACACATGCAGTCTCCCATTCAAATAAAAGCCAGAGTGGACCCCGCTTAGCAAAGGGGCCAATTCATGCTTGCTACCACAAGACCAGCTCTATTAGGCTTAGGGAAATGTAGAATGTTTTGTTGAAGCCAGCTTGGTGGAGCAGCTGAGCTGGTCTTCCTGAAGGTCAGGCTCCCCCTGCTGGGCTATCCAGAGCTGGCCATGCAGGGTGAGTGACTCACCCACTGCAATACCACTGGCAGTTCACCTACCTGGCCAACCCCAAAATCAGATGTGTCAAAGCCTGCCCGTTAGTGTTGCTGACTTACACATACATGCAGACACACCACTTCCATGGCCCCTGATGAGATGGATTGGTGCCCTGACCCATGTGTCAGGCTGTCATTCAGGGCCCAGCACCAATCTGCAGTCATGGTGTTATCCAGACACAGGCAGTTAGTCAGCAGTGTAACAGGATATATACTGGAGAGGAAAGAAGAGTTCTTCACATGGTAAGAGACTAGAAGCTTTGTTCCTTTGTTCATTGGTCCATCTAGCTCAGTATTGTCTACAGTACTCTGTCCTCCTGTCTCTTTGTGGCAGGCAGGATGATAGGAAGGAAGGTATGATTTTGTGGTTTTCTCAACACTGAGTATAATATGTTGTGCTATTGCTGCTATAACTATCTGGTTTTGCTGGATCTCAAATTGACAAAGGCAGAACTTGGGTTCCTGCCTTCCTTGTGTTGTGCTTTGTTTTGTTAGTGAGATAGTGTTGTGGTGAGAAATGGTCAGTGGCAGCTCTCTCTTTCTCTTTAAGATTTCTTGGTGATTGCTGTGATGAGCTCCATGTCTGGCCATGAGACTAACTTGTGCTTCACTCACTGCTCTGGTCTGCTCTGCAATCTGTATTGCAAGGTGTACTCACTCAAAATGTGGCTGAAGTTGCTCTAGTTAAGCTTATGGTGATGCTTGCTGCTAAGTAAAGGTGCCACTGTGGCAGCTGTTGCAATGCTAGGAAGTTAGGAGTCCTGATTGTGTGAGCAACGTGTGCTGGTTACGTTACTGTGGCTGGCAGTGGATTCTGGGTCAGCGATGCCATTTTTGGACTGTGTTTGAAGTTCTGTGTTCTGTGTTGAGAGAGACAGATATTCCCGTTTACTCTGTGCTTCTGTTCTGTAATGTTTTTCAAGGAAGCGCTGCACCTTATGAGTGCAGCTTATTCTGGCCATAGGGAACAATGGGGAAACTCGAAACACCCCATTGTCCCCCATGGGTAGCTCCTAGGGACATCCAAGTGAGTTGGGCGGTAAGGCATGATGGGTGCTACCTACAAAAGAAATGGGCAAGTGGGTGATTCAAAACAAATGTTTAACCTTTCTCCAAAACCACCATAGGGTCTTCGAGGAGGCAAGGAAAGGAGCTCCCAGTCAGCGATTCCACGAGCCGTTGACTGGGGAAGCTCTGCAGGGACTGATGGGCCCCGTTGCTGGTATTGGCTCTGCGCCTTGCATCTGATGTTAGATGTGGGGGCGGGGCCACTTCCCGGGAGAGGGTCCGTCCAGACCCTCTCCCGTCCTCCCCAGTCAGCACTTCATTGAAATGCCAGCTGGGGAGAAGAGGCATGTGCCTCACGCTCCCAGCTGGCAAATGCTTCGTTTGCCGGCTGGGTACAGGAGGGAGCAAAGGGGCACCCTGGCCAAGGGTGAGGGGGTGCCTTGTGTAGAATCCAAGGGAAAGAGTTGTGGGAGGGAAGGACAAGGCGGTGGATTGGAATTGGGAATATTAATAATTCAATGAATAAAATTATGTACAGAGAAGCACGTGCAGACTGCCTTATAGTTAGTGCTCTTACTGCTGGCCCGTCCTCTACTCCAGGATTGGAATACAAGTAACTAAAACCCCAATCAGAAGCTGACCTGGATTGAATGGGAGACTTGATGTGTGAGCACTGTAAGATCTTCCCCTCAGGGGGTGGAGCCACTCTGGGAAGAGCAGAAGGTTCCAAGTTCCCTCCCTGGCAGCATCTCCAAGATAGGGCTGAGAGAGATTCCTGCCTGTGACCTTGGAGAGATTCCTGCCGCTGCCAGTCTGTGAAGACAATACTGAGCTAGATGGAGCTATGGTCTGACTCAGTATATGGCAGCTTCCTCTGTTCCTAAGGAATGGATTAACCAAAAACACCACACCTTGGATGCCACCGCCCCCCACCCCCACCACAGACCCTGGTGGCCAGGGAATGGTCGTCCTCCCTTGCTCCATTGCCCCTACCACATTTTTTTCCGTTTAGGAAGGGAAGAGGGAAAGTACTGTGGGGCCATTTTGCCTTCCGTCCTCTGCAGGCCATGGGTGGGGACATGTGTTGGGTGGGCTGCTGTGTCACCCCAAGACGTGGCTCACCATCTACTGCTTAAAACCACCCATTTCATCCTCCTTCATGGCAGGGCCAGCTCTGTGCACAGACCTCCAAGGGTTTCCACCACTCTTGGCCGGCATGTAAATTTTATGAACTACAATAAAGAACCAGCTGTTATGTCTAAGCGGGATTCTTTTTCTGATAAGAATGCAGGCCAGGAAGATGCTCGGACTAATTTACATTCTCAGCACATAAGCTGGGTCAGATTTTGCAGCTGTTTGTTTTCATTTGTCTGATCATGATGTGGCAGCGGCTTATGAAGTATCCATGTTTGCCCTCACAGCAAGGAAAATCAGAGCTAAATTTGTTGGGTTCTTGGGACTGGAAGTTCACTTCTTAATTTTAATTTTGCCTGTATTATTTTGTTGGATTTGTTCTATATATTTGCCTTTTGCTTTTGCCATGGCCTTTGGCTTATTAAAACAAAAATAAGTTTGATGGTGAAGATAATTTATTTTCTCAGCTTTGCAGGGTTTATTTCCTAACATGCATCATATCCTAGTTGTAGAGGAGAGCTAGTCTTGTGGTAGCAAGCATGACTTGTCCCCATAGATAAGCAGGATCTGCCCTGGTTGCATCTGAATGGGAGACTTGATGTGTGAGCACTGCAAGATATTGCCCTCAGAGTATGAAGCCGCTCTGGGAAGAGCATAAGGTTTCAAGTTCCCTCCCTGGCTTCTCCAAGATAGGGCTGAGAGAGATTCCTGCCCTCAACCTTGGAGAAGCCGCTGCCAGTCTGTGAAGACAATACTGAGCTAGATAGACCAATGGTCTGACTCAGTATATGGCAGTTTCCTATGTACCTGTTGTCCTACTTGGGTATTAGATGCTGAAGTGGGGAGGGAGGAAGCTGGCTTAGGACAAGATATGCAGGAGGCTTTACACACTGGGCTTCTACCCCGAATCTTCTTCGGAAGAGAGTGTGTGCGTTCACACACCAGCCAAACCTACCCCGAAGTTCCTTCAAGATCCTTGGACCTGCTCCACACACAAAGCGGTCTTTGAGATGTGAATTCTAGCTTATCTTGGTGTATGTCCGGGTTTTTAAAATGCTAGCTTTAAGCGACTTTTTCTGAAAATGCTGGAGCAAATGGGAGAGGCACTGACGTAGAATCATTAACATGATAAGAGGCATGCTTTCTTCAGAAATGCAGATCTATCTCAGCAGGAGATCTCCCCCCCACCCACAATTGGCTAGAAGGAAAACACGGAGCATGCCATGTTGACTTGTTTAAAAATAAAACCAAGAGCAGATGGGAGGGGCTGCTTCCCTCAATGCCGCAAGTATACTTCGAAGTGGCTTCGCTCAATGTTTACCCCGGAGCCTGAAGCCAAGTGTGAATAACTCCCGGCTGAGCAGGACGTGGTTCAAAAAGCCAGTAGGCGGACAAGGAATTTGACCTTTAAAAAATCTGTGTTCAAAACCTGCGTCTTTTTTGGGTGAGAGGAAATTTAGCAAATCCTAAATTTCTTTTCTGTAAAAAATTGGGGGCAATTGTGTTTTGTGTGAATTAAATAAATCTAAATATTTATTTCTCCTAGGTGTACCCACTGATAATCTCATGTGTGGCATCTCTCGTGAGAGTTCACAAGCAGCTGCTGATTAGGGATGGGATGGGAGAGAAAACGGATGTAGCCGCTGGCGGGCCAACCATTGGGAGCAGGTGGTGGGCCAGGCCGGCTGCTGGGAGCAGATGGCGGTGGGCTGGCATGGCCACTGGGAATTGGCAGGCAGGAGGAAGGAGGTGGTGGGCTGTCTTTCCGGCTGGCTCGCCAGCCAGAAACTGTGTGTGGGTGTGGGTGGGAATGAATGAATAAATAGTTTATTACGGTCCATGACCAGATAATAAAACAGAATACAGCATAACACAAGAGCTCAGAACAATAATGTAAATAAAAGTCACTTTAAAAACTCACTTACAGCTGAATTATTCTTGTCTCAATTTGCTAGCCGCTGCACAAAATCTTGCTAACCTCTCTGTGACCTCTGTGTGACTATCCATTAAAAAGTGAGAAACATAATCATCATCTGAGTGATTCGGCCTATTTTTTAATAATGGTTCTATCCAGATGGAGCAAATGGTCTTATAGAAAGCACAGTGTAGTAAAACGTGGGCCACCGTCTCAATATCACCCCCACAACATGGGCATAACTGATTCCTTAGGGGAATTCCTTTAAATCTCCTGTCTAAGATGGCAGAAGGTAACACATTCAATCGTGCTTGTGAAAATGCTCTGACTTAATGTGGTCACGAGAGTGAGGTATGCTGCAGGCTGAGGATAATTTGGAAAGCTACCTAGGGTCTTTTTGTAAGTAACCAGGCTTAGGTCCCTTTGTTTCTCCATATCTAACACTCTCCGATTGACGATCTTTTTGGCAACATCAGGGCATAAAGATAGTAAATATTGCCCTGAGAACCCACAGTACCTAGAGTAACGTGCAAGCTCTTACTCCAAGATGATTGAAATTTGTCTTTCAAAACTAAGGGCACAAGGCCCAATGGGTGGGCGTGGAGTTTGAGCCAGAATTAACCATACAAAGCCATGCCTGTGCTTTGATTCTGATTACTCCAGATTTCAGACGCAGAGCAACATTCGAAACACATCTAGAAACATGAAAAATGGCCTGGAAAAATCCCACCTGGACAACTTCTGGACAATCAATGGAAATTACCTGTGGTGTAGATCTGAATCCCATATAACATTTGAGCCAAAATTTTGGTCTGGTATACCCTAAGCGCCGCCGGTATGTAGTGGCCCCCTTTGGTGTAAATTTTTTTAAATACCACAGCTACACTCCTCTGTGTGTTTGCTGCCACATACATTGAAGTTTCCGTGATCCCCTAGCATGGAGGACAAGGCCTAAATATTTGTAAATTTTGACCTGTTGAACCCTGCAGCCATTGATTACCCATTTATGAATTTTTGGTCTCTTGCCAAATACCATAAGTTTAGACTTCTGGGTGTTAATAACAAGAGACTCCTCATCACAAAATTGTGTGAGTATTCTCAAAGCTCTCCACATGCCGATGAGTGTTGTGGATAATATAGCTGCATCATCGGCATAGAGTAATGTAGAAATGGGTCTACCTTCTAGTTTTGGCTGGTGAATATCAGGGTTATCTAGAAGAGGGATTAAGAAATTAATATAAAAATTAAATACGAAAGGGGCTAAAATACAGCCCTGCTTAACCCCCTTCTGTGTAGAGACTGGATCTGACAGATGATCAGTATTATCGCACTTAACGCTCAAAAAGGTGTTTTCATACAGCATATGAATGAGAGAGAGTAAACTTTGATCTATAGAAGTCTTGGCCAATTTGCTCCAAAGACAGGATCTATGAATTGAGTTGAAGGCAGCTTAAAAATCAATGAAAGCCACATATAAAGGAGAATTGTTATTGGAATACTTTTCCACAAGGTGGCACAAAATCAAGGCCTGATCCAATGTAGGCCAGCCGGCTCGAAACCCAGCCTGTTCATCTCTAAGGATATTATTCTGTTCTGCCTGATCAATAAGCTTGTGGCACAGATGTCTCACATATATTTTACTAATTATGCTCAGCAAGTTTATTGGGCGATAGTTGGAGGGGCTGGAGTGCTGACCGCTCTTGAAAATGGCGACAATAACATCTGTATTCCAATCTTCAGGGATACGGCCGACCTGATCAATATTTGCTAAGACTAGTGCCCACCAGCCAGTCTCTGCCTTTAATAACTCCCTGGGAATCAGGGAGCCTTGCCAGGTTTTAATTGGGCAATCAGACTGGTGGCTTCTTGGGCTGTGACCGGGGGCCAAGGGGGAAGCATATCCAGATGATATGACCAGGGGGAGGCCCAGGGGAGTGGGAAGAAGCAGGCTGCTCCCACCAGTGGCCAGCCGGCCAGCGGGAGCAGGCGCCCACCTGGCTTGCTAGGAATCGCCTTATGTCTCAGGTACCCTGCCCCAGAATTCCCTGCTGCAGCTAATTTGCATCAGGCGTAACCAGCCCGAGAACATAGAATCCTCCCCTGGTCTTTCTTTATCTGCTTAACCAAAGCTGCTTGGGTACAGAGAGCAGCCCAGACACCTTGGAAGTCTGGAGGGTTCAGTAGTGAGGGGAAGGTCTGGCATGTGAGGTCTATCTTATACCAGAAGTGCCGGGAGCCCCACATAAGTGGGGGCCCCTAGAACAATGGGTTAGTTCAAACTCTCAAGAAGGGTAGTCTACTGGATTGTTGGGAGTAGTTCATGATGTCCCCTCTTCCATGGATTCAACCTCTCATGAGAAGACTGATCCATGGCTGGCCGGCCGGCTGGCTCAAGCCTGAGAGTATGTTGGGTTTTCCCTGGCTTCTTGGCCCGGGTCAGGCTGCCTCAGGGCATCTCTGGTTATAGCGAACTACAGCTGGCCCAAACCCTGAATTCTTTGCCTGCCTTTATCTACATATCCCCGCCTAAGAGGTCAAACATAGGCCTTTCCATAGAGTGCAAGGTAACTGGTTCTCCCTGACCTCTCTTAGGTCCGGTACCCAAAGCCCCTCAGGAACCGCAAGTCGCACCACTTCCTGGTTCCTCTGCTTCAATTTAAGTTACCACCAGAGAATCTAAACGCAGAGAATCTAAACCACCAAAGAGTCTACTTGTATTTCCTGTGCAAGAATCTACATTAGATTAATAGCAGTTATGGTTTTGTATTAGCAAAAAGTGAAAATCTTTAGAACATTGATGCTTTAACACACGTTGACCTGCTTGTACCATGTCATGTGGGAATGCCCTACATGTCACGTGCTTTTCTCTTCTTTTAATTTTTTTCAATTAAAAAAATATTATTGGATCTTTGCTGTGTCTTTCCTTGTCTTGGATTAAAATCGCCTGTTTTATAACTCCTCTTTGTTAGACGCCAGGAAGGGCATTTTTCTATGGCCAGGTTGACCAGTTTTAGGTGAAACTAGGCTTTGGGGCCTGTGATGGCAGGAACATGCCCTCCCTGCTGTCTCTATTATGATACGGGTTTTTTAGAAAGAAATTTCAAACAGTTTCCAAATGTCAAGGTGTGTTCTTTTAGGGGCACGCCGAAGGGCACGACCAAGCGTATCTTGGCAACTTTCCCAGTTTAGCCTGAGTTCTACTTTAAAAGCAATTTGAAGGGATGGGGCATCTTTACAGGATGAGCATAAACCACAGAAAGTTCTGTATGATGCAGTTGTGATATAGGTAGTTTCATTAAAAACACCTAGATACAGATTTTGCAGGTATCGATCGCACAAATTCTACACACAATATGATTGACCAATTGATTTATAGGCCACAAAGGGGTGATAAATTAGGTTATAGGTTATCAGTGGTCTGAATTCTTCTGACCAATTATTATTAAGACAAACAGGGAGACAGAATTGAGTGGGTGACTCTAAGACAGGATATAAGGGAGGAGGATGAGAGAACAAGACACACATCTTTTAGGAACAACACCTTCAAGTAGGAGAGGAGAGCTGGTCTTGTGGTAGCAAGCATGACTTGTCCCCATAGCTAAGCAGGGTCTGCCCTGGTTGCATATGAATGGGAGACTTGATGTGTGAGCACTGCAAGATATTGCCCTCAGGGGATGAAGCTGCTCTGGGAAGAGCAGAAGGTTTCAAGTTCCCTCCCTGGCTTCTCCAAGATAGGGCTGAGAGAGATTCCTGCCTGCAACCTTGGAGAAGCCGCTGCCAGTCTGTGAAGATAATACTGAGCTAGATAGACCAATGGTCTGACTCAGTATATGGCAGTTTCCTATGTTCCTATGAACCACAGAAAAGAGAGAAGGGAGGCAGACAGGAAGGGGAAAGGTGTGAAGGTAGTTAGCTTTCGATTTTCAGACAGCCAAATTTCTGATCGATGCCAAGAACCCGGTGCCTGAACTCTGAAATTGTCTTTTACTGCTGTTTGCTAAAGGCTGCCAAGATTTGGGTGAGAATAAACGCTGTTAATTTTTAATCACTTGTCTGTGTGTTTTCATGGGTCTTGGAGGAGCAGAACAAGCCAAGCAAAAGGCAAAGCATGTAGGCTTCTGAATGCTCTTTTCCCCTCTGGGAAAGAGGAATTCTGATGTTCTGAACTCTTAAACACCTTCAAATCCCAGAGGGATGGGATAGCACCCTAACCGCCACCGTAAGGGCTTTTCCAGATGTGGGTTTATTAAAGGCTTTAAAAAGCTTCCACAGCAGTTACTTTTGGGCTTTTGCGCACAGTCCAGACGCTTGTGTCACCTTCTGTAGATTCTCATGCTCCCGCATAGCACTGGCCACACACTGAGCATGGCCTTTCCACTATCTTCACAGCACCACCTACCAGCCAAGGCTTAAAAGTAGGTCTTTGGTTTAACTGAATATCATGAATCAATGGTCAATAACAATCTGATGTAATCAACTTGCGATAGCAGTTTCCTGCACTGAGCAGGGTGCTGCACTGGAAGAACTCCCGAGTTTCTTCCTGCTCTAAGATTCTGTGAATTGGAGATTTGGTGTAAGAATAAGAGCCAGTGTGGTGTAGTGGTCAGAGTGTTGGACTAGGACCAGGGAGACTCCAGTTCAAATCCCGGTTGAGCCATGGAACGCACTGGATGACTCTGGGCTAGTCACTTCTCTCTCAGTCTGATCACACAGACTCAACAACCTTGCAGGGTTGTTGTAAGGATAAAAATAACCATTTTTACCACTCTAGGCTCCTTGGAGGAAGAGCGAGATATACATGTGAAAATAAAAACTAAAAACAATGCAATATGCTTTTACTCAAAGGTGGTACAAGGACATTTCCCTTTGTACATAACTTGAGTAATTCTTACCACTGCAATTATTATTATTATTTTTAAAAGATGATTTAAGTAACAGTAGCAACTAGGCACTCGCCTTTACTAGGTTAATAGGAAAGACTGGAAATTTGCTGCTTTTATTACCAAAATATTCTGTTCTAGCAGTGCACTTTTAGTATTTTGTCAGCAGAGGGAGCCAAACACACTTGGAAAAATGGAAGCATGGTCTAAAATGTCTTAAATTAAAACCGGAGTTTTTTATTTTTTTAAATTTCCCTGTTTAGAACAAAATCAGCTAACAATGTTAAAAATACACAATAAAATATTACATTGTAAATTAATAAAATACAAAATAAATGCTAATACAAGGCAAATTAAAGGCAAAACAAAACTTTCCAGCATCGAAGGCTTTCTAGAAAAAACAGACTTTTGCCTGGTACCTAAAAGTGTATACTATTGTGTCATAGTTTCATTTGATGTATAGAATTGATAGATATTCAGTTTTATGGTCTCTGATTCTGAGTGTATAAACGTATAGTCAGATTCTGAAAGAACTAAAGACCATGAATGCACGAGAAGAGCATGGCTGTCTCAGACCAACATTCATCCAACCAGGAGTTCCCAGCCTTAGGTCCCCAGATATTATTGACTACAACTCTCATCATTTCCAGCCTATTGTGGGAGTTCTAGCCCAACAATAACTGGGGACCCAAGGCTGAGAACCCTTGGTTTAAGGTAACATTCTCTTTTTAGCAGTGGCCAACCAGATGCCCCTGGGCTTTCTCAAGCAGAGCACAAGGGTGTTGCCCTTCCTCTTCTGTTTATTTCCAGAATCTGATCTCTACAGCTAGTATACAGGAGTATACTCCCTCTGAAACATAGAGGATCCTTGAAACCATCCTGGCTAATAGTTGCTGATAGTCTATCATTGTCATGGTCCAGGAGTCAGATCCTCTGTTATGAGAAGCAAGATCTGAAGACATAGAAGATGCAGGAGCCTGCTCCAGCAGGAACCTTGGAGTGCCCTAGAAGTCTCTGCTGGCATGATCAGAGGAGGTGGCCCTTACTCCAAGGAATTTTCCCCAAATCTCTGAGAAATACAGGAAACTCTCCAGCACCACTGGAGCCAGCATTTGAAAAACAAGTCATGGCCCCTTTAAGCACCAATCGTTCCTGCTAGCAGGGTAGAGCTGGACTTATCAGTCTGAGGACAAGACTATTTAAGCCCTTATTTAGCTCCAAACCACTGCTGGAGCAACATCCTAATATCTTGTATCCAGCCTGCTTTTACCCGATGAGCTGGGATGCCTTGTATCCAGCCTGCTTTTTCCCAGTGAACTGTCCATGGTCCTGATTCTCTGCCTATATCTTTGCCAGACTCTGGTAACCCTATGAGCCCACAACCTTGGAACAGCATAATTCTCCATACATTTGTTTAATTCTCCTTCTAAAGCCAACTGTGCTATTGGCCATCCTCACTTCATGTATTAGTTTGATTCCCTAAATTAATTATATCTTGTGTAAACAAGTATTTACACTTTTTCTTTCTTTCCTGAGTTTACTGCTGATCAATTTCACTGGGTACCTCTGAATTCTAATGTTACAGAAAAGAGAGAGAAAATGTGCTGTCGTCCATGTTAGGAAAAGCACAAAAAGAAGAGCTACCAATAGCCCACCAAGACCAG
The DNA here is from genome assembly GCF_027244095.1 of Hemicordylus capensis. Classification (NCBI taxonomy): domain Eukaryota; kingdom Metazoa; phylum Chordata; class Lepidosauria; order Squamata; family Cordylidae; genus Hemicordylus; species Hemicordylus capensis. Next base: position 34,127,757 of record NC_069660.1, on the reverse strand, counting down.
AGAGTTTCAACTGACTGAGGTCATAGGAGCACTTTGTGATTAAAGCATGGCTTATCTCATCCTAGTTTTCCCACCCTTACCTAGACCAAGCACCACATAATCACATAAATGATGCTTAACTAATCCTTTTGTTTCTGGGAGTCCATTCTTCACAGTGCCAAACCCCATAATTCCCTGTGATAGGAGGCCAGCACTGATGGCAAAGAATAGTTTTTGGAAGTTGATAACTAGGAACCAGATAAATGACAGGCTTTTGCTAGTCACATATTGACTTGCTAACCTTTTGAGTTAACAGCGCGGTCTTGTGTAGTGTGGTACATGGTGTCTAGCTTCAGTGATGCTGCCTTGGAAACTAGACAGGATTCCAAGCCTTTCCAAAACATGACAGCAGCAGCACTCAGCAGATGTAGACCCATTTACTGACCACAAAAAGTAATAATAATAAGCACTAGGCTAGAACCAAAGCCTGAGTTGGTAGCAGCCATCTGTAGAATTTTATTTATTTTTATTTATATAACATATTTTAATACTGCCCAAAACTTAAGTCTCTCTACTGCTGCTTCTTTGTATTTTGTACAGTTCTTATGCTTGTATTTTAAATCTTTTTAGTCAGATTTGTTTTATATTTTAGCTTAATATTTTAATTGTGTCATTTTTATAGTCTTGTTTTTAATTTTTGTGTGAACCACCTTGGGATTGTTTTAATGAAAGGTGGTATACAACTTTAACAATAAATAACAATAAATAAAATAAATGTCTCTGGGTGGTTTACCACAAAACAAAATAAATGACAGCAGAAAAAAATTAAAACGTTAGATAAAATAAATGACAGCAAAAAAGTTAAAACATTACAACAATTTAAAATTTTAAAACAATGTTTTAAAATAATGTTAAAACTATTAAAACAGTATTTAATTAATACTGTTAATTATTAACAGTAGAATCCAAGGGAAAGAATTGTGGTATGCAAGGACAAGGCAGTGGAGTGGAATCAGGAATATTAATAGTTTACTGACGTAGATATAATGTACAGAGAGGCAAGTGCAAACAGCTGTTCAGTGCTCTTGCTGCTGGCTGTTTGTTAGCCCCACCTCTACACCAGGACTGGAATACAAGTCAATAAAATCCCATTCAAAAGCTGGCCTGGATCAAGGAATGGATCAACCAAAAACACCACACCATTCAGCCTCCTTTTAAATAAACAGGAGCTTTAATGGATTTTGACTGAATTGTCTATAACAGCTTTCAAACTTAGACAGATGCTTTGGACGTTCTCTTAAGATGGCATGTTATAACCAAATGTGGCTTTTTCATACTTTCACAAAATATCTTTATAAACACATCAAGTGCTCTTCTGTTGTTGACAGAACAAGTGTGTTTTATTCCAGCAGTGAAGACATCCTTTGCAAATTTCCATGAAACATTTAAAGTAATAATTTAATTATTTTACTTTCTGGTGTTTTCTTTTCCTGTTACCAAGATGAGTCCAAAATTCAGGACACAATCCAGCAAAAGTAAAGTTATTTCAAATTCCACTGAAATAAATGGAGATTGAAAACCTGTGGACTTACTTGGGTGGGGGTGAGTGGGTTGTGAGTGTCCTGGCATGGCTGCTGGCACACCTGATATGTTACCTCCAAGCTGTGTAACTTGTCTTCTTAGATCAGATAATCTAAACTGCAATCAAATTAATTTACTAATAGAAGACCACCTCAAAGTGGGAGTTCTTCTGATGTATTCTTAATCAGAAGAGCTCCTGTCTTGCAGTGGTCTTCTCTTTGTATACAGACATTGCCCACTGATCCTTCTGTGTGCTGAGACATTGGTGATCTTCCCTTTGAAGTCCAGAATACTCCCAATAAGCTCCTTCTCAATCAACAACACAATCAATGCATTTTGTCAATATTTGCTCATGGCGTTCCACAGAATTGTCTTGATCCTGTTTAAAGAAAGAAACATCTCTCTGACTTCTCCATTGTTATGGGTGTGGTGATATATATATTTTCTTGGAAATAAAAATAAATGTTATTATAAATTTGCTATTGGCTGCTTTGACAAGCCACTGTGACTTTCCTGAACAGTATAAGAGAGAGTACTCTGTGCAACCTTATATAGCCAGTTGTCTTCATGGAGACAACGAGTGAGCGTAAATCAATACAGACACAACTCAGCAACCCCCGCTGTAGTTTTCTCTTGGCTGCACAAAACAGGTAAACTAGGATGCCAAGTTCTCTTGCAGCATTGGAACCATTACCCTGGTTATCAACCCTCCCTGCAAAAGTCCTTTTGGTGTCCATGGCTAAATTTCTGTCAGTAGCTATAAGAATGAGGAAGCCTCATATTTTGAGTTGTATTTATGTACTATACTGCTGTTTTTTGTTGCCATACCTTTTGCTGCAACTATGACTGTTCATTTTCTAGTCTTGGTCTATTGACCACAATAAAAACTTGATTGATTTTGGTGTCCCCGAATATGTCTATGAGTGCTGCACAGCCCTCAAGGACATATTCCTGGGCATGAAAAGGACTTTGCAGGGAGGGGAGAGAAGTGAAATTCATTTCTCCATCTGCGCACCCAGCTCTGTAAAGGAAGCCTTGTGTGCAGTTAGATTCATTGTTCCTTGTGAGGACATAGCTTTTGCTGGACTCTTGTAAAGCCTACCTGCACAGCATGTCAACCAGTGAAGATTTCAATAGCCCTGTGGAGCCTGAATTCAATAGTTAAGGTTCACAATACAAAACTAACAACATAAGGAGTGGGGAGACTTGAGTTCAAATCCCATTCAACCATGAAATTCACTGGTGGACCCTGGGCCCATCACTTCTCTCTCAGCATAATCTACCTCACTGGATTGTTGTGAGGGAAATCATACCCATGTACAATACTCTAGGCTCCCTGGAGGAAGAGCAGGGTATAAATGTAAAAATAAATAAAAATGTCTGGACAGGATTTTGCACCCTGCCAAAAACAAAACAAAACCATCAATCCTGTCAAGACTAGTTTTTTTAAAAAGGTGTATGTGGGGGAACTAACCTATGAAATTATTGAATAATGAATATACTGCTACATTAATTTATCTCATCTGTGAGAAATGTTAGTGTCATTCCACAGTAACAAAAGTCTTTTTTGATATATTTCTTTTCCATCTGAAAGATTTGTTAGTCCATATGAACAAGGTGCTGGATCCAGCACATGATTTCGAGATGATTTACTTTGTGAAGAAAGATTTCTGTGTCCTCAGCAATGTTATTTATAATCCTAAATATTTGAGGGCAGGAGCTATTTGCCAAAATGTGCTGTCTAAAGTTCAGCAAGTTGCTTCTGGAAAATGACATCATGAAAAAAATTACACGTTCTTATTGCTGACAATATGCCTCAAAGACGCATCCATTTGTTTCAAATTATTCATTTTTTAAAACGCTTTAACCAAACAATAGTCATTCTAGGAAATTTTGCAAATACCCAAATAAGCATTCTTCAAATCACTCTAGAACACTCTTGAATTCTACATTAAATCTAAACTCCTTCACCAAATGCATTTCAATAGGTTCAGTTTTTCCAGAGTGCAAACGATATGTTGTCTTTTCAAGAAGAAGCAAAAGAAACAAACAAATAAAAATAAAAATTAAATGATTGCAAGATGGCCCTGTAAAAATTGAAGTTGGCAGCAAAAGTTTCAAGAGTTTAGGTTTGTGTTTGGAGTAATTTGGACTGTGGACGGAATTGTCAGCGGTACTGTCTGTGATTGCGGGTTGTTTCACTAGATGTTTTTGTATGATCGGCAGTTTGGTCTCTCATGCTCCAGCAGTAAGCCATAAAATGTCAGATAAATAAAATGGGTCTTTCATGCCAAGTTACTTGTGGCTAGGGTTTGTTTAAGGCTGCTGGCCAAAACCATCATTCTGAAAGGGATGGGCTATCACTCAGTCCAGTAATAATGGGCATTGGGGGAGGTAAGGGGGCAGTCCCCCCACCCGGATTGAGAATTTCCTATTCAATGGGGCTTACTCCCAAGAAAGTGGGTATTAGGGACAGGCAAACCAGTTCAAGCTCGTAAGGTAAGGATTCACCTTTACAAACACCGGGGGAGGGGGACCCTATGGGGTTTTGAAAAGTCAGGCAAAAAGGCAGGCAGGAGATTGCCCCACCACCACCACAGCGCAGCTCCTCGGGGTGGTGGCAGGGCAGCAGCGGCCCCCCTAGGCCCTGCCAGTGCTTCCCCATAATCTAGGCTGGCAGGGACCCGGTTCTGGCCTCTGTGGATATGCGGAGGTCACTCTAATGCCTTGCGTGGAGGCCCAAACTGAGCCCTGCTGGCCCAGATGATGGGGGGAGAGCTGGCAGGGACTAAGGGAGCCACCCCCAGCCTCCAGCCTGCCAGCCCTGAGGAGCCACACCACAGTGGGTAAGGTTATTTCTCTGTGTAAACTGCCCTGAGCCATTTTTGGAAGGGCGGTATAGAAATCAAATGAATGAATGAGTGAATAAGGTAACTTCCTGCCCGCCCCCGTCCCTGGCCTTTTAAAACCCCTGTAGGTTTCCCCTGTGGTACTTCTTACCAGATTCCCCTTTACACGCACTAGAACCGGGGGCAAACTGGTTCGAAGTGTTTTGACCCCAGTTCTAGACATGAACTGAACCACCAGCTTGTTTGGCAGAACTGGTTCATGGACTGGGTGGCTCAGTTCGAGTCCAATTTGGACTCTAACCGAACTGCCCAGAGCAGTTCCGTGCACACCCCTAGTGGATATAAGATTGCAGCTTCCCTCCCCCACACCCGAGAAGGATTTCTGCAGACCCCCATGTCTCAAGAGTTCTCAAACTTGGGTCTCTGGATGTTGTTGGACTCCAACTCCCATCATCCCCAGCCACAATGGTTTTCAATCATGATGGTAGTTCAACAACATTTGGGGATCCAAGTTTGAGAGACCCTACTTAACTCCATCTTCAGTTCACTCATCATCTTGTCGTGGCCTGACCAACACTTACTAGGTGATATGTGTTGGTAAGTGGAATATGATATGTAGAATTAGATGGTAGAATCTTGAGGTGGTAAAAAGGGCTGGACCATTTTGGACAGTACCAATGAATATGTCATTTTTGAATGCTCCTCCACATTAAAAAATTAGAACCAAAACTAGCACACCAGAGAGAAATAATCTAGTGCTACTCATTGTCTAGTTGTAGGAAGTTTTTGTTCACTTATTCCAAATGTGAGTTCCCCACCTATGGTCTGAAGTGGTACAATCCATTCCACCACTTCAGGATTCTACCATTCTACCGCATTCTGCTGCATGTGTAGACCAGGCTGTTGCATAACAGCTCTAGAGAGCAAGAAGGATGGATAGAGATTTGCCATTCAAGACAATGACTAAATAATTGCTGCTAGCACCACCCATGTTTCAGGTCTATCAGAATTATTCTGCTAGGGCTGAAAGAATTGTTTATGCCCTGTGATTATTGTGACTCTGCAGGATGCACACCCTAACTCTTCCCTAGTCCTGTTCACCTGTCAGGCCTATATAAAGTATGGCTCACCATGCTGGACTATGCGTCAACCCAGAGGTATATGGGCAAATTGTGCTGTAAATGAATGGCAGTTGGAGTTGGTTTATATTTAATGTGTTCATTTAATGATCTTTGCTTCTTTACTTATGTCAGGTTCTCAGCCTGGGAAAAACGCGTCGCCATCATTAGCAATAAACCTTTTACAGTCCCAGGGAGGTGGCTGATTTGAATAGTACTGAAAACGGGGCGCAGCTTCAAACAGTGCTGGGAGTGGAGCAGATATTTAATCACTAAGCTGAACAAACATAACAGTCCAGCAATAAAGATAATTGATATGCATTGCAAAGAACCTGGGGGCCCGCAGAAGATTCTAATTTCCCTGGAAGCAGGGGCGTAGCAAGGTTGGAGTGGGCCCAGAGACAAGATTTTAAAATGCCCCCCCTCGAAGCTCAGCTCATGAAGTAAAGAAATCTTAAATGAGGCTGAATAATGGTAACAAAAAGCATAGTGATGTTATATATATATATATATATATATATATATATATATATATATATATATATGGTTTTTGTAAATTGTGGACAATGGAAGTCATTTAATGGTACTAGAGAAAGACATGCTGTTCTGGTAGCTCCAGGTCTTAACACCCACATCAATTTTGGAGGATGAATACAACTGAAGGAAGCCCGGGTGGATGCACAGCTGGGGAAGTCAGTCATGTGACTTGCCTCTGGGGGGGTTGGTCAAGGCAGTGGGCCCCCAGACAACTGTCTCCCCTTGCCCTGTTATAGTTACACCCCTGCCTGGAATGGTGGGACAAGACTCATAAATGCCCTAGATGTGCTGCAGGTTGCATAGAAAACCATCCATCTGGGATTTGTGTCTCTAAAATTAGGTCCAGGATTGCCAAGCCTAACTATCCAAAAGTTATGTCCATTTAAAAAATGCTGCAAGATGGCCTTAGGAAGCAGAGTGACAGCTATAATGCTATAGAATAGATGGGGAATCTTCTGTTGGCCCAGATGTGTCGGCAAAAAAGTATGTAAGCTTCTCAGTTGACAGCACTCTTTGCCAGGCAGAATGGAAATGGAGCCCGTTCTTAGCTCAATAAAAGATTATTCCCAATAGGCATCATGTTGAGAATGTGCAGCTAATTTTCTGCAACTTTAAGAAGGCGTGGTGGTGCCATTTTCTGCAACAGCGCGCGCAGGTGGTTACACCCACACAGCAGCACGTGCAGCGCAATAGCACCCATGAATTGATGCACTGTTTGTGAGTGACCATTTATTGTTGTTTTCAACTGTGCAAACAGCACTAGAAGATTTTGGATTCAAGTGTTATACTGAGTCAGTCCATTGGTCTATCTAGTCCAGTACCACCCACCCTGTCTGGCAGCAGTTCTATGCTAGAGGCCTTTTCCATCATCAGCTACCTGATCTTTTAACCGTGAATGGCTGGAATTGAGGCTAAGACCTTCTGCATCAGAGGCTTCTTAGAGGCATTGGATTCCCAGAGCCATCTGGTAGGCCACTGTGGGAAACAGTATGCTAGACTTGATATGCCTTCCTTGCGCCTGATCCAGCAGGGCTGCTCTTCTTATGCATACAATGCACATGCTTTACCACTGAGCTCCAGCTCCAGAACCACATGGATTGTCTGAATAGGGTGTCAATTCAATTCATTATGAAAAGTGGGGAAATGAAGATAAGCAAGGTTCTCTTTCATTTTGGAAAGATGTGGGCATGCTGACTTCAGTCTTCATTTTGTTTAATTTAATTTTTAATTTGCATATCACTTTTATGCATTGCTGTACACAAAGTGGTCTATAGCCCAAAGTTATAACAAATAATATTATCCCCGCCTAATTCAGTACAATCACTCAATCATAATGAAAAGTATAACAAATAATTCAATATAAGGCAGTTGAATTTGTTATATTGAATTGCCAATATAACAAGGATTGTGCAATCCAGCGATTGAACCTGGAACCTTCTGCATGCAAAAAACAGATCCTCTACACTGAGCTGCAGACCCTCACCATCAGTCTTGCATTGTCTATTCAAAACCAAAACCAAAACCTAGAATCCCCACCGTCCACTGATACATTCCAAGTTTAAAAAGCAATTTTATTTTTGTATTTATTTTACAAGATCTGCATACTGCCTTTCATAGGCTAAAAGCAATTTACATGTAGATACAACAAAAATATAAACCGCAGCTCTGCATAACAATAGAAACAATTAAACTCAACAAGATGATGAGGAATTCAGCTCAGCAGCCCAAAATACCACCATCAAAAGAGTTCAAATTCAAGACAGGGAGTTAGGGAAGCTGATTATTTAACCATTGTGGGGAGCTGTGCCAAAAGCAGAACAGGTTGCAGTTTCAAGGCTTCAAGGAAGAATAGACTTTTTGTTCTTAAATATGCTCCCTGTGGTGTAACCACTGGGTAGAAAAATAAAAGGCTTTGATGTCAGTTTGTGGGAGGGAAGAAAGGAAGAAGGGAAATTGTGGGGTGGGGGGAGAAAAACAATAAAAGAAAACTCTTTAGGATCACAATGCAAGATATTCAGTGTGAGGCTTCACATGTAACAGTGACAAGTAAGCAGGAGAAAACCGCCATTCCCAGCAAATGCACACTCTTGATACTGCCACCTCTTCCATGTTGTTGTCGGAATACTCCTATGTCAGGTCCCCTCCACTGCCCGACATTTGCCTGACATGTGTGACCTACCTTTGAAGCTGGGCAGAGAACATGGGGGGTGGGGCAGAGGGCACCTGACATTATCCACCCAACATTGGTGGGTTCAGAAGACATGGAAGACGTAGCAATATTGGGAGTGAACCAATAGTTTTCTCCTACTTACTTGCCGCCATTATGTGTGAAGTCATCCAATAAGTATCCTTGAATTACAGGCTAATACAGGGGTTCCCAACCTTGAGTTCACAGATGTTCCCCCTTGCTAACTGAGCAAAGAGGCAACCGTGTGAAGTGGTGATTCTCCTTATTTAGCAGGGGGAGAGCAACTGGCCCTATCCATCCCCAGTACAGCGTGCCTGCAGTGGCTGTTGCTACTATCTATCTTTTGTTTCTTTTTTAGACTGTGAGCCCTTTTGGAACAGGGAAGTATCATCTATCTATCTATCTATCTATCTATCTATCTATCTATCTATCTATCTATCTATGTAAACCACTTTGGGAACTTTTGTTGAAAAGTGGTATATAAATATTCATTGTATTGGCCATCATATTCGTATGTTGTAGGATTATAACTCCCATCATCCCCAGCCACAATGCCCTTTGGAGCTGTAGTCCAACAACAACTGGGACCCCAAAGTTGAGAACCCCTGGGTTAATACACATAGATAATAATAATAATAATAATAATAATTCGATTTCTATACCGCCCTTCCAAAAATGGCTCAGGGTGGTTTACATAGATAAATAATAAATAAATAAGATGGATCTCTGTCCCCAAAGGGCTCACAATCTAAAACAAACATAAGACAGACACCAACAACAGTCACTGGAGGTATTGGTGCTGGGGGTCGATAGGGCCAGTTACTCTCCCCCTGCTAAATAAAGAGAATCACCATGGTAAAAGGTGCCTCTTTGCCAAGTTAGCAGCGGGTGGGAACTAATTGATTGATTGATTGATTGATTGATTCAGTGCCATCAAATCGGTGTCAACTCTTAGCAACCACATAGATAGTTTCTCTCCAGGATGATCTGTCTTCAACTTGGCCTTTTAGGGGTCTCAGTGATGCATTCATTGCGGTCTTAATCAGTCCATCCACCTTGCTGCTGGTCATCCACTTCTCCTCTTTCCTTCAACTTTCCCCAGCGTTATGAACTTGTCAAGGGAACTAATTACTAGAGTAATTTTGCTCAACATTTGCGTGTGAACATCTGCTGTATTATCAGATGTTGATCAGAAGCCAAAAACAGGCCCAGTTAGTTTACCCTCATCCCTTTCAAGTGGGTCTTCCCCCACCACTTCTGTTTTTCTACATTACTTTTATTTTAGCTACTGTTTTCACTAGCCTTCATTCAGTTTTAGTCTGCAATTAACAGAGAGTTGTTTTTCACACACACCTAAAGGTAAAGTGTGCCATTGAGTCAGTGTCGACCACAGAGCCCTGTGGTTTTCTTTGGTAGAATACAGGAAGGTTTCACCATTGCCATCTCCCATGCATTATGAGATGATTCCTTTCAGAAACTTCCAATATCGTTGCAGCTTGATACAGGTGTTTCCCATAGTCTTGGAAACATACCAGTGGATTCGAACCGACACCCTCATGCTTGCTAGGCAAGTCATTTCCTTCTGCATCATTAGGTGGCCCTCACACACACCTACTGGTATTAAAACATTTATTTATTTATTTATTTATTTATTTATTTATTTATTTATTTATTTATTTATTTGTTGATTTGTTTGTTTGTTTGTTTGTTTCACTTTTATACCGCCCCAAACTTGTGTCTCTGGGTGGTTCACAATGATAAAAACACATAAAAACAATTAAAACTAATAATTTAAAAATCAATCACAGAATTAAAAACCTATACATTATCAAGAAGCAGAAAAAGCCTGAGTAAAAATATGGGTTTTAAAATATTTTCTAAAAATTGTCAGAGATAATTTTAAAAAATTTGTCAATATTGTGCTGCTGCCATCTGAGGTTGGTGGCGTGGCCTTCTCTGTAACAGCACAAGAATTATAGAATTGGCTCCCCACTGTGAAATAAAGAAGCTCTTGTCTCTTCTGTATTTGTTTCTAGACACTGGATGGGTATTGTTTTGTTAGATAGGATGTTTGTGGTCAGGGGCGTAGCCACTGTTGTGCCAACGGGTTCAAAGAACCTAGGCCGCCAATGAAAAGGGCCGCCGAAGCCCTGTGGCTTGGGATCCAGAGAAGCCCAGAGCGAACTTGCCCCTCCCACACCCGGGTGAACTCTCCGTCAGTTATTTCAGGCAGTGCCGGCTGCCTGATAGGACATTTCCCCTTTTTCTCCGGAGGGAGAGAAAGGAGAGAAATGTCCAGAGGGAGAGAAAGGGGGAAATGTCTGGAGGGAGAGAAAGGGGAGAAATGTCTGGAGGGAGAGAAAGGGGAGAAATGTCCTATCAGGCAGCCAACGCTGCCTGAAAATGTCCTATTGGGCAGCCAACGCTGCCTGAAATAACAAACGGAGAGTTTGCTCGGGCTCTCGGTAGCCTGGGTGGGAGGGGGGAGTTTGCTCTGGCCTCTTCTGGAGCCCGAGCCACACCCCTGTGCATGTGACATCACACGCACGGGCATATCTGGAGGGGGACATCGAGTGGGGTCAGACCCAGGCTGCCGTTTGGCTGGCTCCACAGCTGTTTGTGGTCCACTGAGTACCTGAAATGGTGTTTAATTGCTGGTTGCTTCTGTTGGAATTATTGATTTATAGTTTGTTTTATTGGTTGTTTAGTGATGATAATTGTATCCCCCAACACCAAGCTGCTTTGTGGAGCCAAAAAAGAGGGATTAAAAAATAATAAGATAAGCAATAAATACTTTTTGGCTGCATCTGTCCATTTTGAGAGCATGTTTGTGCTCTCAAAGGCTGATGATCTCCATTCTTTGAAGTCTAGCAAATAAGAAGCTCTTAAAATGAATGCAGTCTATGAACACAGGAACACAGGAAGCGGACTTATACCAAGTCAGACCATGGGTCTATCTCGCTCAGTATTGTCACAGACTGGCAGCAGCTGTTTCTCCAAGGCTGCAGGCTGGAGTAAATCCTTCAACAAGGACACACCTATACATTTGGCAGTTCCTTCTTCATTGCCATTCTCCTTCCATCACTCTGCCTCCTTGCTTGCAAGGTGAGGCAGTTACCTCAGGCAGCAGATTATTGGGGCTCCATCCAGCAAAATGCCCGCATTTCACAATCATCAAAGGGTGTGGGGAGGCAGGCGAGAGAGAAAGGGAGGGAGGGGGCTAATTGCAAGAAGGAGCCGTAGTTGGGACCCAGCCAGTCAAACAAACTCCTGTTCCTTCTGCCACGAGCTGTAGAGTGAGGAAGATTTTTGTTTTGTGGGAGGTGGGCATACCCCCCCCCTTTTTGTAGTTTTGGCTGTTGTTGTGCCCTAGAAATGAGAGACTGTTAGCAGTGGGCATGCTGCTTTTGCTGAAACACCTTGAGCAGCGAGAGATAAACAAGCACTTGTGAATTGGGAATTTCTTCTGACCTGTCCTGATCCCTTTTCAAGTGCTTTTCAGGCTGACATCCTTCCATTCAATCCAGGACATAATTCATTAGCTAAGGTGATTCCCCTCACTGTTGTCACACCTGCCAGACTTCCAAAATCAAGCTTTGGCTAACCCTTTCCCTGCCTCTTTCCTCATGGGGAGATTGGTCTCCACTGCCTACTGGTTGTCCCAACCAGCTGCAGAGACAGAGCCATGAAAAGAGCAGGCAAAGTTTGGGCAAAGATTCTGTCAAACTCCTGTTGTGGAAGTTTGGCAAGACAAATTGCGAAGCAGTGCCCTCTGCTCACACTTGGCGTTCCGGTAATCCACCCAGCAATTTAAAAAATAAATAAATCATGAAAGTGCAAGTTTGGGGTGGGGAGCTGAATTATTGTCTGTGGCCCCTTTGCACATCACAGAGAAGCATTGGAGCATACCAGAAACATCGTCCATTCGTCCCCCCCACAAAGAACCCACCACAATGAGAGGATTTTAAAAAACCTGGACAGAATTCAGGCTAAGCCAGAATGCATAGCCATAATTCAGGGGGAAACAGAGTCGTGTCTGAACTAGGTCCTGATAGCCTGAAGGGACTTCAGGGTAAATCCAGCTGATATGTGGACTCGCACCCTCCATTCTAAAAGCAGGTGCAAACTAAAAGCCATGTGTGTAAAAGTTCTTGAAGTTTTTCATATAGGGTTTTTAAAGCCCTTTAGCTCACATCTCCTCCGGAATGGAGGATGTGAATTCACATATCAGGCAGATTTACCCCAAAGCACCTGCAAACTATCAGAGAGCACTTCACACACAATTTGGGTTTTTCACTGTGTGTTAGAGTGCAGCCCGACTTATATCCAGGGTAAAAAAAAAGAGCACTTTTTGCATTGGGTTTTGGGGATAAAATTGAGTTCGCAGTAAAGCCTCCCAGAAAACTCACAGTAAAGCCAGCTGTGTGGAGAACTCCCTGTTCACAGGGGAAGGGAGGTGAGAAAGAAGGGGCTCAGCGCACCACAGAAACAGTGGGCCTGAGACAAAGTGGGGGAGAAGCAGAGCACAAGCATCCAGAAAGAAATCTCTCCTCAGATCACCTAAGAATGCTATAGCTGATAGTGCAATAGGGCCTATGCAAAGTGAGATAGTTAGTTATCTCCTCTGCTATGCTTTGGACCTTTTTAAAAGAGGGGCCATGAGCCATGAAAATAGTCCCAAAAGTATAGAGGCCCTTGACGCAGGGCATGTGATATGGTATGTATGGTTAATCACAGTTAGAAGTGAAATGGATGAAAAATGATATGTTGATATGAAGAACTGATACGCTGCATTAGTACTAATATAACAGCAGCAATAAAACAATGGGTTTTTTTAAAGCACCATCAGAACAATCCAGATAATGATTTTAAAGCCTGGGTAAATAAAAAGGTCTTTGCCTGGTGCCTAAAAGACTGCTAATCAGGGCCAGCTTTAGGGGTGGGTGAGCCAGTCGTTCAGGGTGCCTACCTGAAGTGAGCACCAAGCTGAGTTTGGTGGCTCACTGTTTGTTGAATGTACTGTACTAACCACCAGCAGCAAGGGAGTGCCAAAAGAACACACACACACACACACACACACACATGCGTGTGCGCCAGGTGCTATTTATCTTAGGACTGACTCGGCTGCTAATATGATTCCATTCTACATTCTACAAACCAATGGTGCAGCCACATTTGGAACAGTGTGTGTGTACACCATAGCTCAACAAGAATATTACATAAGTGCAGAAGAGGGCAGCCAAAATAATGAAGGGGCAGAGCACCTTCCTCATGAGGAAAGGTCACACCATTAGGGGATTTTTAGTTTAGGAAAAAAGCAACTAAGGGGAGACATGATTTGTAAATGTACACATGAACATAGATAGGGGAAAGTTCTCCTCCTTCTCTCACAACCCTAGAAGCAGGGGTCACCCCCTCATGAAAATGATTGGCAGGAAATTTAGGAGTGAGAAAGGGAAGTACTTCTTAACACAGCACATAATTAATCTATGGAATTCTCTGTCATGGGATATGGTGATGGCTGCCAACTTGGATGGCATTATAAAAGCGTTAGGCAATTCACATACCTGCCAACATGTCCCTATTTGAATGGGGAAATGGGGACATGTTGGCAGGTATGAATTCATGGTGGACAAATACATCAATGGCTACTTTTCTTGATGGCTATATGCGACTTCCAGCTTCAGAGCAGTAAGTCTCTGAATATCAGCTGCAGGGAAGCAGCCCCAGAAGAGGGGGCATGTCGTCTTCTGCTTGTGGGCTTCCCAGAGGCATCTGGTGGGCCACTGTGGGAAATGGGATGCTGGATAAGGTAGGCTTTGGGAATGATCCATCAAGGCTTTTCTTATGTTAATGTTCTTATCCAAATAGGTGTGAGGTGAACTACCCTGAGAAAAGCATTCCAAAAGGGGTGTAGCCATAACTGAGCAGATGGGTTCAAAGAACCTGGGCCGCCCAGGTACTGAGGGCCCCCCAGGTCCATCTCTCCCTATTTTCTTCATTATCTCCCTCACTCTGAGGGGCCGCTGAGGAGAGGGGCCAATACAGGCCCCCTCTCCCCTAGCTACGCCCCTGCATTCCACAAATGAGGTGCCAGCCCTCAGAAAGCTGTGAATCCAGCCTTAGGTCATATCTATCTTATAATAGGAACATAGGAAGCTGCCACATACTGAGTCAGACCATTGGTCCAACTAGCTCAGTATTGTCTGCACAGACTGGCAGCAGCTTCTCCAAGGTTGCAGGCAGGAATCTCTCTCAGCCCTATCTTGGAGAAGCCAGGGAGGGAACTTGGAACCTTCTGCTCTTCCCAGAGGGGCTCCATCCCCTGAAAATCTTACAGTGCTCACACATGTAGTCTCCGATTCATATGCAACCAGGGCAGACCCTGCTTAGCTAAGGGGACAAATCACGGTTGCTACCACAAGACCAGCTCTCCTCTCAAATATAATCATATTTGTATTGTTACAAATATCTTGGTAACTGTCATGACATCTCTCAAATAATCATGGGAACTGTAGTTTGATAATGCACCGAAGATTCTCTGTTGGAGATCTCTGTTAGGCTCTTACTTTGCCCAGCTATAATTCTCAAAGTTTCTTGGAAAGAGGAAATAACAATTAAACCAGTTCTGAGTCTATGGTGTAGATAGGCCCTTAAAACTCAAATTTCTCTGGAAGTTGAGTCTGAATATGACAGTGCTCTGGGTACTAGTTTATTGTACACACACCCACATCCAAAGTGAGACTCTGACCAGTGGTGGATTAACGGAGAGGCAGAGTAGGCATTTGCCTACGGTGGCAAAATTTGAGGAGCAGCTAAATTTGCCCCTCCTCAAATTTTGCTGTCTCTCTCTGTGGGCAGTCAGTGGTGGCTGCAGCAAGGGTGGAGTAGGCAAGGAGAAAGTCCCCCTTTTTACCTTAAAAAAAAAAAGAGGCAAACCTTTTTTGTTTAAGGTGAGGCAAAAGACTTTTTGCTTATAGTCGGCAAAAAGCATAACCCGCCCCTGACTCTGACTCTGTGATTTGTATGGGTTGAGTTGTGATCTTCATCTCCCGTGGCAATGTTTGCTGTTGACCATATCACACTTTTCCATAAAAGCTGGATTAGGTAGGAGCTTGAAATGTTATATGCAGTGCTTGCCTCCTCCTTGGCCATTGTTCCTTCGGAGGGAAAGAAGAGACCTGCTTTGACCTAAGGCAGCCAAAGGAAATGTTACAAAGCAAACGGTACAGAAATCAATGGCACTCAACCTTGAAGGAACTGAACAGGCTGGCACACAGGAGTGCATACATCAGCATTGCCACGTCTCCAGGCTGTCCCCAAAGGCTCTCCACTTTTATGGCTATCATCAGGCCTTGGAATAGGTGTAGGTTTTTATAGCAGTAATAGCTGCTTTTGTCAAGCCTAATATACAGGGCTTTAAACCTCACTCACCAGCACTGTTTTCCACCAAGATTTGAGTGCTCTTGGAATAAAAAAGGGGAAGGTTTTTGGCTAACTCAGAGAAAGATTACAGAAGAATAATGAAACGCTATTCATTTCACAGTAGTGTCTTCCTTGCTTCTTAAATACCTTGGGCACAATCCAGCACTTTTAAGACTTGCCAGTTTCAAAGGGAAAGAATTTAGCATGTCCTTAATTCTTCAGTAAAATTGATGGTGTTGATGAGGATCCTCCCTCACTTTTTCAGAGGAGAGAAATTGCACAGCTGAATATACCATTGCAATGGAAAGAAGCTAAAGGACAAATGCATTACGTGTATCCCACAAATGCCTGCCCTTTTTGAGAAGGAAATGCTACACATATAGAGACAGGGGTGGCCCTTTCAGGAGGCAAGGTGAGATGGTTGCCCCAGGTGGCAACATTATTGGGGCACTAGCCAGGGAGTTATTCACACATGGCTTCATGCTGTGGAGTAAATGTTGAGCAAAGCCACTTCAAAGTACATTCGTGGCACTGAGGGATGCCACCCCTCCCCTCTGCTCTCGGGTTTGCTTTTGATGAAAGTTCACATGTTTCCTTCTAGCCAATGGTGGGGGGCGGGAGGGAGAGAGTGCTGAAGAGCTACATTTGCATTTGTAAAGTGAGTATCCTTCTGATCATGCTAATGATTCTACCTCAGTGCCTCTCCCTATTTACTCTGGTGTTTTCAGAAAAAGTAGCTTAAAACCAGCATTTTTAAAACCTGGAAATACCTTGTGATAAGCTAGAATTCGCAAGACAAAGCCCGACTTACATAAGAACAGCCCTGCTGGATCAGGCCCAAGACCCATCTAGTCCAGCATCCTGTTTCACGTAGTGGTGGCCCACCAGATGCCACTGGAAGCCTACCGGCAGGAGTTCAAAGTATGCCCTCTCTCCTGCTGTTACTCCCCTGCAACTGGTACTCAGAGGCATCCTGCCTTTGAGGCTGGAGATGGTCTATAGCCCTCCGACTGGTAGCCGTTGATAGACCTCTCCTCTATGAAGTTATCCAAACCCCTCTTAAAGCCATCCAGGTTGTTGGCTGTCACCACATTTTGTGGCAGAGAATTCCACAAGTTGATTATGCGTTGTGTGAAAAAGTACTTCCATTTGTTGGTCCTAAATTTCCTCGTAAAACTTGTGTGTGGAGTGGGTCCAAGGATCTTGAAGGGACCTCGGGGTAAGTTTGGCTGGTGTGTGAACGCACACATTCTCTCCCGAAGGAGATTCAGGGTAGAAGCCCTGTGTGTAAAGCCTCCAGTTGTCAAAATCCCCCCCACACACACACACACAGCCATCAGAGCAGCTTTTTGAAATGGAAAAAAGTCTCTCCTTGCATTCCTTTTGAAGCTTGCAAGACAAATGAGGAGAGAAGTAGAGGTTGCTGCAACCTTCCTTCCTTCCTTCCAACTCTCTGCATCTCTTTCAAAGCATGCAAGGGCTGGTTTTGAAAGGAAAACGGACCCTACTAGGGGAAGGGGGAAGACAGCTCAGGCACCACAATATCTTGGGCCACCCCTGTATGGACAGGTCAACTGGGGAATGAAGAAGTGGCAGGAAGCAGGGGTGGGGCTTAAAACATTTGTACCCTGCACAGGGAAAGGCCACTAGGGTGGGACGGGGTGGGTGGGTGGGGAGGCGCTGAGAGAAAGAGAATAATTTCCTGCTCTCTTCATATTTTGTTATTGGCCACCTTCAGACACAGTGTGAAACCTCTGGTAGAGGAACCTGTGGTTAATCTTTGGAGCTGGGAATCATCCCACAGATGATCGTCCAACCATGGTTTCGCAGCCCCCAGCTTCTGGGCAGAGGGAGCCTTCCCTCTTCTTGGTCTGTCTATTCTGCTTCCAGCAAGCTCCTCGCCACTCTCATCACCAGACTGTGGGCAAGGTGTCAGGACATGAGCAGACGCAGCGGCGTAGCTAGGGGAGAGGGGTCGTGTTTGCCCCTCTCCCTGGTGGCCCCTTGGAGTGAGGGAAATGATGAAGAAAATAGGGAGGGGTGGAGCTAGGGGCCTCTCAGGAGCTGGGGGCCCCGGGTTCTTTGAACCCATCTGCTCAATTATAGCTACACCCTTGGAGTAGAGCAGCAGGCTTTCTTGATTCTTGAGGAGGCGTTTCCGGAGTGATCATGCCCTTTCTGCCCACCTGTGGCAGGGAAAGGGCATTTCAACACTCTTCCTCACAGCACTTTCACCTCGTAAGAGCACCACAACCATACAGTCTCGCACAAGCACAAGTACTGGTACTGGGGGGTGGAGAGGGGCATTAATTTTATGTCACTCCGGGAGGGGCTCACAGTGACTTCCTGGGAGGGAATATGTATATGAGGGCTGGCAAAGGATCTTGGGGTTTGGTCCGCAGTGACAAAGGATGCTCTTGGGACTCATCGACCTGGGCCAAAGAGTCTAGGAAGCCCCGAGACACTCCTGCCCCTGTGTCAGGTTAATGGCTGGGGATTAGCCTTCTCATGAGAGGGGCAGTCCACTGGGAAGGACCAGAGGCTCCATGAGCTTCAGGTCCCCATCAGACTGCGCTCTCATGAGATTGCCCATCCAACTACAGGGGGTCCTGCTGATGTAGGGCTTCTGTTATCTCTGGTTAATAATAGAACTGATACTCCACGCCTTCCCCTCTCCACTCAGCCCTTCCAGCCTAATCAGCAGTCCGGCTCGCTCCATGTGTTTGGGTGGGTCCGTGTGGGCAGAGTTGGGTAACAACGGGGATGGTAGAAACTAGAAAGACTAGAATGTACTACATTCTACATGTACTACAGTCTACATTCAAACTTCCCAGGCTGGAACTGACGTATATAGATCAGC
Organism: Hemicordylus capensis; assembly: GCF_027244095.1. Classification (NCBI taxonomy): domain Eukaryota; kingdom Metazoa; phylum Chordata; class Lepidosauria; order Squamata; family Cordylidae; genus Hemicordylus; species Hemicordylus capensis. Next base: position 34,109,220 of record NC_069660.1, on the reverse strand, counting down.
CGCTGTGGGGCATCCTGGGGCCAGGCACCTGCTGCATTCCCTGAAAACTTGGCAAAGAGGCACCTTTTAACATGGAGATTCTCTTTATTTAGCAGGGGGAGAGTAACTGGCCCTATCCACCCCCAGCACAGTACTCCTCCAGTGACTGTTGCTGGTTTCTATCTTATGTTTCTTTTTAGACTGTGAGCCCTTTGGGGACAGGGATCCATTTTGTTTATCTTATTTATTTGTTATTTCTCTGTGTAAACCGCCCTGAGCCACTTTTGGAAGGGTGGTATAAAAATTGAATACATAAATAAGTAAGTAAATAAATAAATAAATTCAGCGATCCCTGCCAAAGCAGGTGGCAGTGCTGGGCAAAAGGAAAACCTTGATATGTGTTGCAGGGAGACCATACTGCCAGAGAGATCACTGGGACTGAGTGAAGGACTCGGTTCAGAAGGGGCTCAGTCCCTGGCATCTCCAGTGAGGCATGGGCAAGACCCCTGCCTGAAATCCCACAGGGCAGCGGCTAATGGCCCCAGGCCCTCAGAAGTACCCACTCCCAATCCCCTGTGCTCAAGTCTCCATAGCAACGGAATGCCTCACTCAGCTGAGTCATTCCATCATTGCCTCTTTTCTCCTGTTCCATCCTCAAATAGGAGCTCCACCGCTGCCTCCTCAAAACACACCAACCCCTCCCTTTGACGACATCAAGATAAGTTCCCTATGGGCCTTGAAGGGCATGTAGATAGAAGGGGGCTCACAGATAGCATTTTTCGGAGGGCCTCCTGAAACCTGGAGCCAGTTCCGGGACTAATGGTTTGACCCAGCTTAAGGCAGCTTCATACATTCAAAAGTGTGGTTATCCCCTTTCTTTAAGGGGGCACTCTCTATTTGGTGTATAGGCGGAGCAGAATGTTGCCTACTTGAAAATGTAGTGGCGTGGGCAGTGGGATACAGGAAGAGTGTGTGGATATTTAAAGGGGTTTGATATAACCTGTGTGTATACTTCCTTTCTGTCATTCTGGATGGAATGTGGATTGGGTCTGGAGTTTTATGATAGCCCTATCCAGACATTATGTTGTACCTGTGTTCTGTACACACATACATGTTTTTATATGAATGAGTGTACCTGCATTCATTTTAAAAGTGAACCTGAGTGTAGGCCCCCTGAAATGCAAGGTATAGATGGGAAGGTTACTGCTGTACCTGTGTTTATCATAACATGTAAATAACTGTATCTGTGTTGTACAGATCTGTACTTGCGTACTATGTACACAGAAGCCATATTCATATGTTCTAGTCAAAAGCAGGGCCAGAAGTCCTGTCTTGGCCTGTTGCTTACCACCTCCTCCACCACGCTGCTCACAGATATGCTGGCATTCATCCGAAAAGGGAATGTCCTATCCATGATGACGGTGCTTCCATGATCAGGAAGTTCAGACCCCTAAACCTCTCGATCATGGATGTGCTCACCATCATGGATACAGCATCCGTCTCTTCAGTTGAGCGCTGGCATATCTGTGAGAGGCATGGAAGAGGAGGTAAGTGATGGACTGAGGCAAGACTTCTGGCCCCACTTTTAATGCACACCCTAATCATTCAGTGGAACTGATCAGAGGTATTGTTCAAACTGGCCCTGTCTCTAGCAAACATCCCCAAGGAAACACCAATGAATAGCTGGTGGATCTTTCAGCTCAGCAGTAATATAGCACCAATTATGGTTAGTCTCACATGTGTGCACTCTACAGTGGGAGGATCAGGACCTGCACTGGAGAGAAAAGTCAGTGATTTACCATTGCAAGTACACCCTTAAGTCTTCCAAATGGCTGAACCTCTTTTCTCCAGGTGCTGTGCAAGTTTTGACATATCTGGCTGGTACACGAGAGAGATTAATGATCAGAGGAGAAATGCTGTTTACCATCTTTCCTAATCTTCAGTGTATTTCTTCACTTTTACAACCGGTAACAAATTAACTTTCACTTTATCTTGTTTTTGTGCTTTGGTGGCTCTATCCTGCCTTCGGCGTCACCCACTTAACTCAACGGCTATGCATAGGATTAGGGCACACAGACAGCCTGCTAGGTTTGTGTCAGCATTTGTGAAAGATGGGTTCTAGTTCTGCTGTGTATCAATATCTTTGTAAAGGAATGCAGTTTATTGCACTGATATCCCACCTTTTCTCCAGGGAGCTCAAAATGGTGATTTCTCATCCAGACACTGATCAGAACCTGCTTAGCTTTAGCAATGCTTTCAGGCCACTTTCTGGGACTTACCAAGTAGGACATGGGTAAAACTCACCAGTGCTTTCCAGGATCCCAGTTTTAATAGGAGAAAAATATGTTGCAAGTAAATCAATGTACTGGGCACAGCTCAGGCATGCCAGGGCTGATGGAGCATGGTTGTTAAGCTACCAGGGAGTTATTCGCACATGGCTTCATTCTGTGGGGTAAATGTTGAGCGAAGCCACTTCAAAATATACTCGTGGCATTGAGGGAAGCAGCCTCTCCCCTCTGCTCTCGGGTTTTGTTTTGAAACAAGTTCATATGGCATGTGTCCATGTTTTCCTCCTAGCCAATGGGGTGGGGGAGAGAGAGAGCGCTTCCTAAAGAGCAATATCTGCATTTCTAAAGAGAGCATCCCTCTTATCATGCTAATGATTCTACATCAGTGCCTCTCCCTATTTGCTCTGGCAGTTTCAGAAAAAGTAGCTTAAAACCAGCATTTTTAAAATATGGAAATATGTCGAGATAAGCTAGAATTTGCATCACAAAGCCCGGTGTGTGTGTGTGGAGTGGTTCCAATAATTTTGACAGGACTTCAGGCTAAGTTTGGCTGGTGTGTGAATGCACACATTCTCTTCTGAAGGAGATTCAGGGTTGAAGACCTGTGTGTAAAGCCTCCAGGCTATGTATCAGGAAGTCCCCAGTTCAAATCCCACCCCTGCCATGAACTTCATGGGTGACCTTAGGCAAGCCTCTCCTCCTCAGCCCCCACCCCCCATCTGCAATACAGGGAAATAATGATGACCCACCTCACAGGTATGACAAGGTACACAAAGTGTTCTGAATACACCAGTGATCTTCACTATCTTTCAAGCGGAGGGCCACTTTGGCAAAAAAACCTTCGATGTGAGAGCCATTTCCCACTGTACTGGACTTTTCTCAGTGGTGGGAGGGCCCGTTAAGAGATATGGAGAGCCCTCTCTTAAGAGCTTTATGGGGAAAGTGCTAGGAAGGACTACCCTTCCCAGCACTCTGTGCATGTCTTCCAAGATGGTGCAGGGGCTCAAGAGGGCTCTGTTTCCCTTAAAGGAGACACACACCCCCGCCTGGCATTGGGCCAAGCGCAGCACGGCATGGTGACAACTGTCATCTCTGCTTGCTGCCAGGGGGACTCTGCAGAGTATTGAGTTTTGGCCAAAGCTTCACACAGGCCCAATACACCATTTTTCAGGGGGCTGCACTTCGGATTGGTGGGGGACTGCCACTGCCCCCAGGCCTTACAATGAAGAACACTAGAATACAATAAGGATCTCTCTATATGCTAAGCTTTATTGGCTCAGCCACCCAGTTAAAAATGCCTCTTTCAACTCACACATGAGTGTTGATGGATTTAATAGTTGGAATCTGCATACATTCCCATATGGCTAAACACGACTGACATTCAGTGCACCATTGTGTGTCCAAAATGCTGCACTGCTGTTGTGGGGATCAAGGGAAGCAATGGTTATGGGAATGGGGCTGTTTTGCATGCAGCACTTTGGCAAGTGTTCCCATTGTTCCAACAGGATTTGTTTCAGTGCCAGGTTCCAGAACAAAGTACTTTTGATCTGGTGTCTTTTCATCATCACAGGATTAGCCAGATTAGTGTCGCCAGATTAACTCTGATGCAGGAAACACAAGAAAGCCCTATTCAGACATTCTGTTGTACCTGCATTCAGATGTCTGTATAGTCATACATGTTTTTGTGTGAATGACCGCACCTGCATTCATTTTAAAAATGAACCTGGATACAGGCCGCCTGAAATGCAGGATACGGATAGGAAGTATGCTCTGTACCTGTGTTCAGCATAACGTGAATAACTGTACCTGTGCACAGATCTGTACCTGGATACACTGTACACAGATGGTATGAGTGTTGAACATAACATGTGAATAGGGCTAAAGACTCAGATTTATTGTGGCTTAATCATTCATGGTCTAGAGTTCATTCATCAGACGCATGAATTTGGTCTTGGTTGGCAGACACAAGTATTTTATTGCTGAACAAAGGCCAGGTTTTCATCCCCCCTACAGGTGTTAAATTAGTATAGGAAAGCCAGAAAGATTGTGTTATTGCCAATTACTGCACTTTCATTAGAAATGACACCCATCCAGGAAAGGTTAGAAAATATTTTTGTATTTATTTTTGTTTAAAACTAATAAAGAAATACAGCTCTGTTTCCATTGGAAGGCAGTAGTCAACAAAAATTAATGTACTGTACTTGGAGATGGTTTGCCCGTAGTAAAACTAGACCCAAATGTCTTCCTCCAAATATCCCTACATACAGAAAATGTCAATGCAGTTGGAGAAGCAGTCTGATAATTTACATTATTCACATTAAATTTTGTGATCATAAATAATCAATATGATTTACATAATAATTTAGGGGAAAATGATTATGCCTTTCATTGCAATAAATTACATAGCATAACATGGTCATGTCTGACAAACATTACAATACTTTGACACTCACAAAGGTCATTCACACTACCATTTTTGGGCTATGAAGGGTGGGTGGAGGGGAAGGCGGGAAATAACCTATCTTCCCCACAGATGATTCGCCGGAGTCCTGAACCTCTGTATGTTGCAGTGCACTGTGCAGCATTCTGCAGGCCAGCCCAACCTCCGGAGATCCCACAATGCACTACACAATTATGATCACGGGGATATCCCCATGAGATGGGCGCTCTAGGTGCCCATCTCTTTGGTTGCCTGGGTTGCAAGCAGACTGGGCAAATACATGATCATGGTGCTTGGGTTAAGGGCCCACTTGCACCGTTAGCCCCGACCAACAGCCGGGATTTGGAGCCGGGTTTAGCAGCGTGGCAGCGTTGCGATCCACATGGATCCTGGCAGTTCTCACAGGCAGTCAAGCCCGGGCTTGGCTGCTTGTGAGAACAGCCTCACTGTCTGCTGCCAGGCTGTTTATTTTTGTATCTAACATAAAAGGACTAGCCCCCAAGCAGGTATAAACACGAAAAGCTCCAGTAAAATCAATAGGTCAGTTTTACCCCAGTTAAGACTCTGTTTGAGATCTTTTGGCAGTTATTACTCCAATTCTCCTTTGCATCCTTACATGGAGATGACTCTCCAGAATTTATGCTTGTGGCCAACATGAGCTAGTAGTTCCTCAAATAGCATTGTCATTCTTAAATGCAAGGAGCTGTCACTAAGATTATCTAAAGCAATGGTTTTCCAACCGTTCAAAGGAACCTTAGGGTTACTTAAAAACAAAACCATCAGAAATGGCGAACTAACTTCCATGCCACTGGGGAAAAGAAGCCATAGCTCAGTGGTAGAGAATCTGCTTTGCATGTAGGAGGCCCCAGGTTCAATACTTTGCTTCATCAGTTACAGGTATTTAAGTAGCAGAACATGGAAAGACCTCAGACTCAGGAGAGTCAGGATGGACATGCAACTGAGTGCCAGGAAATTTAGGTCTGATGAAAAGAAGTACTTCTTCATGCAGTGCATAATTCATCTTTGGAATTCTCTGCCACAGGATGTGGTGAAGGCCACCAGCTTGGATGGCTTTAAAAGAGGCTTAGACAAATTCACAGAGGACAGGTCCATCAATGGCTACAATCCTGATGGCTAAGGCTATCTCCAGGCTCAGAGGCAGGATGAAATACAGTTACAGGGGAGCAACAACAGGAGATGTCTTCATCCATGTCTTCATCTCCTGCTTGTGGGCTTCCCAGAGGCTCCTGGTGGGCCAGTGTGTGAAACAGGACTAGATAGGCCTTGGGCCCGATCCAGGTGGGCTGTTCTTATGACAATATTGGGTAGACTGGAGCATTTGGCTTGACGTCATGTCATGCAGCTTCAAATGGTCCCTAAAAGATGTTTATCCCCAGTGTCATTCTTCCTCTGCAATGGGCACCTAGGGAGTGTTCACATGGTGTGACTGACAACAACTTGTGTGAACATGGTATGCTCCCATTCCTCAAGAAACACTGGGATGTGCAGGGTCCCTTGGCATACAGGGTACGTGGAAACTGAGAGTGGAGTTTGAAAACCTCCACTCTAGAGTTTCTAGAGCACAGATGCAGTGTATATAATGAAGACTACAGTTTTTCTTTCCTGGAGCTTTCCCAAACAGTGACTGAATGCAGCTTTGTTAGTTAGGCTGGGGGCAGGCGTGTTCATATGAGGGAGCCATTTACAGCAACATCAGGATAATAACAGAAGGTGCCGTTCATACAACCAATGGCATTATTCGGCTTTGCCCCCATGATTTGCAGTTCCTGAGCATTCTAGGTGTCCTTTAAAAAAAGAACACTTTGGTGCAGTGCTCAAAAGAGCTTAACTTTAGGCATTTCTTGTCACAGTAAAGCCACCAGCCTGAGAAAGCTGCTGGTTGGAGCACTCCCCTCCACCCCCAGCGATTATTTTGATTCAGTTGTGTCAGAAACAGGGCAGATGTTCAGCAAAAGGAGCTGCTCTCATCATCCAGGAGGGGAAGGTCAGCACCTGAAGACCTTTATTAATTGTGGCCTGGAGGGTTGCCAGACAGCAGGCTTTACTGTGAGTTTGTGGCATAATGGATACTCCGATGCAAAAAGAGGATTTTTTAACCCCAGACATAAATTGTTCCAATACAGAGGGGGAAAGGTTCCTAGGTTCCAATACAGAGAGAAAAAAACGAATCATGTGTGAAGTGCCCTCTGAAATATTGCTTGGACTTTGGGGGAAATCTGGCCAATACGCAAAAGCACACCCACCCTCCCAAAGTACAGTCGCGGTAAAGTCACTGACTGAAAACGCTCCAGGCTAAGGGGAGGGGTCTTTTAAACATGTCCACTTGTGGCATCTCCCAAGTATATGATGCATCTCTATTGAATTTCACAGCAATGACCATATACCTTTGGCATCTGATGGAGCACCAGGGCCAGTTCTGTACAGCCTACAGTGTCTCCTCAGACTTTAGAGTCGCCGGCCTTCAGGATGAGGAAAATTACTCAAAGTAGTCCCAATGAAATTGAAAAAGACAAGTTAGGCAGCTTACTACTTTGAATAATTTTCCTCATTATGTCAGCCACTCTCCCCTGCCTCCACCAAGTTCCAAGCCCTCATGGTTCCCTGCATCCAAATTCAATATGATTTTCAAATCTCATTGTTGCTTGGGTTTTTATTTTTAAGGGCCAGGGGTGCAGGCAGAGTAAAGTTTGGGGAGCAACTCCTCACTTACATTTCTGGTGGGGAGAGGGAAGACAACCTGGGGGGGATATATTTGGGGGGGCAGAAAAGTGCTGTTGGGGGAACTCCTCGATGCTTGCGGGGGGGGGGGGATCTGCACCCCCGAAAAGGGCTGTAGGTTACCACATTCATGGGAATGGGCTCAATGGCACAGCATATGCCTTGCATGCAAAAGGTCCCAGGTTCAATCCCTGCTGTCTCCAGTTTAAAAGTTCTCAAATAACAGGGCTGGAAAAGACCCGTTTGGGGTCTTGGAGAGCCAGGGCCACTCAGAGCAGACAATACTGGGTGAGATGGACCAGTGCTCTGACTTGCTATAAAGCAACTTCATATGTTGTTTGTTAGTGGGTGTCAAGCGGGCTTCCATAACTGCCATTCATGGTACTGGGAATTATCAGGTAACAACTTTACACTAACAAGAGAGCAGGGGCGGATCTATAATTGGGCGGCTGGGTTCAAAGAACCCAGCCGCCCTGCTCCTGGGAGCCGCCTGGCTTGCCCCTCGCTCCAGCCAGCCTCATTCCCAGCCGGCTTTGTTGTCGACTGGGTATTGTCTTCGTTCGGAGCGACACCAAAGCCGACTGGGAAGTGAGCTCTGGAGGGCCGTGCTGGGCCTTCTGGGTGCTGGCCACCCCCCCTGCATATGATATCACATGCAGGGGGCGTGGCTGGCACATGAAAGGGGCCTCCAGAGAGTGGGGCAAACCGCTCTGCCTTAGCTACACACCTGCAGGAGAGTGCTTGCATTATAATGCAATGACCATGAATCCTGGCAAAATGTGTTGTTGGTCTTTATAGGAGCAGTCTACGGGCTGCTTTAGGCTATGAACTCTGTTGGCAATGGTGAGGCCTGTGGCGTGAGGCCTTGGGCCTGGGCCCTCCACATAATCCCCAATATAGTAGCACCTGGGGTTGTTACAAACAGGGGCAAGAAATGGATGGAGCTGACACTGCTTCGCCTGAGCATGATATTCACCGAAGCACATTTCCCCACCATCGAGCCATAAAACTAAGCAACTGTGTCTTGGATGAAGGAGAGGAATGAGGGTACCATCATCAGCCTAACTACTTCAGCCCAGAGACATCCTCCTACACAGATAAACTTTGGTCTCTTCCAGCAAAAGAAATCTCATATTCTTAAAAGAGATTAGACACATTCATAAAAGATGGGTTTAGCCATGATAGTTGAACAGAACCTCATGCACTGAGGCAGTATACCTGAGTATCAGATACTGAGGATAAACAAGAGAGGAAGGCCATAATTGTTACACTGTGTTTGTGAGCTCCCAGAGGCATCTGGGTGGCCACTTTTGCCAGGAGAGAATGCTGGACTAGATCAGGGATGGCCAACTGGAGGCCCAAGAAGAGTGTTGCTGGACTACAACTCCCATAATCTCTGGCTATTGGCCATTGTGACTGGGAATGATGGGAGTTGTAGTCCAGCAATAGTGATAGTGTCTCAAATTGGCTATCCCTGGCCTTGATGGCCCTTGGTCTAACCCAGCAAGGCTATTCTTTAACCAAACATCCTTCTACTTCCTCCCATCAATCACCAGTAACTAAAGCATCACCATATAACTATGCTTAAGAACACATTTTTGGCACTGAATTCAGTTCCTTGCTGAAGATCACTGGAAGCATCTAGGCCAGGCATTTGCTGCTGACACTTCCCCAAGGCAGTGGAGCTATGGAAGAGGAGCTCTGTGATTCAGCAGCGCCCAGTTCAACCTCTCCACATCTTCCTCCATGGGGACTGTGCCCATCAGGGATTGTGTAACTTTGTAATGTCACTGGAGGGCTTCAGGCTACTTAAAGATGCTCCAAAGAACTTGAAGGTGTATCCTCCTCAAAAATTCAGATGTCATTTTTAAAAAGTCAGATTTGTAGAAAAGCAGAACCAAAAGTAATTAAGAACTCGGTGGCAGTGAAGAAAGAGGCAGGTCAGTGCAATTTCTGCAATAATCACCATATGGCATATGGAATCCGGCTCTGCCAGATCAGGCTTGTATCGAGACTAGTCTATCTGTTCTGCAATGCTCAGGGGCAGATGTTCTCTGTAACTGAATTTGGAGATGGTTTCTGCCATGCAATTCCCAAACAATAAATGGATGCATTTGTGCCCTACGATTTCTCAGCAAATATCCCAGGTCCAGAGTGGTCAAGATGAGGTCCCCACCTCTCCCACATAGTCTTTGCGTCATCAGGTGTCTTTGTTCAGTTGGGTGCTAGATGACCTCTTGCTTCGTGATGGCGGGTTGAGGGATTGAGCTGGGGTGTTTGGCAACTGTTACAATGGCCCCCGGAAGCAGTTTGTATTGTTCGGCTCCTGAGCCAGCTGGTGGGGAAGGCTGAGGAGTTTCAGGAGTGGCTGCGGGGAGGAGAAAGGCTGTGTTACCAATAAGCCATTGCGTAGATTCAGTCAAAGCACAGAGGTCAGAGCAGAGGCATTTCTACACTTGTGCAGTTTGGCTTTCAAAGCGGTTAGCTACACAAATTAAAAACCTTTGTTGGCCAGCATGCACATTGGACAGGACTCAAGCCACACATGGTTATGGCTAGCAAAACCTGCTCCTCACCTCTACTATTACAATAAGCACTCTAGTAAAAGGAGTGAGAAATGTAGTTCAGTGTCTGCCATGGGTAGCTACTGGACAGTGCTCGTAACATCACTACCCACACCAAACAACTGCATTCAACTCATGGCTCTGCAGTGTGTGTTTGCTTTTAAAAATATTTTCCCCCTTCACTTTTTTGGAGGGTGGGTAGGGAGGAGTTGTGCAAGGACATGTACTTATGTACCATGACAGAGAAGTAGTTATGTGGGTGGGAAGTAAGCATTGTCCTATCGATATCTGAGCCCTTCCCTTTGTAGGGTGTGTTTTCGCCCTTCCCAGTAAAGTACACATTTCCTACACAGTTAACAACAACAACAGAGTGAATGAGCAGTGAGACTCTCCCTTACTCCATTCTATTTCTACATATAAATTCTACTACTCCTATCTAGTAGCAATGTTGAATAGATTATTGATTTATTTACAGATAGATCTCAAGGCAGTTTACAAAATTAAAATACAACACAAATGGGAAACAATTAAAATATTTTAAAATAGTTAAAAACAATTCAAAATTTAACTAGATGAATTTGCTTTCAATACTCTAGCAAAAAGATCATCTGTACACGACCTTACACACTCAAACTAGATGTGACATTAAATATGCCATTGTCTTTCCATCTCTCTCTCTTTTTAAATAGCATCCACATGAGGCTCTGTTTAGAACTGAAGCATGCACAACCCTTTCCCATTGAAAATTGCCACTCCCTAAAGATGCTATAGATACCAATTGCACCTATAGCAGCTTTTCCTCCTGGGGCAAATAATAGTCCATGAGGAAGAGGTGATTTTCACTGGGACCATGGCACAATTATAAAAGACATCCTCCCTGTGTGGGTCAATAGTCCCAATCTTGATCAGGTTCCGCCTGGAGCTGTCTCTTAAAAAGACGAAAGGCTGTAAAGACAATGAGGTGTTGTTTAGCGTCATGTCCAGTTTGATCCTCAGTTCATCACGTTTGAGAACAAACCTGGCATTCTTAGAGAGGTGGACCTCTTGTGATGAGATACTCACACAGCTGCCCATTGTGCATCTGAGCAGGCATCGTGTTGGCCACTATGACGTTTGTCCCCAGATTATCCTGGATAAGGTGAGGGTGTAGAGCATGGTGGTGAGCATGAGGCGTATCATTCGACGATCCTAAAATTATTGATATTATTCTAAGTATTGTACAATATTCAGTGCACAAAAAAATTTATAATTCTTAAGCCAGGGTCAGTAATCACCCTGAAGGCAGAAGAGAGCGTGAATTATTCACCCTGAAGGCAGAAGAGAGCGTGAACACTACACTACACTACACACACACACACACACACACACACACACACACTATGGGCCATTATCCAGGCGATTCAGATATTTCATTATCCAGGTAATTCAGATATTTTCTGCAAATTCAAGTTGGGTGTCTGGGGTCACTGGGATGAGCATGGAATCATCTTGATCAACACCTGTGAGGTACATTCTGGTAGGATCAAGGCTGATTACCAAACCAGACATCACTTTTAAATGCCTTGTGGAATCCCATATTCTTTCTTTTAACTAAAGCCACCAGCAGCTGATCTGATCTGTGTTAAAGGCATAGGGCTCCTGTCCTGAATTGAACTGGACAAGCCAAATTCTGCCCACTCTCTCACCCTGGGAAGGAGAAGGGGGAAAGGAGCCTGTTAAGTAGACCAATCAGGCTCTGTCAGTTTCTGATGATGTATACCTCTCTACAGGCTGGTGATGGAAGAATGTACTGTAGATAGCGCTCTCATTATCAGGCAGTAACCTATTTGCTGTATAATGATCACAAACCCTGGCCTCTAACTGAAGATACTGAAGTGACTTAAATCTTGCATCTATCTGAATCCAGAGCCAAGATCCAAGAGACTCTTCAGCGACTAACAGGTAGCTGAATTAGTTGATAATACTGGTGATGCAATACACATAATAGATGTACACCAAATTCTTCTCTCCAGACCTTTTTATTGCATAAATCAAAATATCTTTTTTAAAAACCCTGCAAATAAGGTATGGACATTTTAATGTGTTTCTCAGTGTTCCATGTCTCACTGTTTAAAAATCCACACTCTTAAATCCCAAACCCTCTCCCTAAGTCCAATCAGGCACCTGATCAGCACGTGAACAGATAGCTGCCTTCTACTGCATCTGACCATTGGTCCATTTAGCTCAGTGTTATCTATTGCCAATCAGTATGATTGGCAGCAGTTTTCCGGAGTTTCAGATAGGTATCTCCCCGCCCTACCTGGAGATTCCAGGGATTGAATCTGGGACCTTTTTCTGCATGCAGAGCAGGTGCTCTACCACAGAGTTACAGTCCTTCAACTCCAGCCATTTGTTTCTTCTTTGTCTGAAATGGGGCTGAGTCTATATCCTCCTCCAAACCCAATGGTAGCAAAGCTTTCTGAAGAGCCTAGCATCAGTGCTCACCTCCCAGCAGCATCTCCTGTAGAAGGTTGTCGATCTTGGCCATGCCGAAGAGCTTGACAAACTGGATCTGCTCAATCATCTGCCAGGTGATGCTTTGGAGGGTGGGCAGGAGGAGGAGCAGCTCTCCAAAGCGTCCCCTTGAATCGTATTGCCGGTCATTGATGTAGTCCTCCAGGCTGACCTGGACTTGGTACCGCATCCTTTTGATCTTGGCAGGGTCACTTAGGCCTTTAGCATCTGGAACAAAAGGCAAGAAATTATAGACTATGACATTTCTCAAGGCCATTGAAAGGTGTGTGTGTGTGACACTGATCCAGACTGATTTGGCCATGTGTGTGCCAATGTTGTGCAGGGGCAATTGGGGGAGTGCGCCACTGGTGCATGATGAGCCATCCTGTTATAGTGGTTAGAGTGCGGGACTAGGACCGGGGAGACCCGAGTTCATATCCCCATTCACAGCCATGAGACTAGCTGGGTGATTCTGGGCCAGTCACTTCTCTCTCAGCCTAACCTACTTCACAGGGTTGTTGTGAAAGAGAAACTCAAGTATGTAGTACACTGCTCTGGGCTCCTTGGAGGAAGAGCGGGATATAAATATAATAATAATAATAAATAATAATAATAATGACAGATGGGTGGTGCGATCAAAGAAGTGGTGCAGGAGCAGGTATGGACCTGCTCTCCTCCATGTTAAAGGGGATGTATAATCCCTCTGTGTTATTTATTTATTTGATTTATATACCAACCCTCCAAAAATAAAAACAATAAAAACAATTAAAATCAATTAACAGTTAAAATCAAAATTAAATCAATTAAACCATTAAAATCATTTAAACATTAAAAACATTAATATTAAAATAATTTAAAACTAGCATTAAAAATTTAAACCATAAATCTAATTAAAAGACGAATAAATGCATCTTCAGTGTCTTTTTAAAAGTTGCCAGAGATGGGGAGGCTCTTATTTCAACAGGGAGAGCATTCCAAAGTCCAGGGGCAGCAACGGAGAAGGCTCATTCCTGAGGAGCCGCCAAACGAGTTGGCAGCAACTGCAGGCGAACCTCTCTAGATGATCTCAACAGGCGGTGGGGCTCATGGTGAAGAAGACTCAGTGAGACTCGTCAGATGGGGTTAGGCGGAGAGAGGGGGATTAGCCCGCTCTCCCTGCAGACGAGCAAGCCTACAGCCCTGCGCGGCCGGATCAGCCACCCACATGACTGATGACTCTGTCACGGAGCCGAAGGGGGCTGCGGGGATCAGGGGCCGTGCAGATGTTCCAGGATGCCCCACACGAGTGCGCGGGGCATCCCGGAGAGACCCCCGAGCCCAGGAGGCTGCTTGCAGCCTCCTGGTCAGGGGCCTACTCATGTGTCACTGCGCTCCGCAGAACAGAACGCTGAGGTTAACAGAGCACTTGCTCCGTCACTGCGCTCCGCAGAGTAGAATGCTGTGGTTAACAGAGCACTTGCTCCATTAACCTTGGCTAAGGGGAGGGGTAGTTTTGGCAGTTTTCTGCCAGGAGCTTGTGGATTCCGTGGCAGCACACGATCGCCAAAAAGCGGGCTAGGCTCCTTTAGCCCGCATTTTGGCTATCATGAGAATCACCTCATTTTCTTATATACCCAGGGCCTAAGCTGTTTAGGGCTTTATAGGTAATAACCAGCACCTTGTATTTTGCCTGGAAACGTATCGGCAGCCAGTGTAATTCTTTCAACACAGGAGTGATATGGTCTGCACTAGATGATACAGAGACCAACCTGGCCACCACATCCTGGACCAACTGCAGTTTCCAGACTACGAACAAAAACAGCCCAACATAGAACACATTGCAGTAACCCAGCCTAGAGGTTACTAGCATATGTACCACCGTTTTGAGGTTGTTCACCTCAAGAAATGGATGCAGCTGGTGTACCAGCCAAAGCTTATTAAAAGCACCTCTGGTCACCACCTCAACCTGGGACACCAGGGAAAGGTTAGGATCCAGAAGAACCCCCAGACTGCCTACCTGTTCCTTCCGGGGGAGCATGACCCCATCCAGAACCAGCAGATCAATATTGTCTCCCAAGTTCCGACCCTGCACAATAAGTACCTCCGTCTTATCTGGATTCAGCCTCAGTTTCTTATCCCTCATCCAACCCATTACTGCCTCCAGGCAGGCATTTAGGAAGGTTATGCCTTCTCCTGATGAGGTTGACATGGAGAAGTAGATTTGGGTGTCATCAGCATACTGGTAACACCCAGCACCAAATCTCTTTATGATCTCTCCCAGTGGTTTCATGTAGATGTTAAACAACATAGGAGACAATATGGAGCCCTGAGGGACACCATAGGAAAGTTCATAGTTGGAAGAACAACAGTCTCCATGGGACACCATCTGGAATCTGCCCGTGAGGTAGGAGCAGAACCACTGCAAAGCAGTGCCTCTCACCCCCAATCCCCTCAGACGTTCTAGAAGGATACTATGGTCAATAGTATCAAAAGGCTCCAAGATATCCAAAAGGACAAACAGAGTCACACTCCCTCTGTCAATTCCCAACTGGAGATCATCTATTAGGCCGACCAAGGCAGTCTCCACCCCATAGCCTGCTCGTAAGCCAGTTTGAAATGGGTCTACATAATCAGTTTCCTCCAAGACTACCTGCAGCTGAGAGGCCACCACCTTCTCAATCACCTTCCCCAGCCATGGAAGATTGGAAACAGGCCTGTAGTTGCTTAACTCTGAGGGATCCAGGGCAGGCTTCTTCAGAAGCTGTCTAATGATTGCTTACTTCAGACAAGGGGGCATCCTGCCCTCCCTCAGAGTAGCATTTATAATCTCTACCAGGCCCTTTACAACAGCCTCCCTGCTGAATAGTATAAGCCACGTCATGCAAGGATCAAGAGAACAGGTGGTAGGCCGCACCATTCCAAGCAACTTGTCCACATCCTCAGGAGTCACAAACTGAAACTGATCCAGGGTCATCACATAAGAGGAGCTGCTTGACACCTCGACATCAGACTCTGTAACAACTGTGGAGTGTTTAAGGGATGTGCTGTGATTCGGCATCCGAATTGTGTTTTGTGCATATCCCTACTCACTGTAGCAACCCAAGCCTATGGGATGCTATATGGAAGACAGTGTCCCTGTGCCCTTAATAGTTGGGTAGAGGAGAGAATGTTGGCATGTGCAGCCTTGTCACATGATATGCTGCAGGAGTGAAAGGAACAGCACCCATTTATTTATTTGCCACCAATCCTAAATCTCGCCACCACTGCAACTTCCAACAGTTACCACAAATACAAACAATTACAAGCAATTAAAAACTTCAACTAAAAGCCTGACCAAAAAGATGTGTTTTCAAGGCCTTCTTAAAGGTCACCAAAAATGTTTAATCCTTGTATCTCAACAGGGAATGTGTTCCAAAGCTCAGGATTGGTTGCAGGGAAGCCTTGATCTGACGAGCCAGTAGCAACTGCACATGGACCTCATCCCCAGATTACTTTAGTGGGCGGGTGGTGGAAAACACGAAGTAGGCCTTCTCTTAGGTACTCCACTATTAAAGGCAAAGGTGCCCTGGTTTGCTTTGCAGCTGGCTACCTTAATCATATCTATATATTTAATTCTCTTACGGCCGACTGAGGAGAGAACTGCGTGGGGATGCGTGGGGATGCTTGGCAAGATCCACCCCCGCTGCAGCCATGACCAATGAAAAGGCGGGGGTGG
Source organism: Hemicordylus capensis (assembly GCF_027244095.1). NCBI lineage: Eukaryota > Metazoa > Chordata > Lepidosauria > Squamata > Cordylidae > Hemicordylus > Hemicordylus capensis. The sequence goes on along the minus strand of NC_069660.1, from coordinate 34,093,023 downwards.
AGCTGCTGCTCAGTGCCGGGACAGACAATGGACTTAGGAGGCGACGCGTCGGCAGCATGCCCACCCAAAAATGGTTGCCTGGCTGGCAGAGAGGGAGGGAGGGAGCCAGGCGGTGGGCAAAGCCCCGCCGCTTGGAGGAGGTCGCTGGCAGGCTTAGGAGGAGGCACGGTGGCGGCGGGGGGAGAAGTGGCCTGGCAGGGAGGGGGGAGAAGCAGCCTGGTTGGGTGGGGGGGAGAAGCCCCACCGGCCTCAGGAGGGAGGAGGCGGGAGGAGGCAGCGGCGGGCCCGGGTTGAGGAGGCGGCTGTTGCCGGGCAGCCGGTGGCCTGAGAAGAGGGCATGGGTTGAGGAGGCGGCTGTTGCCAGGTCGGCCGGTGGGCTGAGGAGAAGTGGCTGCTGCCGAGCCGGCCAGCGGGCCGAGGGGAGAGCGGGTGCCGGCGGGCTGAGGAGGAGGACTGAGTTGTGGGGGGAGGGGGAGAGCGGCCGCCAGTGGGCCAAAGGAAAGAGGCTGCCGGCGGGCCAAGGATGGGGGGGAGAGTGAGTGAAGCAAGTCATGTGGAGGAGGGAGGGAGCGAGAGGGTTTTGGGGAGCAGAGTTGTGGGGGAAGACAGACAGAGAAAGCAAGTTGGCAGGGGAGAGAGTGAGTTGTGGAAGTGGGGGGGGGGGGTCACAGGCTCAGTGTACTGTGTACTCAGTGTACAGTGTACTCAGTGCACTGATGCCACAGGCTCAGTGTACTACCACACAGATGCTCTGTGTAGGTTCAGCTAGTTTATTTTTGTTTTTCACTCATTTTTCCACTCATTCATAGAGCAGGTGTAATGTAGCAATTAAGATACTTAGCTGTGCACCTGGAAGTTCCTGGGTCAAATTTCCCCTCCGCCATGAACTTACTAGCAGCTTCAGGAGACAGTGTCCCACGGGGGACAATAACATCAACCTACCATGTAATGGCGCAGCGGGGAAGTAACTTGCCTAGGGGACAAGAGGTTGATTGTTCGAATCCCTGCTGGTATGTTTCCCAGACTATGGGATACACCTATATTGGGCAGCAGCGATATAGGAAGATGCTGAAAGGCATCATCTCCTACTGCATGGGAGGCGGCAATGGTAAACCCTTCCTGTATTCTACCAAAGAAAACCACACGGCTCTGTGGTTGCCAGGAGTCGACATCGACTCGACGGCACAACAACCACAACCACAAGATTGTTGTCAGGATTACTGAAATAATGCATGTGAAACATCGTGAAGCATCCTGAATAATCCAGACTGCTATATAAATGTGGGCTGACAATGCGCTTGAGCAAATGTGTGGCACTAGCACACTGCTTGTGATAAGTCTGGCACATGCATTCCAGACTAGTGTTGTGCTGTTGTCTGCTTCCGTTGCATGGATAGTTTCTGCAAGAGCGCAACATTCAGATTTTGTGTAGCTACACAGTTTTATTGCAGGAACACAATGTTGTTCATTCGTAGCCACTGTTTATATATCTTTAGATTTCTATTCCACTCTTCCTCCAAGCAGCCTGGAGCAGTGTACATGGTTCTGTTTTTCCTCACAATAACCCTGTAAGGTAGGTTAGGCTGAGATAGAAATGGCTGGTCCAGAGTCACCCAGTGAGTTTCATGGCTGAATGGAGATTTGAACTGGGGTCTCCCTGGTCCTAGATCGACACTAACCACTACACCATGTTGGCTCCCTATTATCTATATTATATTATCATTGTTCTTGGCTTATTACCATATTATCACAAATATAACCTGCATGCAAGTATAACCCACAGGTGATTGTTGCTTGTGTAAACAAACAAACTCCTTTGTATTGCCTGCACCTGTGTATTAACCACACACGAAAGTCTCTGCAGTATTTTAATTTCTTCAGCAAGAGATTAAAGGACCTACCATAGTTTGATATACATTTTATTTTGATATACAGTGTGGTGTACAATAAAGCGATCTTTTTGTGTATAGCCTAACAAAGTTCTCTTTGTTATAATTCTTAAGTAAATAATAATAATTTAAGTAAATAAAAGGGGATTTAAATCCAGCTGCTCCTATTTGAAAATTATGTGGTATACTCTGCACCCACTTAATTTCCTGCACCCTCCCCTCCTGGGAGGCAAAACCCTGTACATTTCATGGGGTACTGTATATTTGCAAAAATACAATACTAATGCTGGACTCAACTCCATTTTCACCACTAATTCACATGGCAACAGGCCTTTTGAGAGTCTTTGTTCTTTACTTGCTCATTGCTTCACCAACCGAGCTGGTTTTACTCTGGGACACCCTTTCCAGTTACTGAAGAACTACCTGGATCAAAGAAGATGATGGCTTTCAAACAAGCGTATTCGTTATCGTCAATCTGCAGCTCCTGGAAAGTCAATACCAGCTCGTCCAGGATTCGCACAGCCACCCGGCTGACCTCCATCAACTCTGGGCAGTTTCGTGGAATTATGTGGTCATTTCCTGCAGGAAAGTGTTTTTATTTAAAACTTAAATAGGCAGTGTTTCTGTTCTCGACCTGCTCTGAAGGTTGTAATCCACTACCTCTCATTATAATTTCTGACCTTTCCACTTCCAGATAAAAAACAGTGGCAAAAGAAACTTATTGAGCTATGACTGAAGAATTCTCTTTTTCTTACTTTATAATGTTATTTTAGAGGGCATACAGAAATGACAAACATAATTTGGTTTTGCCCCCTCCCCAGAAAATCAATCAACTGTGAGAAATTTAAATGTCTTATGGCTTCAGTTTTGGGCTTGTTCAAGGAAAAAGCACTTACTTTGGAGCTGTCTTACTGAAATCTTCCAGGAATACTTATTTACTAACTTTATTTATTTTATGAATTTATACCACACCTTTAAAAGTATCATTTCTCTAAATGATTTCAGAGATTACAATCTCATGTAATCTAAAATGGATTACAGACTACAAGACACAATACAATCAATAATAAAAATCAACTTCCAAAAATCACACTACAGTATTAAAACAGATCAGCATGTTAAAAAATACAATTTGGGAGCCAGTACAAGTAAAATACAGTTTAACGATTTTATTTTTTCTAACTTATTTTCTCTTGTCAATCAGAATGTTTCCCATCAGCTCTTCTGGTCTTTAAACAGCCCACCCTTTCTCTCTCTTCCAAAATCAACTACAAATCATTTTCAAAAGCTGGACTGTAAAAACATTTTATTTTCAGCAAACAGAATGAAGGCTTCCAGGCCTGCCATAGTAAAAAATCCCACTGCTGATGTTCTGTCTGTGGCCTTGCAAAAAAATGAAAGAGAAAAAAAGAGCCCGGGTAGATGGCAGGCCTAACTAATCTAACATCAAGCCGAATGAGGTGCTTTAATGTTTCCTTGTGTAATATTTATATATATGCACAGCTGAGTCTGGGCTAGGCTATAACCTTTCTTTTCTGATACACTTGATTTTATTTGCAAAGAGCAATCCCCCCCCCTTTTTTCCTTTCATGAGGGAGCATTCAAATATGGCATCCACCATCTCAGGATTTTACCACATTATCCTGCTATATGTCTAGACCAGGCCATTGTTTTCTCTCTCTTTTAGAGGCTGAAGGCACTTTGAAGAAGGAATCAGTGCTCATGGTGTATATTCTTCTTTCACCTCTGGTAAACAGGTCTTTCAGTTTATTTATTGTTTCAAAAACCCACAAATGCTGTTTGACCAAAGATGGCAGCGGGACAAAGAAATGGGAAGCAATGCCTCTCCCAGCCCACATGCACCCCCTTGAAAACTAGTGTTATGTTTCCAGCCTCACTTTTGAATTGCTTGCTCACAGAGCAGTAGGAATAATTCAGATCCACAAAGAGACTCATAAAGCAGGCAAGGAAAATCAATGCCCCTTTGCTTCCAAATCCTCACATAGAAAACTTCAGACAATGGCACTTTTAATAGGAGGAGGCAGAAGCATCCTGGGATAGGGGCAAAGAAGTGTCTTACCTAGTAGCAGGATGTCTTTGAATACCATCGACCGTTTGGCTGCTCCCAGTAAGAGGTGTTCCCCTGCGTGAGCCCGTAACAAAGCCACCTGGAGGAGCAAAGGTCCAATATTACTTGGCTGATAATGGAAAGGTAGCAGGCAGGGCAAACACCCAGAAGAAGAGTGCAGAGAAAACTTCACCCTACTGCCTCCTATGAAGACCATGTCATTGGAGATATCATGAGAACAGTACGAGAGAGGAAGCTGGTATCCTCACCCACACCTTTGGGAAGCAATCCTGTTTTTCAGGAACACGTAAGAGAGAGGAATAGCAAAGCCAGAGCAATTTTACTTGAGGGAACAGTCCACAGCTCAGTGGCAGACAGAAAGTTCCAGTCCCTGGGAAAGACCCCTCCCTTGAACTCTGGAGAGCTGGTGCCAGTCAAATGAGTTAGATGGATCAATAGTCTGACTCAGTATAAGGCAACTTTGTATGCTTATTTGTTTAGGACACAATCCATCCCCATAAGTGGGCCACAGGAGGGGATCAGCATAGATCTCAATGGAGTCCTCTTCCATCTTCTCCCTCTCTGTCTGTGTCTTGGCATCAGCCATTATGCATCAGCCACTACATGCAACAGGAAGATGGTAAACACCTCCCATTAACTGGAATACAGGGGGTACTCCCTGCCTGTACATGGTGATATATCACATTTTAAAGAGGAAAGCTTGTCAATTGCTTGATGGCATTGCTTGAGTTTTCACCAATACCTGTGAAGGATAGTAAAATAAAGACATGACCATTTTCCTCATTCAGTGCTATAATGTTTTGAGATTCTGGGGCAGGAGTCACTTGCAAGACATCCTTCTGCCTGGGTAGCAGAAGAATGGCTGGATGGGTATATAGGAGGTACTCCCTGTGATGCACTGTTCCTTTAATAGCAATAGCAATAGCAACAGCAATAGCAATAGCACTTACATTTATATACCGCTCTATAGCCAAAGCTCTCTAAGCGGTTTACAGTGATTTAGCATATTGCCCCCAACATTCTGGGTACTTTAAAAGAATTGTAGGATGAGTGTGAAGATCAAAATCAAAAGTGAAAGCTAGTTGCTCAGACTTAGAAAGCTCTCTTTCTTTCTCTCTCTCTCTCTGTTCTTATGTATGTTGTCCAGATATAACAAAAGCTGTTTCTTAAGAGGGAGACTTGTGATACTGGTGTTTGTCACCCTCATGTAAGAACAACAGACATTACACTCTCCAGTCTCCTCTTGCAAGGGTGTGCATATTGTGTGTGTGTGGATCCAGAAGCAGTTGGGCAGGTGGAAAGAGAGAATAGGGCTTCATAGGCTCAGCTACTTATGCGTGGGGATAGACCTTAAATCAGAGGTTCCCAATTCCAACCTTGGGTCCTCGGATATTGTTGGACTACAACCCCCATAATCCCCAGCCACAATGGTCTTTGCCATTGTGGCTGGGAATAATGGGAGTTGTAGTTCAAGAACATCTGGGGAGTGGGACCCAAGGTTGGGAACTCCTGATTTAAGTAAATAAGTAAGGACAATTATACAGGTCCTCCTCTTCAGCTGTTGTGGGTCAGCAACATTAAGTCTGTTAGAAGAAGAAGACATGGGAAATTCACACAGAATTCAGCACCTGAGGTTTGTGCATGTTCCTGCAGCACTGGGAGCACACACTCCCCTCAACTCCGTGCACATGCCTATTTCCATTTTAGGTTACAGTAGGCCAAGGTTATGACATCTGAACCCACAATCACAGCTTCACAGCTATTTGCTCCAGGGAAGCTGAGATCTGAAACTGAGATCTGAAGTGAGTTTCAGATCTCAGGTTTCCTAGAATAAGTAGCTAGGATATGCTGAGACTGGCGGGTTCAGACATCAGTACCAGCATCAGCATACCATAAGCTACAGTGGAAGTAGGCATGTATGCAGAGATTGGGGGCAATGTGTGTACTCCCAGCACTGTGGGGGCTCATGCAAACCTTGGGTGTCATGTTATGCGTGAACCTGCCTCCTTAAGGTCACACAAAAGGCCTACTTTTACCATCCCTGTCCTAATGGAATTAATTTCTCTAGTGACTGTGGACATCCTGATGTGAGTTTCTGAGTTTGTGGTGTTCTTTAAGTGTCTCTCCTTGGCCTGTTGTTAATGATTGCATTGTGTCACTTCTACCCTTCAGTGACTCTCAAGAATGTTCCAAATCCTGTGCCATTTCTGTTAAAAAAAATTATGTTGAAACAAAGGTTAACACTAAGACGCAGCGTGACATGGATGCTTCTTAACGTCCGCTCGGGACTTTAGCTGTGTGGCAAACAACCACTAAACATTAACTGGAGGATTTGGGAAAGGGTGCCTTTATGGGGATGGGCCAATATGTATGTGCTGAACAAACACAGAAGGAGAAATATCTTGTGATGAAAGAGGAAGAGATTGCAGTTTGCCAGAGCTTTAGATCTCTGCATGAAGACAAAGTAAAGGGAGCTACATCTGACAGAAGAGAGTTCTGATTTAAAAGGGTCGTGATGCTAAAGGCACAGATTTTTCAAAGAGCCATATTTATTAATTAGATTAAAGACTGCTAACGTTCTTAAGCCTCTAATATCCATAGGGAGTGCATCCCACAGCTCAGGAATAGCTACAGAGAAGGCCTGATCCCAAGTCACCACCAGGCAAGTTGGGGGCAGCTGGAGACGGACCTCCCTGGATGCGCTTAATGTATGGTGGAGATCAAACCACTCTGTAAATATATTGGTCAGGATCCAAAGCGGTGCCGCACTAGTGAAAGACTGTTGTGCTAGATAGATCTGCAAAGTCAGGAGCAATCATTCCAGATTAGTGGCACACTAGCATAAGAGGGTGCATAACCCATGGCACGCCTCTTGAAGCATAACCCCTTTGTTAGTCCATATATGTTGCAGAGAATGATGCAAACCAGATCAAGCAGATCAAGCCGCTGCATGCTAGCTTGGAGTTAAGGCTGCACAGAGGTAGACATCCACTACCTGTTAGAAAATAAGAAGCTGCCTTCTGCCGAGCCAGACCATTGGTCCATCTAGCTCAGTACTGGCGTCTCCAAGATGGCAGGCAGGAGTCTCTCTCAGCCCGATCTTGGAGATGCCAGGGAGGGAACTTGGAACCTTCAGCATGCAAGCATGCAGGTGCTCGTCCCAGAGCGTCCCCATCCCCTAAGGATGAGGGCATGTAGTCTCCCATTCCAATACAAACCAGGATGGACCCTGCTGAGCAAAGGGGACAATTCATGCTTTCTACCACAAGACCAGCTCTCCCCTATTGTGCAAATGCAAGCAGAATGGAAGTGGGAGGGTTTGAACAGCGCTGAGTTGCCTCTGTTCAGCTCAGCAACCGCCTTGTGTGAATGTTTGTTGCACTAGTGCAGCATTACTCTGTGCCAGGGAAGGAACCTGCTGGGGCAGCTGTACATCTTGAAAGGTAGCCCCAATGGTGTAGCGCAACGGGGCAGTTGAGGGACCTAAAGTTGCTTCCAGACAGTTGCACAGTGCTACTTCCATGCAAAACAATGAAAATAGCGCTGCTCGACTGCCTGCAAGTGGTTTTAAGTGTATAAATGGTTCTTTTATCAAGAGCAGGCACTTTATTAGACATAATACAAACTTTTCTATTTCTCAGGCCTACTCTTTGAGATCTAGTCTAAATAATTCAGGATTCTGCCACAAAATTACCTGGAAATATACTCTCAGGCTGTGGAAAATCACTGTTTTTCCTGTTGATGGATTTATTTTTATTTTTTCCAACTGAGGTCTCCTTGTGCCTGTAGCTGTGATCCTTGTGTATGAGTAGTACAATGTACTCCACAGTTCATGGACATTTCCATTGTTCAGCTTGCCAAAGAGTCTGAGTCTAGCTTCCCCAATTTATTTCTGTGTTGGTTCATTATTACTTATATTTAGGGCTGAGCTGAACATTTAGAGCAGTTTCAATTTTTTGGGAGAGTTGGAGGAGAAAGGGTGTGGAAAACTGACCTGGACTACAAACCTTAAACATTTAACCATATTTCTGAGTTTCATTAATTTGAGGGACACTTCTGCATTCTTAACTTTCTCAAAATTATGCCTCCTTGTTACTAAAATTTTGCCAAACAGTCAAGTATCTGCGTGTGCCAATGATAATAATGCACATTTGCAGTATTACAGTTGGCTTGCAGAATTCTTAGTAATGGAATAAAGAACATTATCTATCTATCTATCTATCTATCTATCACATTTGTATACTGCCCAAAATGCAAGTGTCTGGGCGGTTTACAACAAAACAATAAAAACAACAAATAAAAAGGTTAAAACATTACAACAATTTAAAATTTAAAACATCAAAACTATTAAAAACACAATTAAAACAATATCTAATTAAAAGCCTGGGTGAACAAATGCATCTTTACTGCCTTTTTAAAAACATGTATTTCCCACCTGAAAATTACAGCTTCATGGTAGCTAAAAAATAAGAGTCTAAAAAACCTGGGAAAGGAGCTCACCTGATCGTCCAAAGGAAGCTCACAGAAAGCTGGGATGTACTTGGCCCACTCCACTAGAACTAACAACTGCTGTTTCATGGACTCACACACATCGGCAATATTTGCAATCTTTTTCCCTCTGATATCTCCACTGATCACAGAAATTGGTGATGATATCTGCAAGAGTGAGAGAGAAGTTTCACATGGCATTGCTTAGGGAGGGACAGAACTAAGGCACCAATGCAAACTGAGAAGAGCCATAACATCTGAAACATAGCTTGTGATAAACTGAAATACCTTTTCTAAATCGGGGTACACATTCATTTCATAAAATATGCAAAAATGAAACTAATGGGGGGCATGGCTGCTTTATCTTCCATTCATTACACCAGGGGTTCCCAAACTTGAATCCTCCAATGTTGTTGGACTACAGCTCCCATCATCCCCTTTGGCCATTGTAGTTGAAGATGATAGGAGTTGTAATCCAACAACCTCTGGGGTCCCAAGGTAAGGAACCCCTGCAATACGTAATGAATAACAAAAGCCTTCAGTCAGTTTCAACTCACCTTCATTTTTGTTAGGTCCATCCATTGCTGTGATCCCCATTTGTTCTTTTCTTTCTCTAAGCTCATTCTGGCAGCCCCATTTTTTAAAAACCAGAATGCCTGGGCACTGTATTGTTCCAGGGTATTGTGGGAAAATAAATTAGGGCTGCCAGTCAGGGACTACCATATTTTTGTATTAGATGCCATTTCCCCCAGAATGTCCTGGAACAACATAACCTCGGCAATCTGGGGTTTTTGTTTTCTTTTTAAAGGCAGTGTCAGGAAGTGGCTACCAAAATGAACTCCACTGCCAAAGTTCAAACAACATCTAGTAGAAAAATGAATATGGATAATGAAAGTGTAATTTATTCTGAAATGAATGTGAGTACATGTGAACAAATAACTAAACTAATATGTTTTTAAAGAGGAAAAAACAAAAGGTCTTGCACATCTTATTCCTAGCGCTTAATGTGAAATCCAAAAGATCCTGTCCTCTACTCAAGCAAAACTCTCTTTACAGCAAAGCTGAAATCTACAAATTAGGGATGCACACGTACCGAGGTTCGTGCACTGGTTCGGCGCCAAATCGGTTTGGACCATGGGGAGGGGAGCAGCGTGCGGGATCTTTTAAGAAGAGGAGTGCAGGTCCTTACCTGCTCTCTGCTGCCGCATGCAGCTTCCTGCTACAACAGTGCTTCCCCCAGGAACCCATATGCAGTGCCAGCACACACAGGGCATCTGCACATGGGCAGGCACCATTTGCATGGTAAGCACAATATTCATACACATCCCTCCTACAAATGTTTGTAGCCTTGTCTCTCCTTGTTTAAACTCTTATACCCTTTGGCCTACAAACAAAAGAGGAAAGTGGAGTATATATTTTATAAATACAAACCAGTTTTAATCCAAATATTAAAGAAGAACCTCTTTGTGATTTTCTTCAATTATATTACCAGTTTTGTCTCTAATGCCTCTGGCTAGATGTTTTGAGGGTGAATGGTACTTACAAAGCATTGGGTTTTTTTAAAAATTTAAAGCCTTCTCACTGCAGTAGCTATTGCAAACAGTGCCTGAAAGTGCTGAGAAGAATGATCCCACAGCCAGCTGTAGCTTGTTGCCATATTTCTGTAGTCTAGAATGAGGCAGGAAATGATTCTGGGTCATTTCCTGCCTCAATCTAGATTTTTTTTTTTTTTTAAACTGAGTGGCAGTACCCAAATGCCAGGATAGTTTTCAGCAATTCCAGGCACTCTCTGAATTCAGCGATTTCAGGCACTGTGGAAGTTGGCTCCAAAACTGCTGAGTACTTCCTCCTTTCCTTTATCCCAACAAGCTTCATTTGCTGGAAGAGAACACCTATAAATACCAATTCTGGGTGAATGACCCTGGATCACAAAGAAAACAGCTCTTCAGTAGTATCTGTGCTAATTATCCAGGCTTACAATGGGCTTTCCTAATAGCGCTGTAAATGCAATATTGTTACATTGGTTCCACACAATCCAGGTGCCAAAGTGATACCCTTGAGGTTGCACTTTAGTTGCATTTCCTCAGCACTCAAAAGTGCAGTTTTTTCTACCTGCAGCATGTCCATTCTTCTTATGATTGTTATGTGAAATGTGGTTGCATAAGTATGTTGGGCAGCTATTGGATGTCATCATGAGTAGCAGATCTAGTCAAAATAGAAATTACTCTTCTAGAGACTAAGGGTTATTTAGGGAATGGGTCGTGAAAATGGCATTCAATTTCTATTGAAAAGAAAAAGAAAAGAAAAGAAAATGAGAGTGATATGGACATCCTGTATTCAAGCATTCTGGCCAAACAATTTATACAGATTATTTCACAAAATGCCAAAATATTTTATTCTAAGCCACGCAGAGACGTGAGTTTTGGGTGTTATATAAATATGCTAAATATGCTAAATAAATAAATAAATAAATAAGAACAAAGAAAGTACCTGTTGTGAAAGTACTTCTGCTTGCAGTAAAACGTTGATGGAAGGCAGGCTGCTGTCTTCATAGCTGGATCTCCGGGTGCTGATTCGATCACGTTCGTTCTGTACAGCTGCAAAAAAAGAACAATCCAAAATAAAAACAGAAAAACACCTTTAGATTACTATCCAAACCCACATAACAAGACAAATAGCCTTCATAGGTTCACACTCTTTTTGCCATTGGCCAACATCTGGACTAAATCTGTGCTTGGGCAAGGACATTGTGCTAGCACAAGGCTGTTGTGCGAAGTCTGGAGCTTGCATTCCAGACTAGTTTTGCACTATGACAAACATGTCTGTGCTTGCACAAGCAGCTGTGCAACGGGTGCTTCATATATTTTACACTGGACTTTTGTGCAAGAGGACAATAATGCAATTTAGAAAATCTCCACCATTTAGTGAAGCTACACAATCTCCTTGCACTAACACCACCTTGTTGAAGGACTGCAGTGTAAACCATTGCTTTTACACAGTACATTCTAAATTTTATGGACCATTAAATGGCCGAGTAAATATTACGATTGTTGCTATTATTATTTTATCACCTGCCACCGAGGGGCCTGTACGTGTAAATAAAATATGCACCAAACATCAAATGAAAGTCATATTTATACCCCTACTATTATAGATGTTTATGGAAGTAAGTTCAGTTGAAATATCCCCTTTTTGAGGTCATTATGGTAAGCCCCCTGAAGATTTTCACCAGCACCTTTAAAACTATCTCAAATAAGAATGAATAAGACGGGAGTATAAATCTCCCACATGTTAAATCTGGACTGGAGATCCAGTGAGAACTAGCATATATGAATCACAAATTTCTACCAATAAAACTCAGCCATGGTGGCCTAAAGCCCTACTAACTTCTATTTCAATAGGACTTTCACCCCAATCTTATCCATATTTATTCAGACAGAAAGTCAACTAATTTCAGTGGGTCAGTATGCACAGGATTGCAAGTATATTCCCAAGCCAGTATGTACAGAACTGTGTTCCAAGTCATGACTAATTTTTGTCGGCTTGTTCCCAATGCCAGTTCATACATATGGCTGAGCGATCAAGAGATGTACATGCCGTGCTAAAAACCAACATTAAGCTCAAGTTTCAATGAAGGCACTTTTAAAACTCTCTCCCACTGTGGTGTAGATGTATGAAATAAATGTAATTTTAAATGTGCTTGTATCATGTTTTTAAATTAGTTCATCGCCATGCAGGAAGGTGAACTTACAATTGTGTATCATTTTTCCAGTGTTTTGTGTGCTACCTTGTAAATAGATGTGTTCCTTCTAGTTCTTTCAGTTTTCCACTGAATTGTACACACTTGGCACTGTCTTTTTCAGATTTGAACTTCGCCATCCTGTATGGAACTGTTTGTGTGGAAGGAAAGCCCTGTCAGTTTCACTGATGCAAATTCCCTTCACTGTGGCCGCATCCGCACATAACATGAAACTGGAGTTGAAGGGGCCTCCGGTTACAATTTGTGTACATTCGAATGTGGCCAACTGCAGTTCTGACTGAAAATGGACCTGCAGTTGCCCTCCCCAGACTCCAGTTTATACCTTCGGTCACTGGCGCTCTTAACCCTGGACTTCAGGGCTGAAGTTCAGGGCCTCCACACTCCCTGGGGGCCTCCAAATCCCCTTTAGACAGTCCCGGTGGTGTGGGTGCTGCTGGCCTGCACTGTGCCAGGCAGCTGAGTGTGATTATTACCTGTACCAGGTGCTTTAGAGACAGAGGGGGGGGGGAGTGGGGAAGTAAAAATGTAGGATGGGGATATGTTAAGTTGCATGTTGAAATATTTCTGCTAATGCATATTTGCATAAATATATCCCACATATTAAATACTGTGTTTGTCAAGGTGTGTGTGTGTAGAGGGATGATGCTGAACTTGCAGTGGGAGGGGGGCCTCCAAAGGCCTTTAGGTTTAGGCTCCAAAATTACCTAAGTGCACCTCTGCCTTCGGTTTGTACCTTCAAGGAAGGAAGCTCCTCCCTTGCTCTGGCTGGTATTGGCTTCTGGGTTTGTCCTTCAGTCAAGAAGGAAGCCCAGGCAGCCAGTTCCCCCTCCTCTCTACAGTCTTTCTGACTGCAGAGAGGGAGCTCTCTGTTATGTCTGAATTTGGATGGAAGAGCTGGGGGGGGGTGTAGAACCATGGGTCTATTGGACCCGTGGTTCTGTGTTGCGTATAAATGTGGCCAGTCTCTCTTCAATGGTAAAACTGATAAGATTGAGTGATAGCCAGTTTCATGGGTGACAATCTTGTTCTGCCCTCTGGGAAACTGATGTTGGCAGAAGGCCTTGCCAGTTTCACCAATGCTAGAAAAATGTTATGACCTCATTTTCCTTGCTGCCCTTGCTGCTGCTGCAGCTCTGAGAAGGGGTGAGGGCATTTTTTCTCTTCAGAGGGCATGTAAGTGCACCAGCTCTGGTGCAGACAGCAACAGTTTTAATTAAAAAATAAGGACTCTAACAAGACATTGATGAAACAGACAAGGCTTTCCCCAACCATGTCAGGTGAGGGAAAGGTGGAGGGAATGGTGGCAGCAACTTGTATGGTGATTAATGACACACTCAGTGAAGTTGTACTTTCTTTTAGGAACATAGGAAACTGCCTTATATCGAGTCAGACCATTGGTCCATCTAGCTCACTATTGTCTACAAAAACTGGCAACAGCTTCTCCAAGGCAGGCAGGAGTCTTTCTCAGCCCTATTTGGAGATGCCAAAGAGGGAACCTGGAATCTTCTGCAGGCAAGCATGCAGATGCTCTTCCCAGAGCGGCCCCATCCCCAATGGGGGAATATCTTACAGTGCTCACAACATGTAGTCTCCCATTCAAATGCAAATCAGGGTACACCCTGCTTAGCAAAGGGAACAATTCAGGCTTGCTACAAGACTAGCTCTCCTCCCTATGTATGACATGAATCTACTTCCCATCAGTTTTATTGGTGATCCTGCATTTTAGTATTATCAGAGAAAAAGAAAATGACCCCTACGTACTAGCTCCACACTGTGCACAATTTAAAAGATCTGTATCATGTCCCGATTTAGTTTTCCTTTTGCAAAACCAAATAGCCCCACACTCTTTAGCCTTTCCTTGTAAGAAAGATGCTCCAACATTTTGGTTACCCTTTTCTGCACATAGAAGTTATATTTCAGTATCACCTGACAGTACATGTGGTGTGACTGCCGCCAATTTACTGGAAGATAAACCAGGTTGCCAAGTCATTCAAGTGCCCATATTATCAGCCATAATTGGATGTGTATCAAACCTCTCTATGGCTAATCATAAGAATATTGGTCTGAAACAATATCTGATAGTTACTATTACACCTGTAGCCCTCCACATTCATTTTCCAATCATATCTTTCACCCTGATAACAGGGCTATAGTGAAGCAGTCATTAATGAAATCAAAAACCCTGCAGTCAGCGGCAGTTAATGGGAGCGCTCAAGGTTACACCATTTGTTATCAGGATCCCCTCCAGCTCAGTCACGGCACGATGTATTCAAAATGTTTACTCAGTATTTAGCTGGTCATGGACCTAATGTAACTTCTATTGAATATTAACAGACAAATACGAGAGAGGTGAAGAGAGAAGAGGATTCCAGGCAAACCTAAGGCAAGTTCTTGAAAATACCTGAGCTCATGGGAACAACTCAAGGAGGGGCCTTCACTCAGTGGTAGAGTACCTGCTTTGCATGCAGAAGGACTCAGGTCCAAACCTTGGCATCTCCAGACCAGGGATTCTCAACGTTGGGTCCCCAGATGCTATTGGACTTCAACTCCCACAAAGGCCACTGAGGCTGGGGATTATGGGAGTTGAAGTCTAATAATATCTGGGGACCCAAAGTTCAGAATCCCTGCTCCAGACAGCTCTGGAAAAGACTTCTGTCAATGGTCCAATTACACAGAAGGCCCCTATGCTGGTTTTCTATTTGCAAGACATTTTTACATTTACAGGTTATCAGCCGATGCCACCTTCCGTTTGAAGTGCATTCTAACACTTTAGCACTTCACCTCCTCGTTCAGCTGCATGTGTGGGCCAGGCCCAGCACATTTATTATGGCATAGACTTTCATGAAACAGAGCCCTCTGTAGAATCTGAGGGAAAGAGTTGTGGTATGGAAGGCAAGGCAGTGGAGTGGAATCAGGAATAGTAATTGTTTAATGAAATAGCTGTTATGTACAGAGAGGCAAGTACAGACTCCCTTTTAGTGCTCTTGCTGCTGGCTGTTTGTTAGCCCTGCCTCTACTCCAGGACTGGGATACAAGTAAAAGCTGGCCTGAATGAAGGAATGGATTAACCAAAAACACCATGTCCATGTCATCAGATGCATTTGGGCCGTAAATCAGGGCAGGCTGGCATAAATAAAAATGCTTAGAATATATACAGTGAATCTCAAAGTGCTCCACTTACATATGCTAATAATTCCCATAATACCCCATTTGTTCCTGAGAATCTAGACAAGATTTCTCCTAAACTATTGCATTCCCATTTTTCCCCTGACATTGATTCTGTTTTTAAAAACTGATTCTTAGTAGCTATTTTCGGAGCTTTCATCACAACTGTAGATTAGACTTTTCAGATGAAAACTGAAGTAATACTATTGTTTCACCTGGTTTGGAGGAGTGGATTGTGATGGGAGGAGAGCTGGTCTTGTGACAGCAAGCATGAATGGTCCCCTTTGCTAAGCAGGGTTCACCCTGGCTTGCATTTGAATGGGAGACTACATGTGAGCACTGTAAGATATCCTCCTTAGGGGACGGGGCTGCTCTGGGAAGAACACCTGCTTCCTTGCTTGCATGCAGGTTTCAAGTTTCCTCCCTGGCATCTCCAAGATAGGGCTGAGAGGCTCTCCTGGCTGCAACTGCGGAGAAACCACTGCCAGTTTGTGTAGACAATACTGAGCTAGATGGATCAATGTCCTGACTCAGTATATGGCAGTTATCAGCCTGCCTTCTGCCATTAAACTCTTGAATGTCTATTTTATGTATAATAGGCTACAAATCCTCCTCCTCAGTGCTGCCCACTTTGCCTCATGTCCTTCCTTTCCCCACTTTTTTCTTTTCCTTCAGATTAAAATATGTACTCCATCCAGCCCAATACTGGCTACAGAGACTGGCAGCAACTCTCCAGGGTTTTTGGCATCATTTGTCTGTTTCCCACACCTGCTACCTGATTCAGGCACTAGATAATTAATAGGGCTGTGCATGAACACAAATTTCAGATCAGATCGTGTCCAGCCTGTAACCACAGATGTCAGTTTTGAGTCCTTTGGACCCTTTGGGATATTGGAATTAAATGCAGAGTCTGATGTTTTAATCGGCGAAAATCCCCATAAAAGTCTATGGGGAGGAATTTAAAAATGCCGGGGGAAGGAAGAAGGTGGCGGGCGGGTGGGGGTGGGGGGGGACAGGACACAATAGCAACCAGCCAGAAAGGGAGCTCTGAAAGTTGGCACAGAAATAGTTAAGGATGGCCAGGCTCTGTTTGTTTAGTTACAAATGAATCTGGCCATCCATTATTTTAAATTTTTTTAAAGTAATCAAAAACTGTACTCACAAAGAATCGTGGAAGAGAAATTATGTCACATTCGAGAATCTCAGGAGAAGTTATTTAGCATCTGAGAATCTTCTGCTTTATTTTTTGATTGTGAGTAAAATAAATGGTAAACACTTTTAAACATTAAGAAGTAAAGGCATGGGTAGGCAGGCAGGCAGGCAGATAGCTGCCAGAAGATGGCTTTCTTCCCCTCCAGCCATGATGGGGGTGGTGGTGGGGAGCGGACTCCTGCTACCATTTGGAGCTCTGCAATGCTCCAAAATCCCCCCCCCTCCAAATATCAGAGAACTCTGAACCAAAATAGGCTTTCCTAGGTTGGGTTCAGATTATCTCCCAGTCTCTCCAAATTGGCCCAAATAGTACAATTTCCAACCCTCCTGAGCTTGCCCAGGCCTAACAATTAATGCTGGATGTGGCAGAATGTTGAAACAATTCCTCATCTTAACTATACTGGCTACTGTGTCAGCATAATATGCTCAGAAGCAAGTTCCGCTGCATTCAGTGGATCTTAGTCCTCTTGTAAGTATGTTTAAGATGGCAACTCCAGGTACAGCCCCATATAAGAAGAGGCTATCAGAATAAGAAATACACATTAAAAGAAGCACAACAACCCAGCAGCAGTTAAAAGAGTAGACTGCCAAACTGAAAACCAACATCATTCAACCCAACATCATTCAAGTCTGAGCTGCTGTAGACTATGGGCTAAGCAAACCCTGAGTGTGTATATACATTGCGGGAGTACAAACAGACATCTGTATGCAGATGTGCAATGTCTGTTTTTAGGCACACAGACACATATAACCACCGTTGACCTTAGACACATCACTACATCATCTGCTCTTGCTGCGGCTGTTGGAGTGAGTTCTGTGATTTTTGTACATTTTCACAAGTGTCAAGGGGAAAGACTAGAGCAGCAGGAACCTGCTACATAGATTTACAGCATGTCTAACTTTAAAACTGCTCTGTAGCTTGGCTGGTGAGTCAAGGCCAAGCAATACGGGAGAAGCTGCAGTCACTGGTGCATGAAGGGACCTCACCTTCTTTCTTCATCCCTGCTCGAAAACATTTCTTTAACCTGCAGTACCGACACTGGTTTCTTTTGTCTTTGTCCACAACACACTGCCTGTTAAACCTGGGAAGAGAGAAATAGACTTGTGAGTCCAAAGGCGACAGACTGGAGGAGCTATCAAGACACTTTGGAAATGCCTGTTCAGATACCTCTGCCACATGGCCGACATACAGATTAATGAAGCAAAAGCCCACGACAAAGTTGTGCTAGGGCAAGCAGATCACACAGCTGCACAAAGTCATGAAGAATTGCATTCTTGTGCAAAAGTTCCAAGCAAAGCATGCCAGAGGTTGAACACCTTGTTATTCCAGCACAAACATATTTGCACTAGCACAACACCAGTCTGGGATGCAAGCGCCAGACTTTGTGTAACCGTGCAATCGTCTCGTGCCAGCGCAACACATTTGCACAAGTGCTTTGTTAATCTGGATGTCAGTCAACATTCCTAGAGTGTGTCTTTTACCAACTGTAAGCCTCTGGGGACAGCCATACTTTAATTTTATTCTACAGTGCTTTGTATAGAAAACACTTTCCATGCTGCGTTCTGGCTCACTTCCAGGTTTTTTAGTCTTTTCTTTTCTTTTCCTTTTCTGGCAGGAAAGTGAGTGAGTTAAAGTTATTTATTTTCATAATTTGTGGGCCTCTTTCCTGTGATCCTAGTCTACAAAGCAGCTCACACCATGGAACAATAAACATTCATGAAATAATAAATCATATTAAAGCCATCAAACAAAACCAAAGTGGTGCCACCCTAAGTTTTCTAGGGAGGGGATTCCATATATGGGGTGCCACCATTGGTGAACAGGGCCCCTGGTTGCCAGTCCCATCACAATGTTCTTTCTAATGTCTGGATAGACTTAACATAACACCAGGGGCTTGTTCTCAGGATACATGTGATGTTAGTTAAAGGGTTAACTACGATTGCTGAGCAAAGCACATTCCCAAAGAGCATGATGTGAGAACCTGCAGTTTACCAGGAATGGTAGCCCTCCTACTGCAGTTAATTAGGATTAAAGTATGATCAGCAACCAGCAGTTAACTGCGGTGGCCCAGGGACATGTCCCTTGCTCAGTTATAGCTATTCTCTGCATTCAGGCACTATAGAACAGAAGTTAGCTTGTGAGAAAGGCAGATTGACAGTTAGGAACATAGGAAGCTGCCTTATATCGAGTCAGACCATTGGTCCATCTAGCTCAGTATTGTCTACACAGACTGGCAGCGGCTTCTCCAAGGTTGCAGGCAGGAGTCTCTCCCAGCCCTATCTTGGAGAAGACAATTGGAACCATCTGCTCTTCCCAGAGTGGCTCCATCCCCTGAGGGGAATATCTGACGGTGCTCACACTTCTAGTCTCCTCTTCTGGTCTTTGTGGCATGGAATGCAAATATGCCAAGAGCAGCATAGGAATGTAACAGGATTGGGAAGGCTGAGAAAAGGAAAGGGAAAACAAAGCGAGGTGCACTGGCACTAGGGTTGCCAGGCCACAACCCAGAGAAGAAGCCTTTGCCTTTAAATACATGGCTTTCCCTCCTATTTCATGGGTAGGACAGAGCCCTCCTATACAGCTGCCGCATCACAGATGATCTCTGCTGGCATTTCTGACCTTGTTTTACGTGCACACGAGCAGAAAACAGCTCCCAGACTAGGGTAGGACTCTTGTCCTATCATATTTATCACTGTGTGAACTAGCCTAAAATGTAGTTGGGTCCTCTGTCTGAGATCTTGTAGAGCCACTGCCAGTCAAAGTAGACAAAACTGTACTCGGCAGGCCAATCAGCATATGGCAGCCTTGTAGTGTAAAAGATTTCTCATCCAGTTCAACAATGGCCTTTTCTTCTTACTCCAGAGTTGTCTGTTGCCTTGAATGATGTGGCTCGGGAGTAAAAGGTTGTGGATTATAGCTAGGAGAAAACCTTCTATTAATCTGTTGCTTCTTTTTAGAAGCATCTCTCTTACCAATCTAAAAATTAGGGAGTTCTGTTGGGATATTCTTGCAGACCTCCTCAGCTGGTTGAGAAGATCAATCCACAAATAAAAGAAAAAGACTTCAATTTAATGCCCCCCCCCCTTCCAGAAGAGTTCAGTCCACATCTTTGGCACAGCCCTCGTTTCAAAAGTATATCTCACAACAGGAAGGACCTACCAGGTCCTCTCCACCTGCTTTACCTGCAAGAATACATGTGGTTCTTTCTGACGCTTCTCCTGAAAAACCCTTTGCAACCATCACAGCTAGAGGCTCCGTAGTGTTTCCCCGTTGCACGGTCCCCACAGATGGCACACAACACGCTGGCCCCCAGGCTGTTGGAGGCATTGAGGTTTGTCACTTCAGATGGGGAGGTGTCTGTTCAGCAGGGGAGACATGGAGGATGACAGTGAAATAACTGAGACACAGTTATGTAGGCCACGGCTACTGACATGCAAGCTCACATAAGCCATGGAAATCACAACCAGCAAAAATAGATCTGCACTCCTTCTTGCAAAGTGCATACTCAACATAGCATGAATCTTGTTTTCAGCACATCCTTAGGCATTTCAAAGCAAAATAACTTTTAAAGGAATGAAAACAAACAAACTCCCAAAGCATACTCTTCTTCCCCTCCCAAATTTTGGAAGGGACTGAGAGGAAAGGCTTTTCTGTATGAAATATGCTGCTGCAGCCAGAGCCAACTAGGGGTGTGCACAAAACCACCAGGCCCCATTCGGTTTGAGTTTGAACTGGATCCGAATTGGACTGGGCCAGTTTGCTTTTGCCCTCTTCATTCAGCGCCTAAAGGACATTGAGTACCAACGCCTAGTTGACTATGGAAATAAATGTTGTTCCCCTTTATATCTTGGAAGCGAGAACAACAACAAAAACCCGTGGACAAAGAAAATGATAAATATAAACTGGAATATATATATATATATATATATATATGAAATAGATAACTAGCTATCAGCACACATAACAACAAATGAACACATCTGTAACACATATATAAGCATACATTAACATAATACCATATGAAATTGCAACATGCAAATGAAAAATACAAAAACAATATGTGCAGATGCCCAAACGAGGTCCAAGATGTCTTCAAATATGGGAATTTAAAAAGTACATACAAAATGAATGACAAATTCTCAAGTCCAGAAGGAGGAGCCGAAGGAGGAGCAACATCTTCCTGAGCACATCGGCTCCTCCTTCTGGACTTGAGAATTTGTACTACCTTCAGCTTTGCTTCAAAGGAGGTTCTCTAAAGAACCTCCTGTTTGGGGGTTATGTCCATGTGAGGAGGGTAGCTTGGAAACAGTCACTCATACTCTTATATACTGCTCCCTTTATTGTGATTCTAGGAGTGAATTACTGTACCCATTACTAGAGCAATTCCCTGGTAGGCTTGATTCCTTCCATCTTAACTACTGCTTGGCTGATACTAACCGAAGTGGTCACCAAAGTGGTAGCCAAATTTATTTATGGGGCGATGAGACAGACATCCCGCCACGGTCTTTCATAGGTTTGATTTTATGGTAGTTTTAGTTCTATCTGTATACGTATTGTTATATTTACTCTATTTATTGTAATTCTGAATGGTTGTGTTATTGTCACTTTTGTTTCTGTTTGGCCTATGGCTGCAATAAAAGAACTACTACTACTACTACTACTACTTTTGCCCTCTTAGAAAACCTCCCCCCACCCCCCGCCGGTTCAGCTCGGTTCAGGGGGTTTGTCAAGCCTTTTTGTTAAAAAAAATACTTTTTTGGTTTTTTTTAGTTACCCCCTCTGGGGTCTTCTCCAAGGTGGTGGTGTGTGTGCGTGTGTGTGCGTGCGTGTACGTCCACGGAGGCAGGTATGGTAGCCTCCAAAATGGCCGTCGTGCAGGGGAATAGATTTGGAAAAGGCCGAAGATGCCCGAACCAGGCAATTTTTTTAAATGAGGAAGGCGGCAGGGGGAGGGGGAACTTCCATGGACCCACCATCACCACCTTGGAGACACCCATGGAGAGGGTAAGTATTCAGAAAAGCCTTTTACAAAAAGCCTCGATGAAACACATGGGAAGATATGATTCCATGCAGAATACTTTAGCCCAGAGTGTGCTGCTTGGGCTGTGGGTTCTAAACCTGCCTTCGGGGGGGCAGTCATAGCTCAATTCTAGAGCCATGTTTCCCAACCTTTTTCATCCTGAGGCACACTTAATTTTTTTTTTAAAAAAAAAAACATACTTTTTTTGGTCATGGCAAAGCTGCCACACTGCTTTGATTTATTTTACCATGATTCAGAGATTATGCTGTACGAGTGTACACTCATACATGTGTGTGTGTGAATGATTGTACCTGTGTTCATTTGAAAATAGGAGCCTAGATACAGGCTCTTCAAATGCATGGTGCAGATAGGAAATGTACTTCTGTACCTGTGTTCAACATAACGTGAATGGCCGTACCTTTGTGTGGTTGTGTACCTGTACATTGTAACCCGTTGTCCAAGTGTTCAACATAACATGTGAATTGACCTTTTGAGTGAGCACCAAAAGTGGAGCATTTAAGCTCCTCACCTTTGGAGCCAATTCACCCCATAATGCACTGGGAAGGGCACATCTTTTCCATAAGCAGGTGAGCTGGCTTCAAAAGAATGTCATTGAGACTCCCTGCTTTTGGACCTGACTCAGAGCAAGTCAGCCCAGCACACCAGTGAGCTGCTGTAGCACACCAGTTCAGAAATGCTGCCCAATGCTGCCATTGTTTTGTATGGAGAATCCCTCACATTCAATCCCTGGCATCTCCAGTTAAAACATATTTTGTGCAGGAGTGGCTGGGAAAGACGATCCTGTCTTCCATTGGTTTTGATGAGACTCACAATTAAATTGATGGAGAGTGCATGCATAAAATGTACATCTGGATATGTATTTATATATCCCATCTGCATTGTCAGTGTGTTGCATGCTGTGTACAGGGTTCTCAATCTGCTAACAGGAACTACATGCAGAACTTTGATTGCTGGATATAGCCATTGATCCAGTGGGGCTCTGTGTGTAACACGCTTTTTTATTCATGGGTCCAATCCAGCCAGGGGATCTGTGCATGGATTTCTCTCACTGGATCTGGCTGAACTTGGCCATGCTACCGCCAAGGCCAGCCAAACCTAACTTTCTGAGTTTCAATGAACTCTAATTTCAAATACTCCTATCATTTTCTTCTTCCTTCACCCCATCATCTTTCACTTTTCTGGCCTTGTGATTTTTCTTAGTGCCCCTTATGCCATCATTTTACTTGTGAAAAGCTGCTCTTTAATTTCTTCTGTGTTAGAGGAAACAAAACCTGAATGAAATATGTGTAATGTACAGGATTGAGCAGCCAAAGATAATAACATTACAGAGCCGGTTGGGGCTGGATTCTAGTCCTGCACAATGCAGGAATCTGCTACAGCATTCCCTTTATCCTGTTTTTTAAAAAGATAGTTTAAAACCTTCAGAGAAACAACTGAAAGAAGGAGATAGGGTATCATAAAGTTGGCCGCCTTCACACGTAATGACAGATCAGAGAACAAGCCTGAGGTTTTGTTTTGTTATGAAAGCGACCTGAAGTTTCCCTCCCCAAACCGTAATGTGAACCTTAGATTTGTAGTGAGTTTCTCAGCTCGAACTTCAGGTCTGAAGGCGGTGGCATGTTATCCGAATTGTGCCACCATCATAACCTGGGTTTCGTGGTTGCTCCCAAAACCATAGAGAAGAGGGCTCAGACCAGACCAGAAATGTGTCAGCTCAATGCCTGCCATGCTTCTCGCTGGCTGCCTCTTGGAGCCTGTCCCCCGACCTCTGCCTTCTCCTTTCCCCTCCCACTGTTGCCTGGCAACAGAGATGATGTGTCGCTTCAGTCACAGCATTTAAAGGGATACAAGCACATTGGTCGATGCCTGCTGTGTGCGTCGGGACCATGGTGCTTTATGGCATGAAAGGAATGCCAGGCGGGGACAATGACGAGAGGAAGTTCTTCTGTGACCTATTAAACATGGGGCCTCATGAAAAGCAGACATGAGACCGCTGCAGCAGAAGTCATGGAGCACACCTCATGTCAAAAGTCTCCTTCACCCCCAACCCACCCTGTGCCCCCATAGTTAAAATCGGGGCATCCTGGATTGTGTTCTCCATTGTGTGCTGCTCCTTCCAACACCCCTATCCTTTACGCCACAAATGGCACTCCTGCTATGCTGTCTGTGACTATGGCCCACCAGACCTGCCAAGTGTGCCCACTGGCCACTGGTGCACAGTAAATATGGGATGTTGCCTCGATGCAGGAGATCAGTGTGATGTGCCAGTGAACCCAGGGGCTACAGACCTGGTGGACAGTGCATATCGCATAGGGCACAGCAGGGATGCTTTCTGTAGTTTTCAGGTGGTTTCGCAAGTTAGAAGAAAGGCAAAGGACTGCCTGCTCATTCTATACAAGCTCCAGTGCTACAGATGCTCTGTGGAGGGGTGCCTATGTACTGGGGCAGAACTGGGAGGAGGGGATGCTCAAGCTGTGGTGGGGGTGGTGGGCCCTGTTTGCCTGACAGCATCCTTCTGCAACCATTGCTTTACATTACCCTCACAATGGCAGCAAGGTTACATATTAACACCTTAATCTGTGGATAGAATGGGGTGTGCGGGTTGGTGCGGGCCAAGAACCATGGCCTGGTTCAGAAAAAGGGCAAATATGTGCTGCCCACATGCCACCTTGAGTTTCCCCATGAAGCTTGGCTAGCCAGACTTGTCACCCCCAAAGGACCCTCCATGAATGTTTCAGCACTATCCATACTGGGTGTCCTTGGTGTATCTCCTGCCCTGCAGCTGCCTGTGAGAACAATGCCTCCAGTAAGGCTTGCATGGGCAGGGCACAGTTGATAGTTCTTGAAAGGCCTTGAGGGCAGCTCTCTGCACCAGGACCACTGTGTGTGCATGAGGTGGCTGACCACACTCTTCCCATGCAGTGTTGGCCAAACGTGCACACGGCAGACACCCACATCCATCCATCTTCTGACTCGCGTGAGTACAATGTGTTGGAGTCCCATGCCTTGCTCCTTCAACACCCTACTGTGGAAGTTGGCATCAGCCCGCATCCTTCCACCACCTCACTACTTACTAGTAGCACTGGCACTGCCATTTCTGACATCTTGTTGTGGGTTGTGACCTCCTAGAATTCCTCCCCACCCCCCAGGTGCTGGAGTCTCTGGGCACCAGTGCACGAAGCAGGGATTCCAATGCACTGGTGCCCAGTGCAAGGAAAGACTGCAGGTGGTGGGGAATCCAAGGAGGTTGCAACCCTCAACAAGATATGACCAGCTGGCATCAGTCCTCCTGGATAGGAGGGATGTCACACTTGGGGCCACTGCAGGGACTGGGCACCCCGTTGAAGGCAGGAGGCAAAGGGCAAGCCAGATGGCGGCAGCAACAAGCGCTCAGGGGAGCAGCAGGCCACTTCTGCAGGGAGCTGCCCTGGCCACTGTCCAAGCAGCCACCGCCACTGCCTCATCTGCCCATCCTGGTGGTCCAGGGGTAGCAACTACCATGATGCCCTATGCAACCATGCCCACATTCCTGGCTAGGGCCACAGAGGTACCAAGCTGCAGGAAGGCAGAGAGTGCTGTGCACCCATGCTGGTGCACTTTGTGGATGCCATGGGACAGCCCCTCCAGACCATGCTGTACTCCATGGACTCATGTGAGGACGATGACAAGACACAGATCGACTCCCTACAGCACCTCCCTCCCTCCCACTACTTTGGCGAAGAGAGCCAGGGTTCCCTGCTAAAGTGGAGCTTGTGCAGGGTTCAACACTTGGTGCAAGCAGCCCCCTGGGGCAAATACTTGGACATGCAGCAGTCAAAGGAACTGTTCACACACATGGGATGAGGTTTGGGAGAACCTGCTGGAGGTTGCAGGCAGGCCTCTTGCTGGAAGAAGGAGCAGGTTCTGATGAGTGTGCATGTCTCCAACTACAGGAAATATTGGGGGGGTTGAATTGGGTGTGTGTGTGGGGGGGTCGGCATGGGGCTGGTGAGGTGGGGGTGGGGGTGAGTTTTCCAGGGTACAGCAAAGCCCCCCCCAAAAAAGAGATCCAACGTAAGTGTTGCAAAATTTCCCACACGCACACATAATTAGCCCGGGAACCCCCAGTACATCAGAGGGCTTTCCCTATCCGCACCCTACTTAGCTGTCCATTTGCTGTTGGTGGGAGCATGTACCCCTCCCCCTGCAATTATGTAGACTGCTGTGAGTGCCTCCAAAGGGTTTTGAACCTTTGTGACTTGCAGATTCACTGGAAGGAACCCTTCGGTCCCCCCCCCCCAATCTGAACAGTCTGCAGAACTAAGTTCTACAACGCTCAATGTGGGCAATCCCAACCTAGGCAGCACCTCAACAAAAATCCACCTGCCACCACAGAATCTTTCACCTTTGCATCGCTGGCCAGATAGAGGTGGCTGCTTGGAGCACTGCAATGACCCATTTCTGGTCCAGGGCCCAAACTCTCTGGGGGAACCATCATGACACAACAGTCCTGCTGCCTGCAAATAACACTACATCACTGCTTGGGGGTTCCCTAGCAAAGGTTCCTACTGCTTTCTCTTTCCACCCCACCCCCTGAAGGCTCACCAGCTCATGAGCAGCCGGAGCAGCTACTGACACTGGAGGAAGCACCTGCCCACCCTGCAGCACCACAAGAAGAGCCATCACCTGCATTAATAAGGCCACTGTCCAACATGGAGCTTGCTGTACAGCTACAGAACAGGAGGCGCGTGGACTGCCTGCAGTTCGCAAAGGAGCTTGCCTCCCCAAATGCAGAGAGCTGCCAGGCGACCTGCTTCCTGCTCCAGAAACTGAGCCTCCCACAGGCTGGCAACACAAGTGGCCTGTGGCTTCCTGTAATTCAGCCTCGGTGGACCAGGAAGAGGGAAGGACTCCTTTGCCCAGAAATTGGAGGTTGCTGGACCGCAGTTGGGTGATCATCTGTGGGACAATTCCTGGTTTCACAAATTAACCACGGGTTCGTCAACCCACAGTTTCATGCTATGTCCGAAAGCGACCTTAATCCCCTTATCCTTGCTTCTGTTTTTCTTCACTTCCCTCCCTACCATCTATTGACTCTCCTATGGTCCCCAGGGCAAGGGCCTGACTCTTTCTGCTTATTTTACACTAAAACAACCACACATATTTATGGCACAATAATGATGATGATGATAATTCAATTATTTGAGCAATTCACTTTCCATTCTCGCTAGCTTTGAGTCAACTTCTCCCATGCTGCTTGCTAACCCAATCTTTCCCTCTTTCTGCGTAGCGATTGTTTTCTTGATGAAGTCTTGGGGTCTATTTCCAAGGATGAAAAACACATCTCATCCTCCAATTTTTGTATTTGGGCTCCTGCAAATCCAGCACTAATTAACATTTCATCCTGTTCCTGTGGAACAGAAAGAACAGATAGTCTTGCTGGTAGGGGTGGACGTGTGTGGATGTGCATGTGCAGAAACGGGGAACAGCTATACTCCTGTGCCTCTCTCCCCTGCTCCCCGCTGCAACTTTACATCTGATCCCCTGCAAAAATATTCAACAACAACAACAACAACAAAAAAGAAAGAAAGAAAGAAAAAGGGGTGGTAAGGAGAGGGGCAAAACTGACAAGAGTTTGGTGACTTTAAAATAGGAATCCTAATTACCAGCTCCATTAAATCAGGGCTGTTTTAAATCTGTAATCAGTTGCACCAATTAAGTAATACTGAAACAAGGAAAGAGAGGAAAGATAAAGGGCATATCATAAATCCCATGGCTTATTATTTTGCAGAACCCACCAGACTCCTCCCTGATGAGATCAGTACTTCACTATGTGGTGTTTTCATGAAAGTGGTTGCCTTGTTAGTCCCAAAGGCTGGCAGACAAAAATAGTTCCGTTCACCTTCCAGGTGCGTTTATCTAAGAAGTACATGTTTAGCTGTTTTCTCCCTATCTACAACAATTTCTGGAGTGCATCAGATATGTACATAATAACATAAAAATAAATACATTTATAGATAAGGTCATTGTCCCCTATTGGGGGGATGTAATTTTGTGCAATGCAAAACAAAGCTACTCATTTTCATCTGATGGATATTCAGGGGTGAAAGGAGGATCCCAAATGTTTGAGATAATACCTTTTTCTGGAGCAGCAATACTGGTAGGAGAGCAAGCTTTAGAGGGGCATAGACTCTAGGCTGGTTCTCACAACCAGAGAGACAGTAGGGCAAATGTGCTACCCAAGTTTGTGAGCTGTGTGCACTCCCGGCGTTTTGTGACCATGAAGCTCTTCTCGCGATCGATTAGATGGGGTTTGCAGGGAGAGCGGGCTTAGCCCACTTTCTCCGCACACAAGTAGGCAGTCTGCTCTGGGTTCTGAAGCACGAGCATGCTGGGCATGCTGGAGAGACCCCCAAGCCAGGAGACTGCTTTTCAGCCTCCCTGTCGGGGGTCTACTTGTAAGTTGCCATAGCTCGGAGCCGCACCGCAGCAACTCACGATCGGAAAGCCCGGGTTAGCAAAGCGCTCACTCCGCTAACCTGGGCTTAGGGGAGGGTTGTTTAAGGGGGTGACCCACTTTCGTTAGACCGGGCTCGGCTGCAAGCTCAATGGTTCTCACGCGCATGCAAAATCGAGCTAGGCTCCCTTAGCCCGATTTTGCATGACCATGAGAATAGCCTCCATGTGTGAGTAAAAAGCAAGGTTGGAGGTGGGGGAAAATGATCGTGTGCAGGGCTTCTGCTGCGTAGGAGGACTCTGTCCTACTCAGCAGCTGTACCCAGCTGTTTAATGAGGTGGGAGGAAAAGCATCCAGCGGGAACATTGCACACAATCAATACCCCCATCTCCTACCTCATACCTGATCGTAAACAGGAGTGTGCACAGACCCCAAACTTGCTGGTCATGAGAACAAGCCCTCTGCTTCTTCTCTTGCTTGAAGAATGGTTTTGTAGGACTTGAAGATTTGCTGTTTTACCAACATGCTTGGCCCAATGTCAGGCATTGTAATTGTATGAATCATTTGGGATCTCTGGTGCAGTGGAAATTCATTTAAAAAAAAAAAATACAACCCTTCCCCAAATGAACATGCATACTGACTTCTTCTAGCCTTTAAAAAAAAAATCAAATATGAGCTGCTTGTAGATGAGCACTTTTTAGGCTTTTCATAGCTAGTGTATAGACAACCCTATACGTGCTTACCCAGAAGAAAATTTCAATTGAGCTTACTCCCAAACTTAATCCATGTCCTGATAATTATTTAGGAAGCACCATGGGAACAACTTATCTTGATCTGTTATTGGTAGCTGTACAAGCTGCATAATTGTACAAGCTGCATTATTATTTACATTTCTCAGGGTTGAGTTAGAGACATGTCACACCTCTGCGTCTCTTCTGCCTTTTCCCTCTTAATGAACATGGCAGCTGGTATAACATCATTGTGGAACACAGGAATAAAAGAAGCTGCTTTATACGAAGTCAGATCATCTAGCTCATTATTCTCTTCACAGACTGGCAGTGGCTTTCCCCTAGAGCTAGAATTCCCAGGGTTCTATGTTTGACAGCTATGACAGACTTAAAATACATTTGAAATTTACATCTGCAGTGCAAATAGTATGATAGCGAGCAAGTCAGCTATCATTCACTAAAACATTAATGGACATGTCCTGTAATGTTTTGAAATGCAGACTCCCCTACAAACCCATAAATGAGTCATAAATGAGTACTTTTTTTTTGGTCCTATAATATGCTTTCCCAAATACTAAAATGTTTCAAATTTCTTTACTTGCTTACAAAGTTGTGAGACCCAGTTACAAAAGAAGATGGGTTTTGTGGCAGTCACATCAAGTGTGGGTAGCAAGCATTAGGTTCATATTCAGAATTTGCAACATACAAAGCATCTGTAGCCAGGGTCAGAAAACAGATACAGATGGAGAGAATGAAACACCAATAATATTTGTTTGTTTGTTTCTTAAACCTCTGAGTGAAGTTTAAAGCCCTATTTACCTGCTAACTTGGCAAAGAGGCACCTTTTAACATGGTGATTCTCTTTATTGAGCAGGGGGAGAGTAACTGGCCCTATCTACCCCCAGCACAGTACTTCCAGTGACTGTTGCTGGTATCTATCTATGTTTCTTTTAGATTGTGAGCCCTTTGGGGACAGGGATCCATTTTATTTCTTTATTTCTCTGTGTAAACCACCCGGAACAATTTTTTGGAAGGGCAGTATAGAAATCGAATAAATAATAAATAAATAAATAATAATAATAATAATAATGTTCAATACATGTACAATCTGTACTGTGTATGCACATACAGATCTGTACGCTTGTACAGGAGCACCCTTCCAGTCCCTCACAGGCCTTAGGGCCCCCCAAATTCCCTCCCGGGTGCAGAGGAGTGTTAGGCTGCTGCTGACCTGCTCACATCGCCCATGCCGTGCCGAAGGCCGAGCGCAAGTTGTGCCGTATAACCATGCCTGTGCGTGCCTCTGTGGCCAGCACTCTGGGATTTTTGCAGCAGGCACACGAGGAGTGGGGGAAAGGAACAGCCCCAGCGAGGGGGTGGAGTGTCACCATTTTGGTGAGTGGTGGGAGAAACGGCAAGGCAATGCCATGGCAGAAGGGGTGGAGCCTCAGGAGGGCTGGCTGTGTTCTGACTTCTGGGGCTGGAGGATGGGGAGGGAGGAGATTAGCTTGTTTCCACGTTTCTTCCCTCCCCACCTGGTGAAACAGGAGCATTTCTGATTCTTCCCCACTTGCTGGGGCTGGTGCCTTCCACTGCCATGTTCCTTCCCCCTATCCTGACCCTGGCTGCACCTGCTGAAGAGTTACTTCCTGGCCTGCCTCAGTATTGTGTTTCTCCCGCCCGCCACCCCCACCACAACCACCACTTGCTTTTGGGCTCTACAGAGAGGACAGTGGCTGGGCTGTCCATACATAATTTGTATCTTCAGGTTTGTGGGAACTGTCTGATTCAAAATTTCTTCTAAAAATATTCCCCCAAAAATGTTTCAACCTTTCCTTGAGCATTTTGTGGTGTGAAAAGTAATGTATTCAACTCATTTAAGTGGCAGGATTGTCCATGCAAAATGTGGTATCTGCAGGTCAATGGGAACAGTGTAGCTCTACAAATAAAATAAAGCTTCAACCTTTTTCTAAGCATTTTCTGGTGTAAAAAGTAGTGCATTCAGCTAATTGAAGTGGCAGGACTGTCCATGAAAAATGTGGTATGTGCAGGTCAGTGGGAAGTATCTTATTCATATTTTCTCCTAAAAATACAAAAAATAAAATAAAATGCCAGCTTTCCCTGAGCATGTTCTGGTGTAAAAAATAGTGCATTACACCTTATCTTGGGGGGTGGGGGCTGGAGGAAGCAACAGGCCTTTAGATCTGGGCTTCAAAATTACCTAGGTGCCCTTTAGATGGGAGTTCCCTCAAGGGGTTGCCTTTACTTTTAAAGATAAGAAACATAGACTAACCGAAGACCTAAAAGTAAAACAATTTCTTCGTAGGTATAGGAATGATCTTCAGATCTCAGACGGCGTTCAAAAGACATAAGGCGCTAAATAAGGGAAGAATTAGCAATATAAACAAATAGTCAGTATGGAATTAAAACCCTTTTAAAAAAATGTAAATGGCTTAAATATAAAAACAAAACGCCAAAAAATATTTCACGATTTGAGAAAAAGAAAACTAGATTTGATTTGCCTACAGGAAGTGCATATAAGAATGGAGAGATAGAAAGTATTTACAAAATAAAGCACTAGGTTAGCAATTTGAAACCCTAGACATTAAGAAAAAAAGGGGCATAGTCTCTTATACAAAAGACCTTTTAGAGCCAAAATTGTTATATAAAGATGATTATGGAAGAGTATTGGTGGTAGAAATAAAGGTTGGAGATCCAAAGTACATAGTAGTGGGCATATATGCCCCCAATCAGGGGCGTAGCAAGGTTAGAGTGGGCCCAGAGACAAGATTTTAAAATGCCGTCCCCCCTCACTGAAGCTTAGCTCATGAAGTAAAGAAATCTTCAGGTAGCTCCAGGTCTTAACATTCACATCAATTTTGGAGGATGAATACAACTGAAGGAAGTCTGGGTGGGTGCGTGGCTTGGGGAGTCAGTTATGTAACCTGCCTCTGGGGGACCCCCCAAGGCAGTGGGCCCCCAGACAACTGTCTCCCCTTGCCCTATTATAGTTACGCCCCTGCCCCCAATGAGGCAAAAGTAGAATTCTATAGAAAATTGGAAAAGCAACTAACAGAGATAGATAGGCAACAGATTATATTAATGGGAGACTTTAATGGAATTCTCTCAATGCAGGCTGATAGAGATACAACAGATTTGAGGAAAAATGATGGGAAATCACCAAGAGTTTTTCTTCAATATGGTTGACATGACATATGGAGAATCAAAACTTAGATGCGAGGGAGTATACTTTCTTTTTAGATAGATATAAAACGCATATGAGAATAGATGATTTGGGCCAATGCAGACGTGTTGATAACAATTAAAGATATCGTTACATGAACTACTGGGGAGAGAATGTTTAACCTATAGGCAAGATCTTGGTTATTGTTAACAACATTTGTTCCAAGGATGAGATGGAAGTCCTTATTGTGTGTGTTTGTGAGTGTTTGTACTATTTGTGTTTGTCTTTTGATGTTGTAAAAATTGAATAAGTATATGCAAAAAATAATAATTACCTAGGTGTACCTTCTCGCATGTATAGTTATTCACACATTATGTTGACAGTACGAGTCCTATCTGTATCCTGCATTTCAGGAGACCTGTATCTAGGTTCACTTTAAAAATGAACGCACATACAATTACTCACAGAAACTCATATTCATGTGTACAGACACCTGAACACATATAAAACATTGCGTCTCAAGAGACGTTCATATCAGAAGAGTATGGCCATAAATTATACCTTTCCTTTGGACATGCTTCTGAATTACACAGTATGTATGTATGTATGTATGTATGTACAGTATGTATGTATGTATACATAAGAAATTTCTCAAATTTGTAGACCACTTCAAACCTCCACCTTTGGGCAGTTTACAACAACATAAAACAAATTAAAATGAAAACCCTAAAACAATTTAAAACCACAGTCAAATTCAGACTCTTGGGTTAAAAAAATGAGTCTTTGGGGACTTTTAAAAAGAGATAGGGGGGCTCTTATTTCAGCAGGGAGCACATTCCAGAGTCTTGGGGCAGCAACAGAGAAGGCCCTTCCAGTAGTCATTGGCCTATTAGAAGACCTGAGGTTAAGTCTAGCAAAGAATATACTTTGAGCTTGTGAATATCGAACAAAAAATGAATAATCTGATAACATTTCAAATCAAATAGTGAAATAAAGTCACAGCTTCTGAAGGAAAAAGATAGCCACTCAGGCATGGGCCTGCCCATTTCCCCACTCCTGGCAATAAAACACACTGAAGCTATTTGCATTTGAGGGCTTCCTTTTAGAGGAATCAACCTGGTTTATAATATTATTAGCTGACATCCTGGCTAAATTTACTAGAGGAAATCCAACTGAAATTTAGTAGTCCTTTCGAGTAACTTCTGAGTAGTACTATTCAGTAATTTGGTCTAGGTGTCAGCCATTATCTGTACATTTCTCCGTAATCAAAGCAACAAAATCAGGCAATCCATAGACTTGGCAAGGTTATCTCCGAATTGAAGTGATCTAATGTCTAAAGATATGAGTTGTGAGGCAGAAGATCATGGGTTCAAATGTTACCTCAGCCACAGACTCACTAGGGGGTCTTCAGCAAGCTACTGCCTATCAGCTTCTATCCCACTGTCTACAATAGCGGGATAATTCTGACACGATTATTATCATTGCTTGCATCACTTTCCCTTCCCCTCAGCTGCTTAATTTGGTCTCCCCTCCCTCGCTATCCTTCTTTCCCTCCTTCTCAATATTTGTTGGGTTTGGGTCATGGGAGTGTGGGGGGATATCCAGGGAAGGAGAGTACTGCTGGAGATTGGTTTGGTTTGTTTGTTATTCTGATATTAACAAAAATGTTGAAAAATTTAAATAATAATAAACAACAATAACAAAAAAACTATGTGGGGATAATAAATGTGGGCCTACTATAAAGGGTTGTTGTAAGGGTTACTATTTAGAAGAGGCACACTCAAAAAGCACTATATATAAATACTAAATATTATTGTCTGGTACACCAATGAGATCTGATACCGAACATTTGAACCCATGATCTTCTGCCTCACAACTCATCTCTTTGGACATTAGATCACGTCAGATCTGGTATGGAGACCCAAGTTTTGGGTGCTATAGAAATATCACAAATAAATAAATAAATAAATAAAATAAAATAAAATAAAATAAAATAAAATAAACCCTCCTGAATCCTGAGTTAGCTTCATTCAAATGGCACCTTTGAATGGCACACTGCACTGGAAAATCAAATATTTCCCCCCTATACTTTGGCATAAGAATAATTTTCTGTTCTTAGTGGATCCTTATACTACAGCAGTCTCTCCAACCATCTACAATCCTCATCTCATCCTTCCAAAACAGTCTCAGCAGGAGATATTACCAAACCCTACACCCTTCCTTTCCCTCGAGCTCTCACCACTCATGCCACTTTCCAGGATCGTTTCTGTGTCATCTGCAGCCAGATATGTAGTGTGGGAGAAAATCTATAATACTCTTTCAGATTTTTTGTATACTACACTCATCCCTGGTCAATGCCAAGTGGAGCACTGGTCAGGCAAAAACATGTCACAAACAGGGAAAAGGGACGACGAATCCAGAAACCTCCTCTGACATGGACTTGGAAAGTTTTCCTCATGTCAAGGAAACAGTTAAGAGAAAGTACAAAGCCTTCACAATCTCCGGCAGCTGCCAGTACGTAAATGCACCTCAGAATCCTGCATGCCTCCCCCCAACTTCAAGAGAGGGAAGCAAAAAGCTCTGAGTTGGACTTACCGCTGCCGATTGCCAGGACTTGCATGTTCTCAAACTCCAGAGTTGTGTAAGCTGGGTCTAACGCCGCACTATAATCTGCCATCTCCATGTCTATCAGGGCTTTGGAAAGGCGCATTATCATCAGCAAACACAGGCCCGATTGCAGTGATTCTGCAGCCAGAGGTTATTGGCCCCTCAACCTCTCCAACTGATTTTGCCCGGCGTCCCCTATCTGTTGGCCTTTATTTCAAATATTTCTCTGAAAGGATCTGCTGAGCTTCAAGGCCTATAGTACCCAGAGGGGTGGAGGCAGGAGGCAAGGGGGGTTAATCTTTAATCATCCCACCCACTAGTGCGTACTGCTCTGCTCTGCTTCTTCCTTCGTTCCTCTTTTGGTGGAGCAGTGTCAGTTTCGTTGTTTATAATCAGACTAGTCAGCAGTATATTCCCCGTTTCACCTCCGGGACAGGTGCAAACACAGAAGCTGTGCACTGGGGCAAGCTATCTAGACGTAACCTTCCTAGGATTTGCTGACCTTACCCCTCATCATTACAACTGCCTTATTTTTTTTTAGTAAAAACCACTAAGGATCGGATAAAGGGAATGCAGAAAAGCGTTCTTCCCCTCTTCCCACTTTGTCGCCATTTCGCTAACCTTACAACAGTCACTTCTTTCTCACTCTCTTTCCTCTCCCACACCCTGTTGTCTATTTGATGAAGGTCGGTGTAACTGGGATTGTGATTTACACTCTGTCATACACTGGAACAATGTGGAACGTTCATTTTACTTCCCCATAAAACCATGTTTTACAGGCCCTGACTTCATTACAAACAACTCTCGCTCCACAGCATTTACCTACAACAGACCTTTCAGGGCCAGGCACGCAAATGCAAAATGGGTTAACTTAACTGTGTGTTTGGTGCATTTTCCAGCATTGACACCTTTCATGGCCGTGGGAGGTTTTTGCTTGTTTGTAACCTTTCCCTTGTAAGTCTCCCTGTGCTGCACTGTATAGTATCTGGGCTAAACTTGATGTTAACGGAAGAGAAAGGAACATAGGAACATAGGAATCTGCCATATAATGAGTCAGACCATAGGTCCATCTAGCTCAGTATTGTCTTCACAGACTGGCAGCGGCTTCTCTAAGGTTGCAGGCAGGAATCTCTCTCACCCCTTATCTTGGAGATGCCAGGGAGGGAACTTGGAACCTTCTGCTCTTCCCAGAGCCGAAGGGGAATATTTTACAGTGCTCACACACATCAAGTCTCCCATTCATATGCAAGCAGGTGGACCCTGCTTAGCTAAGGGGACAAGTCATGGTTGCTACCACAAGACCAGTTCTTCTCTCCTAAGGTTGATGTTAACAAAATAGCTCCTATCCTGATATTTATTTAAAGCTTAAAAGCAGTCAGGATCTTCCAAATTGGCTTGGGACAGCCACACTAAATGTGAAAGGGAGTGTTTAACCCTACCCTCGCTCACTGATGCCATTTTCCTGAATGAAATTGCTCGTCTTCCAGAATAGCCCAATGGCTTTATCGGGGGAAAGATGGGTACCATTTATATAGATATATGAGAGAGAGAGAGAGAGAGAGAGAGAGAGAGAGAGAGAGAGAGAGAGAGAGAGAGAGAGAGAGAGAGATGCTAACAACTGTGGGGACAATTTTGATCAGGGAAATGTTGTAATCTCCTCACACCCATCCCAGCACAGCTCCCCTGGGCCAATTGGAAGGGGATTCTCCTCTTCAGCTGCTTTAAACTAAAAAAAAATATGTTAGGACAGCCTAACAATCAATTGTAGACATACTTTTTGCCTGATATGCCAATATAGATCTGAGTCTTCTGCACCAGCTTGGTGGGGTGGGATGCATAACTCAAATGCCCCAGTGGGCCAGAACCAACCATGACATGCTGTGCGGGGGCCAAGGTCAACTTTCAGGACATTATTACATTAGAATTAATTACAGGTGGTCCTTGTTATTCATGGGGGTCCCTTCTTGCCTATAACCATGAGTACACAAACTGCGAATAAAGGAACCTTACTCCTATGGGAATCTAGGGGTTATGTTCCTACACAAACACAAAATGCTAAAAAAAAGGGGGGGAGGGGAAAAAAGAGAGTAGAAATGAACAGTACTCTGCTCTCCATGGCTCCAGAAATGCCCCTGAAAACCCCCAAATGGTTGAATTTTTTGGTGAATATTCAAGAGCCTCGAAATGGCTCCATGTTGTAAAATGGTGTCCAGAAGTGACACCAGAAGTCATTTCCGAGGCATTTCTGGGCACTCAGCAACCATGAATAGGTGAAAATAACCCTATTTTCACCCCACACTCTCTAGGACCTGTCTGCAGATATGCAAAACCATGGGTGCTGGGACTGCAGATAACAAGGGCCACCCATATTAAAAAATGATGAAAGTGATGGGCAGAGGGTTAGAGTCAGCGGAAAAGGCAGGGGAAAGAGGGATGGTGTCCTGGTCTCAAGCAGCCAACTGTGTTGCGCCACTGCTGCTCATCAGCAGGACAGGCCAAGGGCTCTTCCTGGCTCCTTTTGACGCTGCAGGATATTCCTTCCTGGGGGTCAGCAAAAAAGTCCCTATAGGCTGGATCTGCCCCCGGGGCCTTATGTTGTGCAGGCCTGATCTATGGTGAAGGTGATAAGCCATTGAGAACACACCTGCCTTAAAGGGGCCACCTGTTTGCACTGGGATTGGGACAGTTCTGGGATTGGGGTCAGCAAAGTTCACAGAGCAGGGGTTGGTTGGCGGGAGGGAATTGCTGGCTTGTAGACAGCGTTAGCCCCAGTGCTGCTGCAATCCCATCTCACTTGTACCTACGCCCCTGAACCCTTCCTCACTGTTTCGTTTCCAGGCATTCACTCCCTAGCCATCCAAACAATGCCAGCCTTGTATATCTCTTGTAGCAAGAAGTCAAAATCACACACTTCTGCATTTTAAAAACACCCTCTGAAATCTGTTGTCTTTAGTGACTCTTTCATGGCCTTTCAGATGGAGAATGTCCTTGTCCTCAGAGCAGGCGCGGCTCGTGAACGTGCCTCTGGGGGTGCGGCGGGCGGCTTCATTAAGGTAAACGGAGCCGGTGCTCCGTGCCACCCAGCAGCCCCCGCAGCGGGGAATCACCTCCTCCACTCACCTGGCTCCCGCAGAGGCGAGTCCCCGCCAGTGGCCAGGTGAGTGGCAGAGGCGATTGGGCTGCTGGGTGGCATGGAGCACCGGCTCCGTTTACCTTAAAGAAGCCGCCTCCCCCCCGGAGGAGAGTTCACAAGCCGCGCCTGCCTCAGAGGAATTTAGAAATGCTACTGTCTCTTTCATTAAGGTTGCCACCTCTTCCAGAGTGAAAAGGGGGGCATTAATTTGAGCCTTTTGGAAGGGCGGTATAAATTTTTTATTAATAAAATAAAATAAAATAAAAATAAATAATTTAACTTGCACACAAAGTAAAGCTTGTCCATTAACCAGGAATGAGTCTAGGGTTGCCAGCTCTCCAGAATTAGCTGGGAGTCTCCAGGGATCAGCATCAATCTCCAGATCACTGTTGAAAGCAACTCTGGAGATTTTAATGGCTTTGTATTGTGAGAAAACATTGAAAAATATTAGTGGGGTAGGGGGAGGTGGAATCTCCAAAGACAGCATCAGTTAGGAGGTGACAATCCTAAGGGAGTCTGAAATGAAGTGGTGGTTCATAATGCATGTTTATGAATTGATTTATCAGGACATGATTGATTGTTTAATCAGTTCTAAATTGCTTTTAAGATTTTCATTTTTAATCTGTTTTATGTTGTAAACCACCCAGAGGCAGAATTTTGGGACAGACTACAAATTTGAAAAATAAATAAATAAATAATGTGCACTTGATGGGTGTCTATTAAATAAGTGAACCAACTCCATCTAAAAATGGACTTGTTTGGACAATACCTTTGGGCCAATCTGGCCCATTGGGTGGAGTACTGCAAAGGAGTACTTGTCCTCCCTGACCACCAGGGGTGCCAGCCCCACCTCTGCTAGCCCAGCATGGCCATGCAGAGATGGAACATATGCATGCAGCAGGATACATGTGTATAATCTAACATCTTTAGGCCTAGAGTGTGGCTGACATCTAGGAAATATCTGGGAACTGACCACACAACTGAAGTCTACATTCATAGGCTTTGGCCACATTTGCACGTAATGTGAAACTGGAGGTTGCTGAACCCACGGTTAATTTTTGTAACCATGAATCACATTACAGACGTTTGTCTATCCACAGCCCGGCAACCACCATTTGCAGGGCAGGAGAGCCCCTCCCTCTACCTGGTCCACCGAGGCCACATCCCAGCAAGCTCTATAGTGCTCATGTTGTCAGATTGTGGGCAAGGTGTTAACACGACTGCAGGGTGGTAGCCATTGGCCATGATCTGCAAGAGGGTGTGCTAAGCATGATCATGCCTTTTCAGAATGGTCCGTCCACCCTTGACAGGGAAAGGGCACTTAATCCCTTTAAGTGCCATTCAAGCCCTTCATCTGAAAGCAACTGCACCACCATCCTCATAAGAGCCCTACAACAAAACAGTCTCACATAATCACAATTTCTGGCAGGGTGGGCAAGGTGAGGGGCACTTTCCCCCCTGTTACTCGGGAGAGGGCAACTTGATGACTTCCTAGGAGGGGATATGTATATGAGGAAGGGCAAAGGATCCTTGGGTCTGGCCCACTGTGACCAAGGATGCTCTTCAGATGGCTCACCCAGGCCAAGAAGTCCATGGAGACCAAACCACACTCCTGCCCCCATGACAGCTTGCCACCAGGGGACAATTTATTTATTTAATACATTTCTATACCGCCCGAAACGCAAGTTCTCTGGACTAGCACTCTCATGAGAGGGCCAGTCTACTGGGGAGGACCTTAGGCTCACCAACCTTCAGTCTTCCATTCGACTGCAAGCTCATGAGTTCAGCTATCCATAAAAAGTGGACCCACTTGCGTGGGGCCCCCATTCTCTCTGGTTAAGGATAAATCTTTTGTGTTGTGACTGATGGGCGGACGGGCTGGCAGAGGGCCCACTTTGATTGCTTCTTCATGGCAGTAGCCAAGACAGAGAGAGATGTCGCAGGGGTACCCATCCCCATGGCTTGTTTGAATCAAGCAACCAGGCTGGGTGGCATTGGCCATCCGGCCTGCATGCATGTCTTCATGGACTGACACTCTCATGAAAGAACAGTCAACGGGAGAGAAGAGATACCATCACAAATTATTAGTGATTCTGCCTGACACCCCTGTCCCCACAGACAGTCCTTCTCATTAGTTGTGAAGAGTTATGCCATGGCCTTACACTCTCATGAATGAGCGATCCGCTCAGTAACATCATCCGTCTCCATCACAAATGTAGAATGGTTCCTTTCACTAGAGGCAATGCTGATCCTGCTGCCCAGCCCTTCTCATGAATAAGCCAAGGGACCGTACATGTTCATCCAAGGGTAAGGGGCTGGGGCCCCCTTCTGCAACATCATTTTGCAAAAAAAAAAAAAAAAAAGACCTGAGCCATTCAAGAATTACTAATTGGGGCTGCCCTTTAAACCTGACCCCAGGTATCACCATCCTGCCATATGTTCCTGTCCCAACAGTCTAACAGGGTTGCCCTGTTTATGTTGCCACGATGATTGTGTGTGCTTGTGAACATACATCTTTATCACTTCATCTTCAAATAGCTAAGCACACAGTGCCCATCTTGCCATCCAGTCCCCTTTCTCTCCTGTCTGCCAAGAGGTGGAAACAAGGGACACAGTGAGAAGAGGAGATGCCCCTGTGTGACTTCCCCATTTGACAGGCTTGGAGGCTTGGGATGGGACCTGACATTGTCTCTGTTGCTGGGCAATGGCTTGAGTAGATTGGAGACAGGGGGCGGGGGAAGTGCTGGGAGAGGCAGGCAGCGAGAAGCACACAGGCATGGTGCGTGCACAATCCTGGGTGGGTCTGGGCCACCGTCTCTATGATTACAGTTCCAGAAACAGCACAAAATCACAGTTATTGCAGCCTCTAAGTTCAGATGTTATGCTGCCACTGAAAAACCTCGGGTTGCGGCATCAAAATCCACTAAAAACCCAAAGTTCGAATTAGAGTTCGGTGAGACAAACCACAGGTTGCTTTTGCCACAAAATGGCAGTTGCATGCATTCAAATGTCCACAGATTTCAACCTCTGCCTCATTTAACTATGGTTTTGCGTTACATGTGAATGTGGCCTGTATGTGTCCCTATGGGGTCATGTGGGACCAGCAAAGGAAGAGATGGACATGAGATGGGCCAGATCAGCCAAAAGGTGTTGTCCAAATCAGCCTTTTGAGGTGAGATGAAAGTTTTATCAGCATTTGAGTGACTCATTTACATAAACAAATCAAATCCTCACTTGATACAATAGTCATCGAATGATAAGCTTGCATGTGTAAGCCACACTTCAGTTAGGAAACAGAAAATGGTCACTGACTTAGGTCAGCTTATTTTATTTACACGAGCCGACATCCTGACTAACAAAGCATGTGTCCTTTCCCAGCATTCCAGAGTAAAGTAGCACAGGCCCTGGCCCAGGGAGGACTTTTGCCAATCTCCCCTTCCCTCTCAAGTGCTCTGTGACTCCTGAAAATATGAGGTCTGAGCCAGGGACAGTTGGTACTGATGAGCTGGAGGATTTCAGATAAAGAACAACAGCTGTATCTCCCGATAACCCTCCCCTCCCCACACTCGCTGCTTCTCTCCCATATGCTGCTTGCCCTGCCCCGAGCTGTGCGAGCTGAGAGAAAGGAACGTTAGTAGTTTGCTTTGGATGCAACCGGGCAAATAACCAGCCTGTGCAGCTTGGGGTGGGGCAAGAGGCACATGACAGAGAGGCAGTCAGGCTAGGGAGGAAAGGGAGATTGGGAAACACGGCTGCTGCTTGTTCTTTGTCCCCCCACTCCCACCCCATCTCATTGGTCGCGGCTGCCCCTGGGTTGTGTGACCTTCAGGGACATATTTTCAGGGTTCACAGAGTGCTTCAGAG
Source organism: Hemicordylus capensis (assembly GCF_027244095.1). Taxonomy (NCBI): domain Eukaryota; kingdom Metazoa; phylum Chordata; class Lepidosauria; order Squamata; family Cordylidae; genus Hemicordylus; species Hemicordylus capensis. Next base: position 34,051,426 of record NC_069660.1, on the reverse strand, counting down.
GGAACGGGAAGGGGAGGTCAGTGAAAATTGCCCAGCACAAGCACCTGCGCTGCTTTCTTCTGAAACACAGGAATACATACATGCTTCCTTTGCTGCATGCACACTCTGTTTGGATGTCGGCCCATGTTTTTATACCATATTTCAATGATCTATTTTACAAAGACCTATATACAACAGTAAAAAATGTAAGTTATTAAAAGTAACATAATCATCCAGCTGTCAACAGATTGACAGCAGCAGGATCAATACTCAATACCTATCAATAAACAGGAACATTTTCAAAGTCCTAGTTTTTTTTTTTTTTAAAAGGTATTTTACTTGCTTTCAAAAGGAGGCAAGGGTAAGGGTAAACAAATGTCCTGGAAAAGGACATTCCACAGTATGGGAGCATAAATGAGGCCCCTACTCAGGGTAAATGCTAATTCTTGCATCCACAGGAGATGGTACCCCAAGTAGGCCCTCCTTAGCAGATTCTAAAGCATGGGTGGTGATGGGAGTGGTGGTGTGCATCAGTCATACAGATAGCAACTTTATCTTTCACCCTGTGCCACTTGCATTACAAGGTTATCCGCAGGCCTACAACCGTGGATAATGGAACTGCAGATAACAAGACCTGGGAATGGGGGCTTAGGTTCCTCAGGGCAAAAAAAGCAGGGAGGAGGCAGAAATAGGTGAAATAATGTACTGTGCCATGCTCTCCAGGCGTCCAGCAATCCCCACCCCAACCCCAATTCTTCTGATTTTCCACAAAAATTCACGGATTTTTAAAGGAAGAACCACAAAATGGCTCCGTTCAGAAAAATGGTGACCGGAAAATTCGCCTGTTTGCAGTTCCGTCCACCCAGGAACTGCAAACAGGTGAATTTTCACTATTTTTGTGTCTGTGAATAATGAAGTCGGGCCTCCATTGCCTGACCATGGATACATGAAACCATGGGTTCCGGGACTGCGGATAACAAGGTCCATCTGTATATTGGAAGTGGCTTTCATTGGCTTTCAGCAAGGACTCTCAAACTTGGGTCCCCAGATGCTCTTGGACTACAGCTCCCATCAGTCTTTAGCCATTGTGTCTGGGGATGATGGGAGTTGTGATCCAAGAACATCTGGAGACCCTGGTTTGAGAAGCCCAGCCCAGAGTCCAACATCCTGACTGTCCAGAGGAACTTATATTAATATTCTGAGTCATTATATCCTCTTTCTGCCCAAGATTTTCTGGCCGGGACCTGGCTTCCACTGTGTCCTGATAGTTGTGCTTGGTGCTGTCTTTACTCAGGCCAGTTTGATCCTGCTGTCCTTGCTGGCAGAACCCCTGTTTGTTTGTTTGTTTGTTTGTTTGTTTGTTTGTTTGTATCTGTGGTGCTATCCTGCCTCATGAAGTGCCTTTTTGGGGGTATGAATTTCTAATTTGATTTCTTAAACATATATATGATTTTTCCACTCCAAGAACTACTCATGGCCAGATGGATCTTCTGGGTCACATCCTACATGTATACATATTTAATAGATACAATGCCTACTCTATAACATCATGGAGAACTAGTAGCTGTTAATTATTACTGGCTTTTCAGTGCACATTTCAGCTGATGCTGTTAACTGATAAATTGCACTTAATTTGCACTTGATTCTGAAAATCACATGACAGCAGGCATGACAATACATCTTATTTTGAAATGCCATCTCAGAACTTGGCTGGAATGTACTAAATTATCAGTCTTTCAGCGTTTAGAGAGTGAGAGGTATGTCAATTAAAATGTGCAAATTTGAAGCATCAGCATATGATAATATGCTTTCTGGGTTGTAGGAAACATCTTATCTTGGAGGCAGTGGCTGACTGATGCACACAGCTACACAGAGATGCTGTGCACCACCTTGGGGCTGCTGCAGACTCATAAGGCAGGCCTGATGCTGTAGAGAATGCAAGGTCGTGCAAGCCGCATTGCTGCAGTAGCCCCCATTTTTGTGAATGGCAGAAACTGCAGCAATGCTGCTTGCACAACTGTACATGCTGGGGCTGCAAAACTGTACTGCACAACTGCACATGCTTGCATAACTGTACATGTTGGCTTGTACATGCTCTACATGCTGAGGCAGCATTGACATGGTGTGCAGTGGTTCACCACCACTGCACATCATGTCAGAGACCATTATTTTGAAAAGGCAGGTTGTTCCAAAAGAAATGAAGGGGCCTATTTGGTATGGTTAGGGCTGTCAGATCAGAGGCATCTTAAAACCTGAGATTCAAGAGGTGGGGCCTGGTGATGTCACAAGGCTGCCAGCTTAGGAACATAACCACCACAGGCTGTGCACATTGTTGCACAAGTGCAGGGGTGTAGCGATAATTGAGCAGATGGGTTCAAAGAACCCAGGACCCCCCGCTCCTGAGGGCCATCCATCCTCCCTCCCGCCCTCCCTCCCTATTTTCTCCATTATCTCTCTCACTCCAAAGGGCTCCCAGAGATAGGGGTGAACCCTCTCCCTTAGCTACACCCCTGCACAAGTGCAAGGATATTTGTGGTAGCGCAACACTAGTCTGGAACCTAGGCTCCCAACTTAGCAAAGCTCACCAGTGCAACATCCTTGTGATTGTTCCACAAGTTTGCACATGCGCTTTGTTAGTCTGGCTGTCAGGTGGGACATTTTCCCCACCTAATTTTGGGAAGGATATTTTTCAAGTGGAAAAATTTGGGTGGAGGAGAGATGGAATTACAAGTTACATATATGTTTTAAAGCAGTGTTCTAATGTAATATTGTTACAGCCTATCACACTGCTGCCAAACTCCTCAATCCAAAATTTAAAGGTAGGAACACAGGAAGCTGCTATATACCGAATGAGACCATTGATCCATCTAGCTCAGTATTGTCTACACAGACTGGCAGCCCCTGCTCCTGCTGCAGAGATGGGGCCTCCAAAACGTGAGTCTCAGGCTGAACAGCTGAGATCTGTAAGCCAAGGTGTGCTAGCTAGGAAGCTGGACTGGAGAGATCTGGGTTGAAATCTCTGCTTAGCTATGAAACACAGTAGGTGACCTTGGGCCAGCCATGACCTCTCAGCCTAGCCTATCTCATTGGACCTGCCATGAGGCTATAAAATGGGATAACCCCATGCATGCCATTCTGAACTTCTTGCGGAAAGAGTGGTGAATTCCAGAAGAGAGTCATGTTAAGTCTGTTGCACCAAATATTATTATTATTATTACATTTATATCCCACTCTCCCTCCAAGGAGCCCAGAGCAGTGTACTCCATACTTGAGTTTCTCTTTCACAACAACCCTGTGAAGTAGGTTAGGCTGAGAGAGAAGTGACTGGCCCAGAGTCACCCAGCTAGTTTCATGGCTGAATGGGGATTTGAACTCGGGTCTCCCCGGTCCTAGTCCAGCACTCTAACCACTACACCACGCTGGCTTCACGTACAAGAGTGGCACCACAAATAACACATTTATGATGGCACAAACATCTGTGAACTAGTCTCAAATGCAAGAGCCAATGTCCAAAAATGTGATAAAGCAATAAGTAGAGCCATGGCCGGGACAGAACCATTGTTCCAAGAACCTCTTCTGCATTTAATATCAAACAAGAATATCTTAAGGTCGTTCTCAAGGGCGGGCCAAGGAGAAGGCAGCAGTGTTCAGTCTAAGGAAGCAGTGTTCCCTCTAAGTGTGCGCTCACAAGTTTTTTTTAATGACTGCTCAGTTCATTTTAGATCCCGCTTGGGTTGAATCAGAAAGGCCCCACTCGGAATGCACATGCGTACACACTGCATTGATACTGCAACCCAGAACAAAGCTCATACGGCATAGAGTGATGAAAAAATTTAGAAGGAACATGGAGAGACAGGGCTCAACCTACCTTTCCCTAGACGATCAAACTTTGTTTCTTTGGCACGCGAGCCACATGCCCACATGACCCGTGCTGCTAGGAGCAGTGTGGATCACTCTCCGTGCTGTTCCAGGCAGCGTGGATCAACAGAGGCCGGGACTCATTTTCCGGGCCTCCAGATGTCCCACAAGGCACTGGACAATGACGGAGAATTACCTCATCAGATGGGCGCTGTAGTTGCCTGTCTCTGTGTCTCCTTGGGCTGCATGCCGGCTTAAGGGTGTACTCACGCCTAAAAGCTCGACTAAGGAGTGGGGTTAGGCTGGGTGGGAGCGCCAGGACCTGTGTGGAATTGTGCACCACGCAAGGGGCTTAGCCCAGGCTAGGCTGCCTAGCTTGGTCTAGGCTGCTTGTGAGAACAGCCTCCTTGTCTCCTCAGTCATGTTGGTGGGTACGGTGCTTCTGCACTATTAATTTGACATTATGTTATGCATATTTGAGATTATTGTTATGTATATATATTGCTATATATTTGACATTATTGTTATACATATCCCCATATTCAGAGCAGGAGTTTCACATTACTACATTTGTACATGATCTCTCATACGAGAGCCAGTGTGGCATAATGGTTAGAGTGTTGGACTAGAACTGGGAAGATCTGAGTTCAAATCCCCATTCAACCATTAAACTCACTGGGTGACTCTGGGTCAGGCACTTCTTTCTCAGCCTAACCTACCTCATAGGGTCGTTGTGAGGAGATCTGGTCTTGTGGTAGCAAGCAGGGTCCACCCTGGTTGCATATGAAAGGGATGACTAGAAGTATGAGCACTGTAAGATCCCTTAGGGGATGGAGCCACTCTGGGAAGAGCATCTAGGTTCCAAGTTCCCTCCCTGGCATCTCCAACTTAGGGCTGAGAGAGATTCCTGCCTGCAACCTTGGAGAAGCCACTGCCAGTCTGTGCTGACAATACTGAGCTAGATGGACCTATGGTCTGACTCAGTATATGGCAGCTTCCTATGTTCCTATGTTGTGAGAATAAACACAATCATGTACACCACGCTGGGCTCATTGGCAGAAGAGAGGGTTATAAATGTAAAAATAAATACATACATACAAACATACACTGTAGCACTTTTCAAAAGCCTATAGATATACTTAGAGCAGTTCCAAGTCCCACAGAAGAGTTTTTCCATTGAGCTGACTGGCCTTTGGATCAAATTCTTGAATAGCAAATATACAGGATACCCCAAACTGTGTAGTGGTTCTCTACTCTGTAAGAGATCATCTTATGTAGTGAAGTGGTTGCAGTGGTTTGTACTGGAGAAGAGTTTTATGATCCACTCTTATTTCTGTTGTGTAACCACTGAAGATTAAGACACACATACCAACTTATCATTTAACAGCATCAGCTGAATTGCACTGAAAAGCCAGTGATAATTAATTATTATGGCCTGCTCCTTACATAATTAAAATAGAGCAGCTTTATTTTTTGCAACTCACATGATTTAGTCTGCAGATAATAAATTAATGATCCTGCGCTAGTTTCAGTCATTCAGCACTAGAGAGCAGCAACATGAAACCCCTCGGCTAAATCCAGGCCCCCAAGAGGTCCTATTTGCCCCTCCCAAATGCCATTCCGCATGCAAAAGAAATATATGCAGGGAGTCGTGACCAATTCCCCAATGCATTTCCATCACTGTTAATGTTGCCAAGTGTCCGTTGTCTGGCTCCTAAATGTATGGGCAGGCTCCTCAATCCAAAGAAAATGGTGGCTGTAGCTTAGGGGCAGAGTAACTGCTTTGCATGCAGAAGGTCCCAGGTAGGCATCTCCAGGTAGGGCTGAGAGAGACTCCTGCCTGAAACCTTGGAGAGCTGCTGCCAGTCAGTGGAGACAGTCCTGAGCTAGGTGGACCAAGGGTCTGACTCAGTGCAAGGCAGCTACCTATGTTCTATACTCTCTATCCCAGAATCCTCTGCAATGAATAAAGATTCCTCAAACTATAATTAGGGAGAGCTGATAGCAAGCATTAATTGTTCCCTAGAATGGGCACGGCCCATTCTGGTTTAGATTTGAATGGGAGATTATGTGTATGAGCACTGTAAGATATTGGCGGCGCTCTGGGAAGAGCGTCTGCGTGCTTGCATACAGAAGGTTCCAAGTTCCCTCCAGGGGAAGAGCCACCATTGGGCGAATGGGTTCAAAGAACCCGGACTGCCAATCAGGGGCCATGCCTCGCTGGCAGGACTCCAATTCCAGCACCGGCCGGACACGGACTCCAATGCCTGGATGGAGCTGTGTGGCTCCATTCAGGAGTCACACCACACCCACCGCGTCTGACATCAGATGCGGGGGGCGGGGTGAGCGGGGCCGCTGCCCCGGATGGACATGGGCCACTGGCGGTCAGGCTCTGCGTCTGTTCCCTCCCTGGCATTTCCAAGATACGGCTGAGAGAGACTCCTGCCTTCAATTTTGGAGAAGCCGCTGCCAGTCTGTGTAGACAATACTGAGCTAGATGGATAAATGGTGTGACTCAGTATATGGCAGCTTCCTTTGTTCCGGTGTGTAGGGCCTTGCACAGGCACATTATGGGCAACAATGCCTCTTTTGTACCATTTGGAATGCTAGAACACTTGGCTACATCCGAAGCTTGCGTTCCAGACTAGGGGCCTGCTAGTGCAAACATGTCTGCGCTGGCACAACAAGGAAGGTACACAACTTGTGACACGCCTCATTGGTGTTGCTGGGAAGTTTTGCATTATAGTGCAAGAATGCAAGAGCCCAATTTTGAGCCCAATTTTGAGCTGTGACGTTTTGCAGCCACGCAAGCTTCTTGCACTAGCACCACTTTGTTAGGCAAGCACTTGGTTAGGCTGGATGTCAACTCCTGTCTCCATCCTAATACGACTCACCCTGCTGGGCAGATTGATCTGAAACCGGAAGCAAAGGTAAGTGAAGAGGAAAGTCATGTTTGTCCAGCACTTCCATGGTATGACATCAGGACTCTAAGGCTCATGGTGAATGATCATGAAATGTTTCACAGGAACATGCTATAATATTTTGTTAGCACTCAGTGAGGTCATTCACACGACCATTTGTGCAGGGCTGAGGGGAAGGCAGGACACTACATACCTTCTCCCCAGAGGTGCACCTAGGTAATTTTGGAGCCTGGACCTAAAGGCCTTTGGAGGCCCCCCCTCCCCTGCAAATTAAGCATCATCATGCTCCACCGGGTGACCACACCACCCAGAACAGACTAAAGAGCATTTGAGGGCCCCCAGGGGCTGTGGAGGCTCTGGACTTCAGCCCCAAAGTCTAGGGGTAAGAGCGCCTCTGATTCTCCCACACGATCCTTGCCACTCCTGGGCTCCACTGTGCCATGTATCCACGGGGCAAGGGGGCCCTGGGAGGGGAGCAAGTAGGCCCTCCCCCTGCTCCATAGTGGCTATACCACTGTGATCCCCTCATTTTATTCGCACAACAACTTGTAAAGTAGGATAGGCTAAGAGAGTGTGATTGGCCAAGGACACCCAGTGAGTTTCATGGTTTCATGGGGATTTGAATCCAGGTCTCTTATTGTGTCTTAGTCAGAAACTCTAACCAGTCTACCACACTGGCTTCCAAGATCTTCTGTAGGTCTTCTGATGAGGACCCATTCCAGGTTGCACCTGTTGAGGTGGCTAGATCAGCATCCAACATAAGCAGGGCCTTCTCTGAAGCAGCTGGGCTTCCGAAGGAGGTTTACACTGCTTCCTCCATGATAACCTTTCAAAGGCATGTTAAAACCCCTGCTAACTTGGCAAAGAGGCACCTTTTAACGTAGTGATTCTCTTTATTTAGCAGGGGGAGAGTAACTGGCCCTATCCACCTCCAGCACAGTACCTCCAGGGACTGTTGCTGGTGTCTATCTTATGCTTCTTTTTAGATTGTGAGCCCTTTGGGGACAGGGATCCATCTTATTTATTTGTTATTTTTCTGTGTAAACCGCCCTGAGCCATTTTTGGAAGGGTGGTATAGAAATCAAATCAATCAGTCAATAATAAGAACTTTCCTGTTTCAGTTGGCTTTTGGAAATTAAGGTCTGGTCACAGTAGGCCCTGCTTAGTATTGTTTTATTGTGTGTATTTTGCTGGGTTTGCTGCTGTTACCGATCTGTTTGGTTTTCTTGTGTTCTTTTATTATGAGTCTTTATGTTGCAAAGAGCTATGATGCAGAGCTTTATGAACAACAGCATAAACATGATTTTAAGTAAAATCAATACCAGCGGACATCGCCACTGCATTTTGTGCCATTGCATTTGGCTTGGGAAAAGACCACCACAATGGCACAAGTCCTGGTCTCTGCCTTTCTGCTGCTCCTCTGTGTAGAGGGAGCAGGCATCTGGCATGTGACCTTTCAGGACATCATGGTTCCTTCTTAAATTAACATGGCTGGTATTTCCCCTTCAACCAGGAGTGCACTGAGCCAATAATTTATTTACTTGATAGAAAGGAACAATGGAGCAAGGGGGCAGTCAGTCAGGGAAGTGGAGAAAGAGCCTTAACAAACCCATTGAGGGATCTTCCGTCCCAATGCAGGCTTGGATAGAATGATCCCTGTGATTAGATAAATGCTTACAGACATCAAGTTAAATATGTGCAGGATTTGCCATCGTGTCTAGTGCAATATCGTAAATCCCCGGTCTGTTTTCTTCAGTTGAGCAAAACAGGCCTTTGCTCAAATAAACGCCTCACTAAGTCAGGCCGAAATAGCTTCTTTCCCCGCATACAAGGTCTGAGGGAACTAGTTCCGGAAGGATTAAGGACACTACAAATAGCAAACGAAAGAAATGTATGCACAGAGGGAGCAGGATGGGGTGGGGAGCTTCTTCAGGGGAACAGGAGGATTACCTGCCTGGAAATGGTCAATGGACCATGGAGCCTTTCACCTCTAGTGGCAATAACTCAGATCTACCACTGGGAGTGTCTGCAGTCCAGTCCCTTGAGAAGAGGTGTTCTTCCAAAACATTTCTTAGTATTTAACAGTGATGTGCATACCCCTTTCCCTGTGATATCCTCTCTTGCCACAGAGAAATAGTTGTCCTTCTGTGCCACATGTTAAAAGTAAAAAAAAGTCAGAGATGTGCACTCCAGGACAAGAGAGGGGGAGTGTACAGCCTACAAAGAACTAGACACAAAAGCTGAGAAAGCTAAATGTCCATAAAACCGGAGGCCATTTCTGGGGGATGAAGGCAGGGCTGGGGAGAACCTTGCTCGTGCTTTCTGGGTCTTTTCCCCAGCCAATTTGCAATCCCTGGTAATCAATGGATTCAGGAGAAAAACACACCTCAGTAAAAGCTCACACCTTGCAGTAGGAAGATAGCTGTTTCCAGAGCCCCCTCTCTTTAATTGTTTGAAATGCTCACTGCAAAATATGAGGTTTCCAGGCATAGAATTTTAATGGACAGGGCAAGACAAAAGACAAACTGGAACAGATGGGAAGCATCCTATGTAGCTTGCTGTTTTTTTAAAGCCAGGAGCCATCACCATCACATCTTCACAGGGGCCGTCCTTTCATGAAGCAAGTGAGGCACTTGCTGCGGGCGGTGGATGAAGTGGATGGCCCTACTAATGGAGCAAAGAGGCACCTTTTAAAATTGTGATTCCCTTCTGTTAAGCAGAGGGAGAGCCACTGGCTCTATTCAGCCCCAGCACAGTGTCCCTTCGTGGCTGTTGCTGCTGTCCACCTTGTGTTAGTTTTTTCTGTTCTTTGTTTTGAATGAAATTGGCAGGCATGTCCTCCAAAGATTACTCCATGGAGAGAATACAACATTTTGTTCATTCTGACCCTGACCCTGACCCTCGCCCTTTCCTTTGTGCAAAAATGATTATGATGTTACCCAAACTGCAAAAGTTTGGGGGGTAGAGATTAGACTTGTAAAAGAATATTCTCTGATACATTTAACAGAATGGGTAGAATAATTCTCCAAAATATTCTCTCCTATGCTAAATAATGCAGGAGAATATTCTTGTTCAAATCTCGTAGAGATAAAGAAGGGGTGATAAAACAGAGAATGCTTTTAAGCACAACAATGCTATCAGCTATTTTCCACCTCTAGTGGGGTAGATGTTGCCACTATGAGCATTCAACGCCTTAGATGGTACTGATTGCCAGAGTTTGTGGGCCTGGCTCATGGGCATCAGATGCTCCTTGGGAGGAGTTGGAGAGAAGCTCAAGTCTCCCCCAGTCATAGATTGCACCTCCCTAAGGAGGCCTGCCTTTCCCTTCAAATCATTTGTCTTTTACTTTTCTTTTGTGGAGGTGAACATAAGCCATGTTGCAGCTCTCAGTATTTAGTCTACCCTCCATATGTGAGAAAGCAGCCTATGAGACTATTCAGTCTTTCATTCACCAGGCCGTGTGGCAAGCCTGTTCGGGCACAGCCTTGAGTTGCAAGACAAAGAATTAAAGTCCTAGGGGAATCACGCCAGTACAATCATCTCTGAAACTGTCCCTTCTGCTTCCCGCCCCCTTTTGAAATTTCAAATTCCAGTTTGTGGACAAAGTCCTACCTATCTGAGAATATAGATCTCCGACCACTGACCAAATTCCATTCCCAGCGACAATCTAGTTATGCTTTTCCCCAGGCTCTGACATGAAATGCCTGTTGCTGCTGGGAGGACTGTAAACCAATTTTTCTTGCTGGAACAGCTGCACACCTTAAAATAATGGATTTCCCCCATTTTTGGTGACTCCAAAGTCAGGAAGAGAATACCTTCTGATCACCAGTTACAAACCAGGTAGGAAGATCCTTGTTGCTTGCAGTTCCTGCATGCTTCTTTTTCAAAGGAGAGAGAAGAAGAACATCTATTGTGCTTAAACTAGCTATTTTGGGCCACTCATTAAGATTAAAACAATGTAAAAGGGGTAGGGTACTGAGATAGGAAGATTGAACTCTTCCAATTGGAGGCACTTGAAGTGGTTAACTGATAACTCCAGTTCAGTTTTCTCACTCTCATCTTTTCTGATTCTGTCCAGATTAGGTTGAACTTGCTTTTGTGCTAATCATTTCTTGGTCTGTTTATTTGGCATTAAAAAATTAACAGAGAATAGTTTACTGCATGACTTGCTCACAACTGGAAGAAGTGGGATATCGGCTGTCAGGCATTTTGTCAGCCCTTGTGCAAGATTGCATATTGAATCTAAACACCTTAAAAAAAAAAGATTTCCCAACCCCCTCCTCATTGAAGTCAATATTTTGTTCCTGCCCCCTTTCCATGACCTGAGTATGTATTTGCTCTCTGGCTGTTTCCAAGTGGAGAAGATAAAGCCCCCAAAGAGTTGTATTTTGTCAGACTTTAGTAAACAGGAATCTTCTTTCCACATCATCAAATCTCTTTTGCCTTTTGCCTGAATTCGTGTTTTAAACAATTACAGAGCAGTTCCTCCCCTCCCCACTGTGTGTTAATAAGCACCCCTGAGGAATTCAGCTGAATCAGAAGGAAGGGTGCAGAGCATTCATGGATCACTACCTGGTTGAAAAAAGTGTCAGGCAGAGGTGTCTGGGAGTACTGCAGTATGCAATGCTGATACTCCAGACGCATGTAGGCTTTAACCTGCACTGATCTTTGCTCTTGCCAGTTGCATATGGCTGGTGGAAGCACCTACGAGACCACCATAGGCTCTGCAAGTGCCATGGCTGGCACTGAGAATCCAGTGTGCAGAAAGCATCTAGCGGGAGCGGGGGCGGGGGGAGGGGACCCTGCCTTTCCCTAGGTTCGTTCCTGTACTTCTGGGTTAAGACATAAAAGCTAGATCAAGAATTTGGTGACAGGTTGTAATTTCTTCCAGAAAATAACATTATTTGTGTACATTTCAGACCCAGATGGGCTAAAAGAGAGCATTTATTTATCAGGAGCTTTAATCAGGCCTAAGAGTCACGTTATATATCCGCAGCAAACACAAAAGTGAAGTTTTTAATCCTAGAGCTCCCTTTGCTCCTCTGACCTCTGCATTAATAGCTTATTATTATGCAGCACCCCTTTCAAAATTAAATTAAAAAGATTTAAAAACAACAACAACAGCAACAACCATAACAACTAAACATAATGTGGTAAAAAAAAACATGGCCAAGTCAATTTAAAAGTCACCACATCCCTTCATATGCTTGAAAATGAGCTTGTGTTAGAGAGGATGGGTCTAGTTTTTGAAATAGGTCGGGCAGTGCGTTAGGGAAAGGAGCACAGACAGCTTCCTTGTGTGATTGCAGCATCTTTTTGTTCATGTCATATGACTGGTTAGTATGGTCTGACATGGTTGTTTGTTCCCGTTTTAAATTCCTGTGAAAATATCTGCTGATCTGGCCTTGGCTGTCTAGACTAATTCTTTCTAGGAGGTTCCTATTTACTTCAAGAGAAGCAATGTTTACATCTCTGTAAAGAGTGACGAAGGAAGTGTCATGGCTACCACAACAGCCTGAGCATGGTTTCTTGACAAGGCCCAAATTACATTATACAGTTAAACCAGTTTTAAATCTCTTTAGCATGACTTCCACCTAACCAGTCAACTCCTGATTCCAAAAATATGTATTATTTATTTCATGCGGTAGTTGCCCATACAGCTGGAGTGGGGCGGGGTGGTAAACAAGCTGCAGCTCATGTTCATTCCCATTTACCTTTCCCCACTCCAACCGCCTTGCCTTGCCTTCCCAGCTGTCGTGTTAACCCTAGGCAAGCTGCTCATTCACCTGGTTCCCCAACTTGTAAATGATTAACCTGCACGCCTGGGGTTAACATGGTGGTGGAGGAGGTGAGTCAAAATAAGACAGCTGAGTGGGGAAAGATGAGTGGGAATGAGACTCAGCTGCCACTTGTTTAACACGCACAACACACACACACATACCGGCTCCACCCATATGGGCTGCTACTGATTTCATGTATATCCTGCCCCTTCCTCAAGGACTTCAGAGTGGTCTACATGGTTCTTCTGCAACCCTTTTATTTTCACAGCAACCCTGTGAACTAGCTTAGGCTGGGAGAAAGTGACTGGTCCAAGATACCCAGTGGGTTTCAGTGGAGATTTGAACCCAGATTTCCTGTCTTCGTCCAACCACTACACCACACTAGTGCTTCCCCTGGGCAAAGCCAGAGTGTGGAATCAGAACAGGCGGAGTCAGGAGAGAATGTTGTAAGCCAAGGTGGAGCTTGCCTTGATGGAATCTGAAAGATAATGGGTGGAGTCAGGGTAGAATCTGGAAGGTCAAGGGGCAGAGCATGGGCAGAATTTGGAATGTAATGGCTTTTCAGTCCCTGCCACTGTGGTGTTTTTGGATAATCCATTCCTTCATCCAGGCCATATTTTGAATGGGGCTGTAGTATTCCACTCCTGGGCGTTTTCCAGATTACATGCTGCAACAGTCCCGTAACGTGTTCACTAAGTGCCTCTCCATTTTTATGACATTGGTGTTGCTGGGTTGTTGGCAGGGTACCGTTCATATTTCCCATGCCCTGTTTTGGATGTTATTGTTTCATTATGGCCCTAGAAAGTGGCAAAAGTGTTGCAGGAAAGTAACTGTATTTTCCTGTTGTAGAGAGGCTTGTCACGTAGTTTATGCATTGCAGCGTGTTGTGGTGTGAATGGTTATTTTCATTCCCAATATAATTTCTATTTGACTTGTAGGGAAAAGTGTTTTTCTGGATGGCCCCATTTTGCATCCAAATTAAGCAGTGATGCTGCAAATGCTTTTTACTTTAACAAGCGAGCTCCTAGAGGAAGCAGCCATTGTGTTACAGTAAAAGGCAATCAACGGTGGTGGTGGTGGTGGGGGTGGAACTTCCTAAGAGTAAGTTCATGGCCAGCGAGCCAGAGAGAGGCAGAAAACAAGTGGGCAAGCGGGCGCCTGTCGTGGTGAGGGCGAGGCTGGCAAGCGGGAGTGAGGTGGCAGGGGAGACTGCCCAGTGCTGATTGGCCAGCTCAGCACTTCGGAGCGCCCACTCGCAGTCTGACGCCTGGCGCTCCCTCCTCCTCCCTCGGCTGGCTTGCTCCAGGCCAGCCGTCCCACCAGCCGCAGGAACAGCAGCAGATGAGTCTTTTTAATTTTTTTGCTAGAATTACTTGTGCAAGGGGAAATGAAGCATCCCGCCCCCCGTGACTCCATTGGCCAAAATGAAGCAGCAGAAGGGGCAAATAAATGCGTTACAAAGGAGGAAATGGAATGTGTGAATGGCAAGCAGCCTACAATGAAACATAGAACAATCCTTTTCTCTTGGTTTCAAAACATTTCACTATTCCGTGACACTTTAGTATGCTTTAAGTGTTACAAATCTCATAGTCTGGAAAATGCCCTGGAGCAGAGGTGGGCTAACAAACAGCCAGCAACAAGAGCACTGAAAAGCAGTCTGCATTTGCCCCTCTGTACATAATAGCTATGTCAGCACACTATTAATATTCCGGATTCCACTCCACTGCCTTGTCCTTGCATATCACAACTCTTTCCCTTGGATTCTGCAGTCACATTCAATTCCTCTAGGATCCCCCCACCCCCGGTCTCCCTCTCTTTGCTGTCCCTGCTCCTGCTCCACATTTTCCCTCTCAACAACTCACAGCTGATTGGTGGTTATTATTCTGAATCCTCTGTAGACTGGACCTCAGCATTGTATTCCCATTAGTTGCAGCCAGTCCACTTATAACCCAATGACTACTTTAATTTAGCTTCCTGGCCAATTCCAATTCACTGATTTTTCAGTCCCCAAATCTGAATAATATAATGTGTGTGTGCCAAAAATCACCTCAGTCATGACACTTTCTAGACCACACTCAGTTTGCCTACTTGACAGCTTCCAATGTAACAGTTTTCACCGCTGGCCTACCTGACAGGTTTCTGTACCTCACTCAGACTTTCAACAACAACAAAAATTCTAGTAAACATGTTTAACCCTATATTAGATTCTCTACTGTCCCCGATACTGGTTGGCTCCCAATACAGTGAACTCCACTTTTAATGGCATTGAGAGTTTTGTTAGAACTCGCTCCCTCACAGAAGTACAATCCTGGGGTAACTGCATAATTTAAGTCAGTCATTAACAGACAATCAGTGATGGGCTTTCATGTAATGTGTAGTCTGGCCTTTCAAAGGAGTGAATACCCCATAACATGTCTTTAGTGCAACATTTTTAAATCTTGGACTGGAAAAGACATGAGCCTGATTCAGTCATTATGCTGTACATGTGTACAGATGTCTGTACACTTGTACACATGTTAGTGTGAACCTGTGTGCATTTTAAAAGTGAACCTGGATACAAGCTTTTCAAATGCATGGTACAGATAGGAAGTGTACTTCTGTACCTGCATTCAGCACAGTATGTGGATGACTGTACTTGTGTACAGATCAGTACCTTTGTACACTGTATACTTATTGTACAAGTGCTGTAGACAACGTGTGAATGAGTGTATACTTACAAAACAGCTGAGACAGAACACTAAGAATATGCCCCTTATTAGAACCTGGAAGAAATAATGGAAGGGAGCATTTCTATACAAGACACTCCATGTATGAAATGGCGTATTCCACATAGAGCACATGAAATTTGGAGAAAATATTAATTCTTACCATTTTTAAAATAACTCACAGATGTGTATGTTTGCTGTTGTTTGCAGGGGCGTATCTAGGGCAGGGCAGGCAGGGCACGTGCCCCGGGCGCCACTTGAAGGGGGCGCCATTTGCTAAAATTAATTTTTTTTAAAAAAAAAGGCTGCTGAAAACAAAATGGCCACCACACATGCTCAAATGGCATCTGTGAGGCCCTAGGCCATGCCAGGACCCACAGAGGCCATTTGAGCATGCACGGTGGTCATTTTGTTTTCAGCGGCCATTAAAAAAATAAAAAATAAAAAATGGCCACCACACATGCTCAAATGGTCCCTGTGAGGCCCTAGAGGCCAGCAGGGGGAGGGGGGACCTTTGCAGACCCCCCCACAGCCTTTAGGAAGCTCCCCAAAGGGGCTACAGGTTACAAAAAATTGATTTAATACAAGTCACTGTACACATATTTAGTTTGGCACTATGTACAGAGAATCAGGGCTTGTGAATACTGAGCTGAAGCTTATGAGCTAGGATTGTATTCATTTCCTCTTACTTTGCTTCTTGTGAGTGAGTTAAATGCGATGTCTATTAATGGTGAGTTTGTCTGTGAATCAGTGTGAAATCCTTAGTATTAAGGCCCACTGGGAGTTTAACTGTCTTTCTGAAATACTAGACTATATTACAAGCAGTGACACAGTTTACTCTGCATATACTTTAATTATTTTCAGAGTATATGCGAAAAGTCAAATTCTCCATTTATTTTTACAACCTATGTAATAGTGATGCTACAATGCATAGTAGAGAGTTAGACAGGCAATTCTGTTTAGTTTTCCAAGTATACCTCCACATAGTTTTTGGGTATTTCATGAGCCCCAGCATACTGAAATTTGTAGTTTTCCAGCATTTTTTGGTCTGGCTACGTCCACTGCTAAATATTTTTTGAAATATTAAAAGATTAATGAGCTTGACTTGTATTTTTGAGCTATTATTATGGTAAAGTTATCTGAAAGATGGGTGTCAGATGTTTGGACAGGGGGTGCAATTTCAGTGCTTGCCCTAGGTGCTATTTTCCTTAGATACGCCTCTGGTTGTTTGGATTAGGAATGAATCTAGGAGGGCTGGATATCTTATGCGGATGAAAATCTGTTTTTCCTTAGGGAGAATAATGCTCATTGGACTAGTCCAGTTATGGCTAAAAATGACTGATCATGAGGAAATGCAAGAAAATACCAGATTTAAGCCAGAAACCTTATTTCTAACTTAATTCTACCATTCCCTAGCTATCTGGCTCTTTCAGCTTTTATTCCTACATCATCAGGCAGTATAAATAAATAGAAGAGAATAAAAGCTTTTCTTTCTAGGCCTATTCTAATTCTCATGACTCTCCTCTGAATATTTTCCCAGTTTGTCAACAGGAATCTTGAACTATGGCATTCAGAACTAAACAGGCAGGACATGTCCACATTGACAGTTCAACTTTGTTCTGACATCATGACATGAGAGGGAAATATCTAGCTGCTGTTCCAGCCGGAAGCAGCCTCTGGATTGGAACCAAAATGGATATTAATGAGCTAGAGCTAATTAAAGGCTCCATAGTAAGTAAATGCTACTGCAGAAAGGAGAATGAAAAAGAAATGTTGGCAATGAAAGACAGAGAGAACAAGATGAACAAGTAATATTACCATGGATAGCACTTGGATTGCTTTTTGACACTTATTTTGACACTTTGATGGCTTGTTGATACTCAGTTGTAAGAGCTTCTAAATGCTCAGTGGTGGCAAACAAGTAGGAATATTCAGAGGTGCACCTAGGTAATTTTAGAGCCTGGACCTAAAGGCCTTTGGAGCCCCCCACCCCACCCCTCTGGCTTCAGGTCAAGCATCACACACACACCCCACACACAGATACTGTGATACACGCAGTATTATCATCATGTGGGTTCTTGAGGGCACAAACAGCAACTGAACTCCCAAGAATGTAAGAATATAAAACAGGTATATTTATGCAAGTATGCATTAGCAGGAACATTTCAACATGCAACTTAACATATTCCCATCCCACATATTTCCCCCACCCCACCCCACCCCCTCTCTAAAGCAGAGGTCATGCTTGACTGTCCCACACAGCACAGTGCAGCAGCCCGACCACCTGGAACAGACTAAAGTGGATTTGGGGGGCCCCAGGGGGTGTGGAGGCCCTGGACTTCAGCCCAAGGGTCCAGGGGTAAGAGCGCCTCTGAGAATATTCATGGTGGTGTTCGCTGCTCCCCACTGAAAAACTGAAATATCCAATGGGCTGATTGTGACTCACCTATAAAAATGCTGGCGCTTTTGTTAATCTGATTCCAGTGTCTATGTGCATAAAGGTCATAGGATGACATAGACATAGAAGAGGGAATGTTGTGTCACTTTTACTAATGATGTCATAAGCACTGTCAAATAGATGCCATGGCACTCAATAACTGCCCGAGGCAATTACAAAACCAGTAGGTGGGTGAACTAGGGAAATAATTGCATTTTCTCCACAATTAAGTATTGCACTTTGTGTGCTAGAAAAATGCAATATTGCTGGAACAGAAGCACTAGTGTAAGGGAAGTTAGCTTGGTTCCCTGCCAAAAATAGTGATATCATCGAACTTCAGGAACATAGGAACATAGAAAGCTGCCATATACAGAGTCAGATCACTGGTCCATCTAGCTCAGTACTGTCTACCCAGACTGGCAGCAGCTTCATCAAGTTTGCAGGCAGGAGTCTCTCTCAGCCCTAACTGGAGATGCCAGGGAGGAAACTTGGAACCTTCTGCATGCAAGCATGCAGGTGCTCTTCCCTATATCTTCCAGTGCTATATCTTCCAGTGCAGCTCTATATCTTCCAGTGCTCACATGTAGTCTCCCATTCAAGAGCAGGTGGACCCTGCTTAGCAAAGGGGACAATTCATGCTTGCTACCACAAGACCAGCTCTCCTCAAACTGAACTTTGCAGTTCCTTGGCTCAGAATACAAATGTTAGTAACATGTAACCCTCGCCTTCAATAAGATGGTGAACATTATGGCCTCTGAGGTCTTCTCCAACTCAGATGGTCTCTAGCTCCTACTGCTCTGGGGCAGTTCTCTTCCAGCTCCTCTAGTTTGTCATTGGAAACAGTGACTCTCTTCCCATTTTCTCCTCTTCCTCAGTAGTAGTGATGCTGTTGTGGCAGTGATGGCTGCCAATACACCAGGGAGGGAGGAGAAAGAGTGGTCTCTCTTTCTTCCCTCTCCATGGCACTATAATGCTGCTATGGCATGTTACAGGTACCAGGTGCCTCAGAGCATGTAATATTCCCAGGGTGCCTGCTATCAGATGCTTTAGGAAAATTGCCTTGTCTTAGGGCTTCTGATATTTGTAGTATGTCATAGCAACCAGGGGGGAGGAGAGAGACGTCCCACTGAAACAGAGGGGGAGAAAGGATGGGGGGATGAGAGAGGCAGTTGCTGGCAATGCCAGGGAGGAGGAGCAGAAATAGGGCTCAATTACCACAGCAATGAATGTACCACTGAGAGACCTTAAAGGCCAAGTTGAAGACAGAATATCCTGGAGAGAATCTTTCTATGTGGTTGTGAAGAGTCAACACCGACTTGATGGCATTTAATCAACCAACCAACCAACCAAGTTAAAGTGGGGGCAGCTTTTGGAGGCCCCGGTCCTTACAAATCAGTTTAGAATTATTGGAAATTGCAAGTTCCAATCCAAACTGAATTTGGGGGAGGTCGCCCATCATTAGACACACACAACAGAATAAGAATATGCAACCATTGCATAGGTGTGGCACTAAAAATACTCCCCTCAACAGCAATGCCCTTTTAAAGAAACATTTTTTCTTTTAAGGTTTAAGTCAATGCCCTTTTTAAGGAACTTTTTTTCTTTGAACGTTTAAGTCAAGGGATTTTTAGTCTTCTTATTAAGTGCTAAGCTGAGAAAGAGCCATCTAAATCGCTTGCAAGAAACGCACGTAAGCAATAATAGCCAGGCCCTCTTTATGAATTACTGAGTTAGCAGAATAACATTATTTTCCACTAGCTGGTCCTCCCAGCAAGCACCCTCAGCTAACGCCCTGCTCTGCCATAAAATAATTAAATTATATTATAACCATAAATGGCATAATTTAAGTCAACCAAGCATTTCAACAAATTGGATCATGGTGGCAAGCTGAAGCCATGAACCTTTATAAATCAATCATCAACTGATAAACAATGCAATGATTAACTCCTAGAACTGGCATCCCTGAAGCAGGTTTCATGGAAACATGCTGAGGGTGGATGATATTGGGTAAGTTAATTGGGGGAGGGAGGAACGGCTGTAGGGGCATGAACCCTTAGCTGCTATTTAAAGAGACCAGGCAGTTGCACGTAATTTGAGAGAAGGAAGTGGAAACATTGTGCAAAAATGCCCTGAGATCTCCAGCATGTTTTCCCCAATTGTATGAGTAAAATAGATTCTAGTATCACTTATACGACCCATTCTGATGTTACCCGAACAGTGTGAGAACTGCAGCAGCAGCATAACATGGGGAGGGGGGCATCAGAAACACGGGACTCATGGGAGGACATGGAACAGCCCCACAGCAGAGTTGCTCCCCCCCAAATGATGCTGGGCTGAGTTACCCAACAGGAGCTCTGAGCCAATGGGACTAGGGTTGCAGTGAAACCACCTCACTCTTTTGCATTTTTGGGGGGCGCACAATTTTTGCCTGAAACTCCCCAGCATGCCTCCTGGCTCCTTTTGGCTGGCAGCCACCATGTTTTTCTTTCCCTAGAATGCCACCAAACATGTCATGATATAACATTCTTCCAACAGGCACCATGGCTTCCATTTCTCCCACAATACTCCTTTGGATGATGCTGTGGGAGGTGGGATGTGACAACCTCCTGCTGAAACAAACTGGGTAGAGTGCTGGTTAGTCTGGGGCAAAAAGCATGTCCCCCCTCAAAAATTACCCAAACACCCTTTTTGTAGGTCTATGAAATGCTGTGAAATACTCTAAAATTGGAGTACCATTGGCATGGGGAAGAGATGCATTTGGACTTTTTGCCCTGAGTTGTTACATAATGAGGCTGTTATCACGTGCAGCCTAACATGGGCTAGGGATGCCCGGCCCAGGTAAGGCTACATGTGAGAACCGCCAGGATCATGCCCAACTTACCCAGTGGGGTAAGCCCCACTGCTTACCCCAGCTGTTAGCCAAGGTTAAGGGAGCAAGCATTCCCTTAACCCAGACTAACTGCTCATGTGTTATGTTTAGCCCCAGTGGACAAAGAGATGGGCACCTAGCACACCGAACTCTTGGGGGAACCCCCAAATGCAATGCATGTGTTGCACATTGCATTGTGGGATTCATGGAGCCCGGAACACATTCTGGCCCCGAATCCCTCCATCCTGTTCCATGCTTCATGGAGCAGGGCTGCTTGTGTGAGAGCATGGAGTGCGCTCCCACCACCAAGCCCTCGATAGTCTGTGGGGAAGGTAAGTTTTTTGGAGCCTTCCTCCCCCCCCCCTGCTCTTGTGATCATGAGAATCTCCCCAATTCCTATTAAATGGATAGTACAAAGGAGCATTGAAATCTGCAATCCCTCACATGTGGTTCCAAGTGGCCCAGTTCAGACAGGGCTGTGCCACATCCTGGGCGACATGAAGGGCACCCCTCAGTTGACATTAGGGGCCCACTGCAGCTGCTGCACAACTTAAAAGGCCGCCTCGATGGTGCAGCACCAGGGCCTGGTCCGGAATTACATGTCATGTCAGTCAATATAAGAATCATTCCGACTGTGCAGATCTATTCTTAGGGCAAGTCAGAGCAGGGCTTCGTTTTAGGGATGATGCGCTCACAGTGTACATCCGATCCTCTCAGTCCACAAGTACAGAGCATGATTACTGGACCAGCAGGGGTTGTGCAGACTCCCTGGGCTGGTTTGTGACAGAGGTATGTGGCAAGTGAATCCTGAGTCTCAAGAGAAAAATATGACTTGATCTTTCCAGAAATGTTTCCTAGGTTTTAGATTATCAAGTGGTATACGTCTCGAGGGGTCAGCGGCAGCAGCAGAAGCCCTCATCAGAACTAAGTGTGGCTCCCTAACTAATGGTTATTGGGCCTGTGTGACATTTCAGCCAAAGCTTAGTACTTGCACAGTCCGCCTGACATCATGCAGAGACAAGCAGTGCTGTGTTTTGCCCAGTGCCAGGGGGCTCCTTTAAGGCAAATCGAGTCCTTTTGAGCCCCCTGCATCATCTTGGAAGGCTTTCACAGGGTGCTGGTGCTTTCCCCACAGAGCACTTAAGAGAGGGCTCATCTCTCTTAAAGGGCCCTCCCAGCACTGAGAAAAGCACAGCTGTCGAAAGGCTGGAATCTTCTCTGGCACCTGAGTGTGTGTGGAGGTCAACACAGTGGGAAATGCCAAAGTGGCCCCCGCTTGAAAAATAGTGAAGATCACGGATATAAGCTCTCACTAAAGGTGAGAAGGGTATTACAACAAGAGATAGGGCCATTGGGAAAGGGCACCGTTCATTTACTAGTTTTTAAGGCACTGTATTCCAAAATTTGAGCTCTGTGGATGGGGTCACACACATCTGCTCTCAAGACTGATAATTCCGCCCAGCAGCCCTGCACTTAAGCATGGGCAAACTCCATGGGAGTGTGCCCTATCAGAAGGTGTGATTTTGGTTCTCCTCACATGTAGTTTGCAGTTCTAGTACTTGATACCACAGAAATATTTTAACAGCTGAGAATTCAGCAGCACATTCCAGGCAGTGGCTGCTTAATGGCTTTGGGGACCGTATGGGGGTTTTGCTTCACTGAGCTATTGCAGGGAATTTCTAATGAATAGACAAAAAAACGGAGTGCTCCTTCTCCACAGTTCTGGGAACTTTAAACATCTGGAAGAATCTAAAGGCCAAACGTGGGATTATTGTGAGATGTTGGCTTCAGAGAATGTTTGCCCAGAAATTACCGGACAATAAACTAGCACAGAAAACTTCCTGCTAATCAGATTGAAAAACCCAGAGTGCTTATACTCACAAAACAGCATCATGTTTGACTCTTCTTCAAGGAGCTTAAAGCTGTTAATATGTCTCCAAAACTGCTAACATTGAGTGTTGTCCTGTCCTCTCATTTGAGGGGTGGGGTGGGGGAGTCTTTCAGGGGAACCCCTGAGCGCATTTTCACACATGCCACAGGAAGCGTCTTACAGCCTTTCTCACAACATTTCAATGCCTGTGTGAATGATGTTATACAGGATAGGAAGTGGAGGAAAATCATTTCAAAACTGAATGTACATTCTAACCAAAGTAGGATTTACTTTTACATTATCAATGCAATAAGTTGTTGTTGTTTTTTAGTGGCATGTGTGAAAAAAGGTGCCCTCAGCCTCAGTTCAGGTGTGGGACAGCCGTTTGTTCAATTCACTAGATTAAACTTCAGCAACACTTGAACAGAGAATAGTTTTTCCTCCCCAAATAGGCTGATGGTCAAAAGAAAAATCCTAGTACCCAGTACCTGGTGTTTCCTGAAGCAAAGCATAGCCATTCATGTTCCAGATGGACCTGCTGGTTCTCCAAAAAGGAGCTAGAGGAACTTCACACCCAGACAGGGACTTCTGCCCAGCAAGTAGCACAGGGGTTGTGAACAGGGAGCCATGTTCTGTCTGACTAAGCAAAAGAGAGGCCAGCTGGAGTGTGGGCTGCAGGGATAAACTAATCCCCTTAATGCCGGTCACAATGAGATTTGATTGGAAAGCAGGAGTTCTCCATACGGTGGAGTTACAGGCTTTAAGGAGTTCTGCTGAGCACTGGAGCAGGTTTTATAAGGTAGCCTGAGAGCTAGATGTGGATGGCCATGTCCCTTGTCGGTCCTGTGCTGTCTGGACTACATGTCCAAAGTGGCCACTTGAAGAGCTTCTTATTTCTAGAGGTGCACATACTTCTTTTGTGGGGCTTGGAATCAGGCCCTTTGGGGGGGGGGCTGTTTGATTCGAGGGGGGTCTCAAACTTGGTTCCCCAGCTGTTATTGGACTTCAATTTTCTCCATTACTGTGTTAGACTACTATTCTCACCATACATAAGAACAGCCCCGCTGGATCAGGCTCAAGGCCCATCTAGTTCAGCATCCTGTTTCACAAAGTGGCCCGAGATGTCTCTGAGAAGCCCACAGGCAGGGGGTGAGGGCTTGCCCCCTTTCTTGCTGTTGCTCCCCTGCAACTGGTATTTAGAAGCATCTTGCCTCTGAGGCTGGAGGTGGCCTATAGCTACCAGACTAGTAGCCATTGATAGACATGTTTTCCATGACTTTGTCTAAGCCCCTTTTGGAGGAGGTCATTGGACTACAATTCTCATGATCACCAGGATGGTGAGAGTTGTAGTCCAACAACATCTGGGGAATCCAAGTTTGTGAGCTCCTCAGGGGCGGCTCTTTCATGAGGAGAGGTGAGGCAGCTGCCTCAGGTGGCGGATGATTGGGGCCCCAGCAGTACAGCAACAGGTAAGGCATTGGAGCAGCTTTTCAGGAACAATCTGACCCTTGCAAACGTTGCAAGGAGCACAAGGAGTGAAGAGGAGGTCCTGGCAATCTCCCCTCCTCCCCTCCTCCCCTCTCCCTATGCTGCTTTCAACATTTAAAATGGTTGCTTTTGAAAGGGGGCTGTCCATCACTAGGATTGTGGGGCATGGCAGCTTTTGGTGCCTTGCCTCAGGCACCAACCTTGGACCACTCCTGGAACTTCTGGATTACACTTTTGAACTCAGAGAACTGGTTTGCATGTTACAGACACGAGGGAGACATCACCAAAAAAGGCATTCCCTTGAGTCTTAGCAATACTATGGTGGCTAAGAGACAAGTTAAGACTGTTTAAAAAAAAAAAATCTCACCTTATACTTCCTAGGTGGCCATAAGAAAGTTACATACTTTCTCTCTGCCCTACCCATCTATAATATGGAGATATAATAATGCTGAGTCACCTTGAAAGATTGTTGTAAGGATTACTGACAGAAACAGTATACATGTTAAGTATTTGTTTTGTTTGTTATATTCCCTCCTGCCTCCAACTACAACATTTAGAGGCTTTTATCGTGGTAAATGGAATTATGTGAGGATCCATGTTAACTGCAGCTGTGGAGGCCCTAGCTCAGAATTATCTACACCGAGTGAGAGCGACTCTCCATGGTTTCTGATGGGGGTCTTTCCCATCCCAGCCCTTCCTGGA
Organism: Hemicordylus capensis; assembly: GCF_027244095.1. Classification (NCBI taxonomy): domain Eukaryota; kingdom Metazoa; phylum Chordata; class Lepidosauria; order Squamata; family Cordylidae; genus Hemicordylus; species Hemicordylus capensis. The sequence goes on along the minus strand of NC_069660.1, from coordinate 34,026,817 downwards.
GATGCTGGGGATAGATGGAACCTGGGGCCTCCCGCATGCAAAGCCTGGACTCTGTTACTCAGCCCCAGCTCCAACTCCATGGTGATGTTGTGTTTCAGTGCAACAAGGTCTTGTACGTGTTGCAGTTTAACATAGGAACATAGGCTGCTGTCATAGTCCAAGTCAGACCATTGGTTGATCTCGCTCAGTATTGTCTACCCAGACTGGTACTGGCTTCTCCAAGGTTGTAGGCAGGAGTCTCTCTCAGTCCTATCTTGGAGATTCCAGGGGTGGAACTTGGGACCTTCTGCATGCAAACATGCAGATGCTCTTTCCAGAGTGGCCCCACCCCCTGAGGGGAATATCTTATAGTTCTCACACATGGCTCCCATTGAAATACAAACCAGGAGACAATTCATAGCAAAGGGGACAATTCATGCTTGCTACCACAGCTCTCCTCCTAGAGAGTGTATGGAGAACCCACTATGGGGATGCCATTTTTATGACATTCTTATGCTGACTCTAAGAGGAAGAACAGCTCAAAGACCAACACTGGATGGCTACCTCCCCTTCAAGCAATGGTTGGTACCTACAGGAGAGGTTCAATGATCGTGGTGCTATTCCGTCACTCTTTTGTGGGCCAGAAGGCTTTGGCTGAGCATTTCCTGTAAGGTTACACATAGAACACACAAGCCTGGCTTTTCCACTAGGCAGCAAAGCTTAGAAGAGTCATTGCCCATCTGATCTTGGGCAACTGGGGGGCCCATGTCCTCTGCTGATTTTTCTTTTTCTCTCTAGAACCAAAGCATTTGTGTGACTGCCTGGCAGCTTTTCCTAACTGGCCTGAACCCAGCTGGTGAGAGAAGGGAGGTTGAGTTGTGCAACTCTTGCCATCACAGGATGTGTGTTGATGGGCAGAGAGGAGGCTGACCTCTTAACATCTCCTTTATGCAAAGACAAGATTATATGGACAAAAGAGTGGACAATAGCAGAGTCTGGGTTATTTTGCTAAATTGGTTTTGGTGAACTGGAGATGACACAGGCAAAGTAATATCTGACTGAATCGGCTTTTGTTAGAAAAGAGCTTGCCAGTATTGAGTTATAAATGTCATCGACCTTTTCTGGGAAAGTGAAAAGACTGAAGTAGATCCCAGGCTTGTATCTGACTCAAAGATAGTTTATTGGCCTAGGAAGGTACACACAAGAGTGGCCAAACAAGAATGCTTTGGAAATTGCATCTTGCCGCAGGGCAGAGAATTCTATTGGTGATCTAGCAGAATTAAGAATGTTAAGACTCACTCTCAGAAACTTTGGGCTAATAAATGCCATCTTATCCAATGCATCTATCAGAGGACTGGAGGTGGAGGAGGAGATAATTAGATGATACACACATGCTGTCTAGTTCTTATCGGTATCATTATTATTATGGCATTTGCTTGCATGGTGATTTGCAAAATAAACTTTTTATTGGCTGGTCTTTTATACTGCATATGCTGCCAGCACGCACGTCCTTTCCCCTCTCAGTGTGCTGGGCTGCCTTTCCCTAATTGTATGGTGGGAGGTGTGGTTTGTTCAAAGTTTAAACTGGTATTTGCTGTGCAGGTACAGAGGCAGTTTAGATGAATGGACAGCCCTGTTTGATTATGGGAAAATGCCTCTGTGTGCTGGGAGAGAATGGGGGGACAGATGTGCATGCACATAGCACATGCATATCCTTATCACATATGCAAAGGCCAGTGGATGAATTATTGTCCAAACTGGTCGTTAATTGATTTGTGTGTGTTTTGAATATCAGTTCATCCCATTGCATCTTGCTAGAATTTATTTTTATGTGGTTTTTTAAAAATATTGAGCAGTTTTAGTACATCTCAGCATCTTTTTTGCATCTTACTGTATTTTTCTCTCTTGCTGTATGCAGCCTTGAGCACTTTTATGCAAAGTGGAAAGGCAGTTCTGACGAGCTTACAGTCTAAGATTCAGCACTGGGGAGGCAACAGAGGGAAAGAAGGTGAACAGGGGAAGAATGTGTTCAGTTCAGTTGCACATACTCAGGGTTGTCTCAGAAAGGGGTGAGGTTTAGTGGCCTGAAATGAATAGTGTGGTGTTTTTGATTAATCCATTCCTTGAGCCGGGCCAGCTTTTGAATGGGGCTTTAGTTACTGTATTCCAGTCCTGGAGTAGAGGCAGGGCTAACTAAACAACCAGCCGCAAGAGCACTGAAAATCAGTCTGTACTTGCCTCTCTGTACATAGTATCTGTTTTATTAAACTACTAATATTTCTGATTCCACTCCACTGCCTTGTCCTTGCTTACCACAACTCTTTCCCTTGGATTCTACTGATAGGTGGGCTTTGAAGAAAGGTGGGAAGGAAGGGAAGGAGGAAGTGTCCAGGCACTCTTGTAATTCTGCATAGTGCAAATGGTTACAAGATCGATGGAAGGGCCCTTCCTGCCACACCAATGCATGAGGTAGCCCCGTCTCCCCCACTGACCTACCACAAGTGCAGCATTTCTCTGAAGAGACCAACACTATATGCAGGGAGAGATCCTCCCCATGAGAAGAAATGGGGAGGATCCCTATGATAAGAAATGAGAATGGGGCCATGGCTCAGTGGAAGAACATCTGCTTTGTAGGCAGAAGCTTCCAGGTTTAATCCCCTGAATCCACTGTGCCTTTCCCAGACTGCGGAAGCTAACCGCGGGATTAAGTGAGGTAAAGTAGAGTGAGTTATAAGGTAATATACTAGCTGCATAGAAGTGCAATAAAGATAATTCCAAGAAACCTGGGGGCTGTTCACATAGGGTTCCTTCCCATTTCTTTCCGTGCACCGTTCATACTGTGCACCATGTACGGTGTACCACGCCCAGTGGCACTTTATGGTGAACATAAGAACATGACTAGGCTTTTTTTCTTAAAGCCTTGCTTTTTTTCTTTCTTTTCTTTTCAAAAAGATTTGCTTGGTGATCTTGTGAAACATCGTTCTATGCACTCACACCTGCAAGATCACCAAGAAATTGTTTTAAAAAGAAAACATTTAAGAAAAGCCTTCTTATTTGTTCACCATAAAGTACCACTGGGAGTCAAACAGAGTCAGGAGGCTTTTCAAAAGGAAAAAAGAGAGCGAGAGATAAATGTTATTAAAAGAGGAAAAACAAAATGTACCATTCAGGTACATAGAACGATGTTCATTCACAAGATCACCAAGCAAATGTTAAAAAAAATAAAAATGTCAAAAACAAAGCTTTAAGAAAAGGTGCCCTATCAGCATGGCCCCTCCATACATCTCAGAAGAAACATCAATGATATCAGATATATTGAAGTATCCCCCAAAGCTGCAGTTAAAAGTGGAACTTCGTAGTGCAGGGATAATGTGGGCTAAGCTCCAACGCTCGGGGGAAACCCAAAGTGTATGGAATGTTCCCCAATATCTTCCACAGACTTCAACGTAAATCCGCCCAATGTGTGAACATACACCTTCCCCTCCCATGGTGAAGCAAAGTGAAATCACCATCTGGGAACGGCCCAGGTGGAGCTGGGGGAAACTCCTGTCTGAAGCCTTGAAGAAGAAAGGAGAGCTGGTCTTGAAGTAGCAAGCATGACTTGTCCCCTTAGCTAAGCAGGGTCTGCCCTGGTTGCATATGAATGGGAGACTAGAAGTGTGAGCACTGTAAGATATTCCCCTCGGGGGATGCTGCCACTCTGGGAAGAGCATCTAGGTTCCAGTTTCCCTCCCTGGCATCTCCAAGATAGGGCTGAGAGAGATTCCTGCCTGCAACCTCGGAGAAGCCGTAGCCAGCATGTGAAGACAGTACTAAGCTAGATAGACCAATGGTCTGACTCAGTATATGGCAGCTTCCTATGTTCTTCCTATGATCCTAATCTGCTGCCGTGTAGTGTAGACAATACTGAGCTAGAGCAACCAATGGTCTGAATCAGTATAAGGCTGCTTCCTATGTTCCTAAATGCTGGTGCCACAACATTCCTAATCTCAGTGAGTGTCTGTATCTTCAGACAAACATGTATTCATATCAGCACTGGGGCAGGCCTTGTAACTGTGTATAATTAAAAGAATACCAAACAGGGCAGTTAGAGTTCTGGAAATCAGAATTTACATTACTTGAGTTTAGCAGGAAAGGTAAATAAAGATGGAGAATCCATGATATATTTTTATTCCTATCTGCCTTGGAAATTATGAGGTCATTCACACAATCAAAAACTGCATTCTACCCGGGTTTGTGTGTGCTCCCAATTTCTGGTTGCATGGAAGCAAGATAGGAGGAAAAGCTACCCAGGTTTTCCTCCTACCTTGCTTCCTTACACATAATCACTTCTACCCAGGTTTTCCTCTTACCTTGCTTCCACACCTCCGGATATTGGGAGCATGCTCAGCTCACAAACCTGGGCAGAACACAGTTTTTGATTGTGTGAATGACCTCTATTTATACGAATTTTTCAGATCTTAAGCATTAAAAGTGGTTCCAGCTTCAACTGATTTTTTAATGGAAATGTAAAACCGGCACTGGCTGGAATGCTCATTCACATTACAAAATACAAAATGGCTCTCTTCCGCATGAACAAAAAAAAATCTGATATTAAGATAATTTGTGTAAGAAAGGCTTAATTTGTGAAAGAGGCTGAAATGCAGTTTAAACTTGCTGTGTGAAAATGTCCACTAAGTATTTGAATACTGAAATTTGCACTAACTCCCCAATGACCAATTAGGGTTCTTAACAGCATCTTTTAGTCTGGAGGTTGAAAACTGCTCTTGCTTTCATGTAATTTTTGAATATAAATTTTGTACATTTTTAAGGCAAATGTAAAACTTACCTTCACCAGAATGTTCATTTGCATTACAAAGCGCCCCCACTCCGACTTTCTCATACATGGAGAGAAGAGGTGGTCTTGTGGTAGCAAGCATGAATTGTCCCTTTAGCTAAGCAGGGTCTGCCCTGGTTGCTTATGAATGGGAGACTTGATGTGTGAGCAATGTAAGATATTCCCCTTAGGGGATGGAGCCACTCTGGGAAGAGCAGAAGGTTCCAGGTTCCCTCCCTGGCATCTCCAAGATAGGGCTGAGAGAGATTCTTGCCTGCAACCTTGGAGAAGCCGCTGCCAGTCTGTGTAGGCAATACTGAGCTAGATAGAACAATGGTCTGACTCAGTATATGGCAGCTACCTACGTTCCTATGTGAACTGTAGACATTCACATGAACTGCACAAGAGTCTCAAAGTCTATTTAAATGCTCTGAATAATATATGGGGGGTGGGGAGTTCCTCATCTAATTCATTAAAAAAAATTTTTTTATGTCCAAGGCTGCCTAATTAATATTTATTTAAAACCTTCATCCCGTCTTTCCCCCCACAATTCCATCATTGGTTATAACTTTTATAAGCAAAGTTAATTTAACCTGACATCTTACAAATATCAAAGTAGGCATTTCACAGTCAAGGTGCCCAGAGCTGCTCTTACCCCTGGACTTTGGGACCGAAGCCCAGGGCCACCACACCCCCTGGGGGCCCCCAAATCATCTTTAATCTGTCCTAGGTTGTATGGGTTGTGCCCTCAAGTACCTACGTGTTAGAAAAATGATGCTCAACTTGCAGCAGGGTGCCCTCCAAAGGCCTTTAGGTCAAAGCGCCAAAACTACCTCGGTGTACCTCTGAAGGTGCCTCAAGGGAAAAGGCCCTGCCCCCAAAGCCATCTACCTCACCCCTAAAGGTGGAGACACCAGCAACAGAGTCTCTGCTGCTGATCACAATGCATGGGCAGGTTCACAGGGAAGAAGATGGTCCTTCAGATACTCAGGTCCTGTCCAAACCCAAGTCAGGAAAGCAGTGAGGCAAGAAGCAAAGGCTCTGGAGGGAAACAGCTGGACTAGCAGAAGGCTGCTGCCCACTGAGAGCTTCGGTAGCCAGCGAGAACCCCACCCCTTCCTGGATCCCAGCTCGAGAGGAGGCACCCAAGCTGGCCTCCCCCTCCACCCCTGTAGGCCCATTGGCAGGGAGTCAAGCAAGCACTCTGCTTTCTGAGCCGGAGTGTATGAGAGCCAGTGTGGTGTAGGGTTTAGAGGGCTGGATTAGGACCGGGGAGACCCGAGTTAAAATCCCCACTCAGCCACGGTACTCTGGGCCAGTCACTTCTCTCTTAGCCTAACCTACATCACAGGGTTGTTGTGAGGAGAAACTTAAGTATGTAGTGCACCGCTCTGGGCTCCTTGGAGGAAGAGCGGGATATAAATGTAAATAAATAAATAAATAAATACATAAATGAATAAATATTATGCCCTGATGCAGCGCCACCTCTGCTCCCGGGAACTCAGGGGCAATGGGGGGGTGATCTGAGGAAGGGGCAGGAGCCCTGCTGGGAGGGGCACCAAGTCCGCAGTGTTCCAGGGCTCCTCTGAGGGGGTGACTGGCTCCAGCCCAGTCCTGAAGGATCTTGTCGGGGACGTTATGGGCCCAGGGATCTGGGGTAAGCTCCTCCTCCTCCTCCTGCTCCTCCTCTAATGGAGACTCCTCTGGGTCGCTATTTGGGTGAACCCTGACAGTTCTAGAACAATGTGAATTTCAGTGTGAACTACAAATGTGGGAAATGCAAAAGGAGGAAAAAGTTAAGCATCACTGAAAGTGGTCGTAGGTGCATTAAGAGTCGGGCTGCTTTTAAAACCAGCCAGGAGGAAACTCTGTTCCCATATGCAGATGGTGGACTGGTGAAAGCCCTTCTTCCACATCCCAAGAGTTTTCCCAGGGCTCACTACAACTGCACCGTATCTGATTGTTCCTGCTTTCCCAAATGCTTTTTGACAATGGGAAGGGTTTGACTTGTGGCATGGACACCAACACTTCCCGTTTTCTATGATATATAACAACACTGACGGGAGATAAGACAGTTCACTTCTCGCTTAGTGAAAAGCCTTTTGTTGGCATGGGATGGGAGACGTGCCACCTAAAACAGGCACCTAAAACAGGCACCTTTGTTTGTATGTGTAGAGTGCCACACCCTTACAAACAGAATATGCTCAGTTTTGCACATGGGAATCCTCAGTCTGCAGAAAGAGATAGGAGTGACTGACCCCTACTGGTGCGCTGGTGATTTGGAAATGTGCAAAGATGGTACAGGAAGGAATCTATAGTTCATCGGGTAATGAAATATGATTTCTTCAAGTTAATAAATTATTATTTTTTAAGGTTGTGTAAGGAAAATTGCTCCTTATTCCAGACTCAGCAGGGAAACCCTGAAGAATATGCGCTACATCTCTATGTGTAGTGATGTTGCCAGATCCATGGGTCTTGGTCAGCACAGTGCCTTCCAAATATGGACACAGTCTAGACAAGTGTACCTTCAGTGTGCCTATTGCCAGCCACTGGGCATTCTCTTTCACTTCCCTTTTGTGAACGTCTCACTGCCCCCTAGTGACAAGCTACAGAATCTCTAGACAATTTCCCTTACAGTGATTTCAGGATGCATTTAAAGTAACTTTCCACTCACAGGTACTTGAACCCTCTTGTAGTTTGGCAATATACAAAGTACACATGTAGAACATCAAATGTGAAAGATGCAAGCATGTGAGAAATAATTGCACTTCCTTTTAAAATTTGGGCCCTGATTCATATTTAAAATATGAATGGGCCCTGATTCTTTCCTGTTTGCTGTCCATGTGTGATCTTATGGGAAAACAATTACTACACCTGTGCACCCTTCAGAATTGATGCACTGTAAGTGTATCTTCTACTTAGATATCTATGTGTGAGTGCAAAAAAGTATAATAAGAAGTGGCCCTGAGCCCTACTTAGTGTAGTCAGTCGAGAATCTATACTGTATTATATGTGCGGGGGTGAAGCCTCTGACACCGATTGACTGGGCTGATGTGATGGGCACAGAATGTTCACAAGTATTTCAAGTGCTCTGGGAACAAGCTACTGGATGTTTGCATTTCAATTTCTGAGAGAGATGAATGTTCTCAGTTTTGCTGGAATTAAACCTCATATCAGTCCTAAGAATGAGAGTAGCTTTGCGGGCCATACTGAGGCCCACAGTGGGGCTGTAGGTGGTAAGAAATCTAGGATGCATTTAAACAGGGCAGGGGCGTAGCTAGGGAAGAGGGGGCCCGTGTTCATCCCTCTCTCTGGCGTCCCCCCAGATTGAGAGAGATAATGAAGAAAATAGGGAGGGATGGAGCTGGAGGGCCCTCAGGAGCTGGGGGCCCATGTTCCTTGAACCCTTTCGCTCAATTATAGCTGCGCCCCTGAAACAGGGGTTGCATTTTATGCATTAATTTGAAACTAGCCAACCAATTCGTTTGACACAGCCAGCTTCTAGTAATATAAAATGCTCATACTTTCAATATTAGTGACCAGTAAATTTACGGTTTCTCTTTAAGTAAATACAACTGTCCTACACTGAGTCAAATCATTGGTTTAGCTAGTTCAATACTGTGTACTCTGACTGGCATTGACTCTCCAAGTTCCCAAGCAGAGATCTTTCCTTGCTCTGCTTCCTTAAGTCCTCCTAACTGGAAATGAAAAGGGTATTTGATATGTGTTTGAGCTGATCTACAACCTTCTTCAATGGCCTTCAGTACTTGGCTTCCGTACAGTGCTTTTCAAGTGTTTAGAGTTCTATATACTATTTTGGTGGATTCCTTACAATAAACAAGTAAAGTAAGTATATTTACTTAGTCACATATTACAGCTGAGTTGGAGTAGCTTGGAGTATCACTGCCTGGGTGTTTTTGACACAGGACCTTTAGCTTGGTTGAGGGTGTGCATTCACATATTGGCCAGATTTAGCCCGAAGTCCCTGTGAGCTATCGGGGAGCACTTCACACACCATTCAGGTTTTCCATTGTGTGTTAAGAGTGTAGCCCAATTTATATCCAGGGTTAAAGAATCCACTTCTTGCATTTTGTTTGTTTGTTTGTTTTGGGGGGGGGGACTTTGAACTTGCAATAGACTTGTGGTGAAGCTTGCTGTGAGAAAACACCTTGGTGAGTTTTAATGGCAAAGGTGAGATTCAAACCAGACAAGTCCTGATTCACAGTTCAGTCTCTTAGCCATTATGCTACCTCATTGCTCAAATCAATATAGCTGTCTTACTTTAATTGTAAGGGCTGCTACATCTCTTGATAATGGGAGGAGAGCTGGTCTTGTGGTAGCAAGCATGACTTGTCCCCATAGCTAAGCAGTGTCTGCACTGGTTGCATCTGAATGGGAGACCTGATGTGTGAGCACTGCAAGATATTCCCCTCAGGGGATGAAGCTGCTCTGGGAAGAGCAGAAGGTTTCAAGTTCCTTTCCTGGCTTCTCCAAGATAGGGCTGAGAGAGGTTCCTGCCTGCAACCTTGGAGAAGCCGCTGCCAGTCTGTGAAGATTAGATAGACCAATGGTCTGACTCAGTATATGGCAGCTTCCTATGGAGGAGGATGGGGGGAAATGATGAAACCACACCAAAATCAACAGAGAATTCTCACAAATGAGGCCAAGTGCAATAACTGTCTTTGCAGCCAGGAGGGTGCAGAGCATAAAAAGCAAGTGATTCTGAATTATGGAGCTATAACTTTCTTCAAGGTTTACTACAGCATTGCTAGTAGCAAGGGGCACTGTAACCTACTGACCCCCTATTCAACATGTGAGTCAGAATAACATAGTTCACCCTCTTCAGCATCCCAAATCTCTACTCCCATTTTGATGATGTGAATTATAGTCCTATTCACATGTTATGTTCAACACAGATACAAAGCTGGGTCACACGATCATCTGGGGGTGGTCTGGGGGAGGTAAGAGCTCTTACTCTGATCCCCTCAGACAAGCAGACCCTCCGTTTTGATCAGCAAACTCACCACCCAGATGATTACCTCAGCCATGGTCTCTGTTATGGAAAAAGGAAGCTGAGTCCTCCAAGGATAGAGGAAGGTGTCACAGAATGCATTGCACTCACAGAACAGAAGCAGCCCTCAGTGCACCAGCACTCTTCTCTGCTTGGCCCCTCTAGCTACAGCACTCTATGACAAACATGGCAGCCAGCTGCCAGGAGCTGCAGAGAAAGGCAAATGCCAACACATGAGCAAACATCAAGGTCGGACAGTTCCTCTTTTCATCCTACCTTAGAAAGAACTCAGGTACAGGGTCTGGGCTACCCACATTTGAGAAGGCTGAACGGGAAAGCTTCCTGTGGGTTCTCAAGTGCAGTACTAGCTGGGTTTTCTCCCTCCCACCCTCCAATTCTTGGTTGTGTGAACAGGCTTACTGTCTGTATACAGTGTCAATAGGTGCAGATCAATACACACATAGAGTCATTCACTACATTATGCTGAACACACGCGTATTAGACAGCAGTACACTTCCTATCTGTACCATGTATAAGAGGGATCTGTGGCCAGGTTCACTTTTTAAATGAATGCATATACAGTCATTCACACAAAAACATATTCACGTGTACACAGCATGCTTTTGGAATTATTATTATTTATATACCACTTTTCAACAACAACAGTTCTCAAAGCAGTTTACATAGAAAAATAATAATAAGATATTTTCCTGTTTCCAAAGGGCTCAGAATCTACAAAGAAAAACAAGATGCTTTTGTTCTCGTGGCTTGATTTCCTTACACATCTGCATTTTTTCCTTGTGAACATGACTTGTTTTTGCATCCCCTTTCCCCCCTTATCTGATAGAATGGATATTTCTCCTCTCTTTGCAGAACTGAGATAATTTAATGAAGCTTGGTGTACACATTTAGAACATAATTCCACGTTTTAAGTTCAAAAATGGGCTAAATCAATCTATCCATTGAACAGGTCTTCCAATAGCTATAGGGCAGAATTTAGCACCTTACGCAGCTTTTTAAATGTGCCCCCATGGGTAGTGGAAGCAGGATAAATTATGCAAAACAAGAGAATATATGCAAATGTACTGCACAACCTATCTAGATCACAGAATTTGGCCTCCTTGGTACAGGATTTGGAATATCTTATCATAAAGTGTTTGTCTTCACATTGCACTGAATATGGACCTAGCTGCCTCTGCCAAAGAACCCACCCTCTCCTTTGTCCTCAACAAAGCAATTTAGCAGATGAGCAAGGAAGGCTGACAAAGAGTGAGGATTTTGGTTTAGGGGTGTGCACAGAACCAACTGGTCCAGTTTGGTTTGACCAGGCCAGTTCGGTCTGGCACCGCCTTGAACCTTCCCCCCTCTGGTTTGGTTTGGTCCGGGTGTAATTACATTATATGTATGTGTATATATATTTAGAACTTATCCCCTCTGGGGGACTTGCTCTAGGTGTGTGTGTGTGGGAATCCACGGGGTTCCCCCTCCCCCTGCCAGCCTCCTTGCCTCCCAAACTGGCCCGTTCGGCCAGCTCTTTGGCCCATTCGGGCCTTCCCCCTCCAGTGTGGAGGCCATTTTGGAGGCCATCCGCCTGCACAATCGGCCTCTGTATGGCCAGTTTGGGAGGAAAGGAGGCCAGTGAGGGGAGGGGGAACCGCCAAAGGACCCCCACCCCTACCTAGAGCAAGTCCACCGGAGGGCGTAAGTTCTAAAAATATATATTATTATTTTAATCGTGAACCCCCCCGCACACCAACAGCCATGGGGGCGGGGATTTAGTCCAGGGTCAGACCAAACAGGCGGTGGTTCGGTTCAACCCGGAACAGTCGAACCAAACACCACTATTTTGGGTGCCTCATGCCTTCTCTTAACCAAACCCTGCAGTTCCAAGGACTGACAACCCAGGTCTGAGGATATGCCATTTGCTATGTGTAGAGATTATTAGTAGAGCCAGTGCCACATGCAAGCAAAGGCAGCTCTGGGAGGTGGGAGGGAGCAAACGCCCCCCCCCCCGTAGCTTTCCTGCCCCCGTTTCTCTTTCAGAAATCTAATTTGTGCATCACAGTTGAGCTTGTCCACCCATATGTGCACTTTGCCCCTTTTGTGCCCCTCTCAATTTTTTTTCTGGGTCCCACCACTGCACTTAAGGCACCCACATGTGACGTGGTCTCCATGATGCTTATAAATCTCCAGGCATGGAAATAATGTTTTAAACATCTTTTTTTTAAAAGAGGACTGGTGGCTGCTTAATAGGAGTCTATTTAGCAAGACCTGGGAGGAAGAAGGCCTGGCTCGGCCTCAGTCAGCTCGCTCGATTAGGAACTCTGGGCTTTGAGTCATAAATCTGGGGGACCAAATGGTGGTGCGTGTCATTTATGTGTCAGCAAACACTCTTAGCAAGACCTAGTTATTGACATGGACACAGTATAAAAAGGCTGTTGGGCCACTTGTGCAGGTTTGCGCAGGTTTTATGACTCTTGTTCTGAGGAGTGTCAATGTGTTTGGTTTTGCCCTATTCCTTCAGGTCTCCTGTTGACATTGGCTGTGTTAAGTGGTGTGTGTCAACGCAACTCCTGGAAGCAGAATGTCGGGCTGCCTTGTGCTCTGCCTCTGCTTCTCCATCCTCCTTCCTTGGAGGCTACCTGCTTTGACACACCCAGGCCTCAGCCCCAGCTTTCTAGGCGGGTGAAAGGTACCTTTTTCTTCAGAGTGTGAAATGACAACAGATTTTCTTGTATGCATTTAATCAAGGGAAGCTGATGAAATGGGGAAACAAAATGATGGTATCTCAGTGGAAAAGCATCTGCTTTGCATGCAGAAGTTCCCAGGTTCAATCCCTGGCATTGCCAGGTAAGGCTAGGAAAGATCCCACCTGTAATCCTGGAGGGATGCTGCCAGGAGGGATGTGGTTCTTGTGAAAACAAGCTAGTATCATGGCTGAGTGGGGATTTGAACTCGGCCCCCCCCCTCCTAGTCCAGCCCTCTAACCACTACTCCACACTGGCTCTTATGTGAATGCACTATGTGAATATGATATGAATATGTGAATATGATATGTGAATGCTAGGGATGTGCACGGAACCACAGAAGCGTGGTCCGGCACTAGGGGGAGTTTCTCTTTAAGGGGGTGTGGTAGTACTCCCCCCCCCGCCGTTCTTCCCCCTCCGGCACTGGTGCATTTAAAAATCTTCTTGGATTTCACACAAGAAATCTCTCGAATCAGCTAGATTTGTGTACAAATCTATTTGTACCCGAATCGATTCACACATCCCTAGTGCATTCACTAGTAGTGTGCATGGTTCGGTTCGGGCACAATTAAAAAGCCCTCCGGACCGGTTCAGCATACTGACGGTCCAGAGGTTCGGAAGGGCGTGGGAGTCTCTCTTTAAGGGTGGTGGTGGTAGTACTTACACCCCCTCCCGCCGCTCTTCCCCCTCCGGCGCTGGTGCATTTAAAAATCTTCTTGGTATCCGCAAAGGGCACATGTGTGCCGCTAGCTCTTCTCTGTTTAAGGCTTAAAGGACAACGACGGGGACAGGGGCAGCAGGGAGGAACTCTGCCGCCCCAAGAAGACTTTTAAATGCACCAGTGCCGGAGGGGGAAGATCGGTGGGGGGGGGGAAGTACTACCACCACCCCTTAAAGAGAGACTCCCCCAGTGCCGGACCACGTACTACAACCACGACCCTTAATGAGAGACTCCCCGGCCCTTCTGAACCTCCGGACCGCCAGAATGCCGAACCGGTCCAGAGGGCTTTTTAATTGTGCCCAAACCGAACCATGCACACTACTAGTGAATGCACTAGGGATGTGTGAATCGATTCGGGTACAAATAGATTTGTACACAAATCTAGCTGATTCGAGAGATTTGGAGACAGTACAAATCACTCCGGTAGTCCATTGGGTACCCAGTGAGTACCCAGTGGCATTTGGGGTAGTTGGAACATGGGATGCCATAAATTCCCCACCCCACCAAAGCAGTGGGGTCAAAATGAACAGAAGACATGAAGGTGTGTAATGAAGACAATAAAGAAACTAAACTCTTCAAAAATTCCTAAAAATTCAACCGTGGTGTGTGTGTGTGTGTGTGTGTGTGTGTGTGTGTGTGTGTGTGTGTGGGGAGGGGGTGTAGTTGACACATGGCAGTTGACAGTTGGCACTGTCCAATGACAGACAAAATGAACAGAAGAAATGAAGGTGTGCAATGGATCCTCATAGGGATTCATTATGCCAAAAAGTTATTATACAGCAAAAAAATCCAAACACTTGAAAAATAATGACCACACATTTTCCTCTGTAACTCTACTTCTAGAAGGGCTAGAGCTTAGCTTTAAAAAAGAAAGAAAGAAAGAAAGAAACCTGGGCATCCATGTTAGTGTTAGGATGGAGCTGGGTCTAGTGCCAGAGCTGGGTCTAGCACTGGCCCTCCTGTCTCCACACTACCTGACTCAGAGCTGCTGCTGGGAGAGGGGGCTGTGACAGGATGGCCCATGACACCTCAGAGTTTAGTCAAATATACAGCGGTGTAGGGAAATGACTTGACTAGCAAGCCAGAGGTTGCTGGTTCAAATCCCCACTGGTATGTTTCCCAGACTATGGGAAACACCTATATCGGGCAGCAGCGCTATAGGAAAATGCTGAAAGGCATCATCTCACACTGCGTGGGAGATGGCAATGGTAAACCCCTCCTGTATTCCACCAAAAGACAACCACAGGGCTCTGTGGTCACCAGGAGTCAACACTGACTCGAAGGCACACTTTATTATCCTTTGCACCACCTCAAAATGCACACATGTTTGAAAGGACTATCAGCTCAAAAATTCCCATTAAGGGATTAGTCCTGGGGCCCTTTTTTGAGACTAACAATCTGCTTCATGGCTTCTGACATGGTACAGGCCCATAAGAGGACTATACCATGTGCACCTCCACATATCTGTAGCAACACTATCAGAAGTGATATACTGTAACTCGTCTGGGCCCACAATGAGAATTCATTATGCAGCGGGACACGGATCCTCTGACATGTGCCTCTCATACTAACTTCAGTAGAGTACCTTAAAACTGCAGCAGCCATAATCATCTCTTGGAGACATTCATCCCACGCACTTATTACTGCTGCTCCAGTAGTGTGCTTGTGTTTTTATGATATGTGCATGGCACACATGTTATTTCTGTGCTGATGAACATATGCAGTTAAGGAGCCATTGTGTCACACTATTTGTTTTCGAAGCACCCTCCCCTCCGGGGTCACTGTTTGCTTTGAAGTTCTCTAGATTACTGAGTGCAATAAAGCATCCATCCTTCCTGTGCCATTTCTGTATGTATCTCTGGATTATCCTGCACCAGGCACTATATAAGAACCTTATTGACAATTGCTGTAACAATTGGTGTAACAACATTTACCCAGTATTCAATTTGGGCAGGTGAGAAGGACAAGTCTAATCTCTATTCCCTTGTGTTACTGGAGGAAGGAGTTTTCCCATTTGCCCAATTTCCCTGGAGCACAGCAATTGCTCCTGAGAACTGCAGTCCTCAAATGCTGCCTTTATACGCTGCTTGTGGGTTTCTCAGAGGTCTCTGGCTGGCTCCTGTGGTAAGAAGAATGCTGATGGACTTTTTCACACAATTAATGGGAAATATTCATGACCCAAATAGAAGTGTATGATTTAGGAGGATCAGGAATACAAATTGTATTTATCAGATGTGTTTATTGACCAATACTGTAATTGATTATAAATATGTAGTTATGCAAATATTAAAAAAAAATAGTGTTCCACAAAATATTGATCCACATAAATAATGGTAGGTAGTTCTTCAAAACATTAGTCTAACAATCTTGCTTATCAGAACCCAAAAAATCTTGTAGGTCTATAATGATAAATTCAAAAGAGCCCTTAAGACACTTTTTTAAAAGCCAGGCTTTTAGTAATCTCTGAATGTTTTACATTTTTAATTGCTGTTTAGATGTTTTAATTGCTGTGATTTACATTTTATAATTCCTGTTTTGATAGATAGTTTTGTTTGTCTTTGTTTTTGTGAACCACCTGGAGCCTTTGGAGTCAGGTGGTATATAAATTAAATACATAAATTAATAAATAATAAAACTAATAAATAAAAATAAATGCTGCCATGATGTCCAAAATAGTCTGATGTCCACAAATTGTCTTGACTACTACAAATCCTTTAATCTTCCTGATTTTCAATGCACATCAGATGCATTTTGACATAGCAGACTTGTACACACAATCAGTAATTAGATGGGATGAGTGACCTATCCGGGTTTGAGAGTAGTGCATGTTCCTGATTTTTTGCCATCTGTCAGCAAATGCTGAGATAGGAGGTAGGAGGAGTGATCATGTGTGCGGCTCACACTGGGTAGGAGCACTTTCCCTCCCATCTCATTAAACAGCTGGGTGTTTAAAAGCCCTCCTACCCAGCGGGAGCCTTACACACGATCACTTCCCTTGCCTCCTACTGTGCAAAATGTGAGTATGCACAGCTTCTGAACCTGAATGGGACACTTTCCTACCCAATTACTGACTGCATGAACAAGCCTAATAACTTAGAAAAGTAACTGGGAAAGCTGACTTTTCAGAAAAGCTTTGAAAAGTCAAAGTTTCATTCACACAAAGGCCAATTATTCAATTCTAATTTTTCTCTTGGGCAAAAAAGTTTATATATTCTCCATTATAAATAATCACAAGTCTCTTATTAATGTTGTTTCTTTGTATGATAGGTTGACCCACAGGCTACCTCTCATTCAAGGAAACAACACTAGTAAGATCGATAAACACATTTGATGAATGTCATTGGCTGGGACAAAGCCGCGTGGCACAGACACACGATCAGCCAGTTTTTTGGGCATCCTCGCACCCAAAACCTGGGCTAAGTGGTTGGCTCGCGGCCATGCCGCCATGAACAGTGCAGTTCCCAGTGGTACACACGCACGGCACAAACCGGGCTGGGCTCCCTTAGCCTTGGTTGTGCTGGCGTGTGAATAGCCTCAGTGACTGGCAGCGGTGTCTCGAAGGTTTCAGACAGGAGACTCTCCCAACCCTACCTAGAAATGGCAGGGATAGAACCTGGGACCTTCTGCATACGAAGCAGATGCTCTACCACCGGGCTTTGGCCCCATCTGCCCTCTTCCCTGAGGTGGCTGCTGCTACACCCTCCCCGGTTCATCTCCTGATGCTGCAGGGTACCACAGACTACACCTCTTGCACTTGTGGTCATTTGACTCCTCTGTTTTCAGTCCTCCCCATGTAGACCTGCCCACTGAGGATGACACTTCATGCATCTGATGAAGTGGGCTGCAGTCCACGAAAGCTTGTGCCACAGGCATTTGTTAGTCTTCAGGTTTAACTTGAAGGGGAAGAGAGCCGGTCTTGCAGTAGTGAGGATAAATGGGCCCTTTACTAAGCAGGGTCTGCCCTGGTTTGCATTTGGATGGGTGCCTGCATGTGAGCACTGTCTGCTGTAAGATATTCCCTTTAGGGGATGTAGCCGTAGCTCCATAGTAGAGTATTCACTTGTATGCAGAAGGTTCCAGGTTCAAGCCCTGGCATCTCCAGGCTTATTCTAAAACAGCTGTCCCTCGGATCAGAATGATCATATATTTTCCCCAAGTCAGGGTTTCTTAACCTTGGGCCCCCAGATGTTGTTGGACTACAACTCCCAGAATCCCCAGACATGGCCTTTGTGGCTGGGGATTCTGGGAGTTGTAGTCCAACAACATCTGGGGGCCCAAGGTTAAGAAACCCTGCCCCAAGTCATTTTTGCCTTTCTGAGGACATTCCTAAAATGCTTTCTGTGGGGAACTTGCTTGGACAGAGAGCCACCTACCCACGCCATACTGTCCCTAACCAATATCAGGCAGAAAGGACAATTCGCACAGCCAAGCTGAAGCACTCCAAATCCTTGGAGTCTTGGCATGGGAGGGGAAGGATGTGTGGTCATAGGGATTGCCACCCCACATGCCCGATTTGCCAGCCACACTGCACACCTGCCAAGCTGACCCCCTTTACTACTTCACAACTAACCTGCCAGAACTGTACTGAGTTAGCAGGGGTTAATATGATTCTACTAGCAGAGGTTAAAAAAAACCCCCAACTATTCCAAAGAGTTCAGTCTGACATGAGCTCATGCAGAACAGAGATTCCTTCATCCTATTCCAAACTCCCTTTGGCATCAGGCCTATGGACTCCCTGAATCCATGCTCTGTTTTTCTCCATCCAATGTTTGGATAACTTTCTAACCTAACTATTTAGAAGGACCTGCTGTCCTCCTGCCAACACTCAATTGCTCTTCTGCCATAGCTCCTGGAGCACCATCCCACCTCCTCTCTGGCCTCCCACCCCTCCCTCTCCAGGCTTCAGACTCAGTGAGACTTGGCAGGCTCTTCTTATGACAGGCATTTAAACAAGAAGAGTCTGGGAAGAGCACTCCCTTTGTCCAAGCAGTGGAAACAGATGGGGAAGATTTGGCTGACTGCTGAGATGTGAAGCATTTCTTCCCCAGTCTGGCAGATATGGCAGGAGTCTCCTGAACAGAATGTGTTCCCACTTAGGGCTGCTGGATCCAGAACACTCGCCTTTAAGAAATGTGTGGAAGAGGGAATTTCAGGAGGTGCAATTTCTCCTGCCACTGGCAGGCTATGGATGAAGAAGCAGCTGCACCTGCCCAAATGGTGTCCTTCCATGTGTATGTTAAAAGCACAGGAACCCAGTCCGGCATTGAGTTTGACAGCTCATCTCTCTACCCCCACTGACTGCCTCTTTCCCCTTGTTTCCAGGTTTGGATCCCGATCAAAAACGAGTGATGAGACCACATCACTAAATGTGTTTCAGCCCCAGTAAATGATTTCAGTGTTGGAAACAGGCTGGTAGGCAGCTGCTTCCTCTAAAGCCAGGCCAAAATGGACATGGTGACCTTATCATAAATCCTGTCCTGGCTTGCTCAGCAGTTTGCAGGATCAGCTGCCAAATGGGACCCAAACCAAGCCTGATGCTCACTGTCAGAGGGTGTTTTCATGGGATCTCTTTTTCAGGGAGCCATCCTTAGCACGTCAGTGAATTCGTCAGTTCAGATGACTGTGGGTCTTCGACCTGCACTCATTTCAGTGTCTAGCTCAGGGCTGCTCAACTTCGGCCCTCCTGCAGATGTTGGCCTACAACTCCCATAATCCCTGGATATTGGCCACTGTGGCTGGGGATTCTGGGAACTGTAGCTCAAGAACAGCTGGGGGGGGGCTAAGTTGAGCAGGCCTGGTCTAGCTAGATGGCCTAATGGTCTGACTCAGTATTAGGCAGCTTCCTGTGTTCCTATGTAAGTGTCTGTTTGGTAGGTGAGAGGGCACAAAATGTTAGGAACATTGGAAGCTGCCTTGTACTGAGTCAGACCATTGGTCCATCTAACTCAATCAGCCGCAGAGTGAAGCAGGTGACGGCCCATATTCAGCCGCTGCTGCCCCTGGCCCCACGTCTGATGTCAGATGTGGGGGCATGGTCTCCCTCCCAAATGGGGCCATGCGGCCCTGTTTGGAAGGCAGATCGGCCCATGCTGTGTTGCACAGCGCGGGCTGGAGTGACTCTCCCTGTGTGAGAGTCGCTCCAGCCCGTGCTGCCAATGTAGCGCAGGCCGATTTCGTTCCCAAATGGGGACCCGGGGCCCTGTTTGGGAGTGAAATAACACCCCCCGCGTCGGATGTCAGGCACGGAGGGCATGTTGGGGCCGCGAGGCACAGCCCCTGATTGGCAGCGTCCTGGGTTCTTTGAACCCATTCGCCCAGTGTTGGCTCCGCCCCTGAACTCAATATTGTCCACACTGACTAGCAGCGGTTCTCCAAGGTTTCAGGCAGGAGTCTCTGCCAGCTCTAGCTGAAGATGCTGCCACAGGTACTGAACCTGGGACCTTCAACATGCACAGCAGATGCTCTGAGCTACGGCCTCATCTCCGGCCTGCCTCTTGATCCTTTTCCATGGCATTCATTTTTGTTGCCGAAAAGAGAAGACGAGCTATGACACACTAGTAGAATACCTGCTTTGCATGCAGAAGGTCCTAGGTCCAATCCTTGGCATCACTGCCAGGCAGAGTGGGGAAAGGCCTCTGTCTGGAAGCCTGGTGAGCTAGACGGATCAATGGTCTGACTCAGGATAAGGCAGCTTCATACATGCATACAAGGAAAGACATGTGTCTGCCTGGTTGTCAAGAGTTAATTGGACTGCCCATTGACGGGAAGCTGGTTTGTTAAACTGTTTCAATATAACACCATAATAATGAAGTTCAGCAGCAGCACAATATGATATATTGACATTCAATGCAAATATAATTCTGGAATGTAGCTACTTCTCTGCATCACACCCCAGAATTATATTTGTACAAGTTGGTGGCCCATGAGTAGCGTTCCCATGCCCCCTGGAATTCTGGGTGTCACCAGGATTTTAAGCATCTCACTTGGATTGCTTAGGCTACCTGGATTTGCCCGGATTCCAGCTTTCATTTTTTTTTTTTTTTAAAAAAGCTAAGCTCTAGCCCTTGTAGAAGCGGAGTTATGGAGCAAACGTGCTCAATTGCTGGGCTTGGACTGAAAGAAGAAGAGCACAGTAGCTGGGATGGTTTCACTTTCTCAAGTACAGTAATCCCCTGAGGAATGTTACCTTCTCTGTTATTAGCAGGAGATCTCTAATTGGGCAGTTGAGAGGATACCTTGCTTTTGATGTGAATCACTACCTGCCTACCAGGCTGTGTATTGCAATATTTAAGGACATCCTTGGCTTTACATTCAATGCATGCCTACTTAGAAGTAAGCACCCTTGGTTTCAAGCAGATCTTCTCTCAAATAAGTGTGTACAGGATTGCAGCCTTAATTAAAAAGCTGTGCTTTTTTTGTTTTTTATTGCTGCCAAGGAAAATGGTCAGGCAAAGATATCTTCCCCAACTATTGTTGGTAGATATCAAGAGCAAATACAAGTCAACTGGAAAGTGCAGCTGCTAATTTGCATATGCAAATTTTTTACAAGCCAATTTACACAATATGCAAATTAGGCACCCAGATTTGGAGGCTCAGAATATGGCAACCCTCAGAATATGGCAACTCCAGGATTCTTGGATGAGCTCTTTTGTCCTAAAGTGATCACTGGAGGGAGGGAAGCAATGGGTCGGGGACAATGATCAAGGTGGCCCCCAGCCCAAGCAGTATGCTGGGGGGAGAAATTCCCACCCTGTGCTATTTCACCAGCCCCGAGCCTGAGCACCATAGTTCTGAATTGCTATAGGGGGGAGATTTTGGGACTGGGGGCATGCGACTTGCAGAGTTCACATGCATTGCATGAGTACAATAGATCCATTGGGCAGAGGAAGGCCCATAGAGACACCCTCTGACCGTGAAACTTGGTTTTGGTTTCCTTTGGCAGCTGCTACTGTCCACAGCTGAAGAATCTGGTTTTCTGGTAAGGTCACCCTGTCCACTTGGGTCTGCTTTTAAAGGAAGCAGCTGCCCATCAACCTCCGGCACAGAAATGATTTACTGTAACTGGAAACTTCCTGCAGGCTGAGCAGCCAGACAGACAGCCACAAATGAGAGCCCTGAAGGGTAGGAGCTGGAGAACTTTGGGGCTGCAGAGCAAACTGGGCTGCTTTGGAGATGTAGAGCAAAGTGTACTGTCAGCACCCATCCTGACCAAAAAAAAAAAAAGTCACAAAAACACGCAAAATTTTAAAACCTTTTTAAAGAAAAAAAAGGGCTGCAGATCGCAGATTCTTTGCACATAGGACCAAAAAGAAGTCAATGCTGGTTTTTTTAATTGGAGAGGCTGTGGAGAATCCAAAACTTTAAAAAGAAAAAAAACAAATTCCTCCATCCCAGCACATTGAAAAAGAAGTTAAAATAGTGTTAACTTATATACTCGCAGCCATAGAGGCCATTTAAGGGAATAGTGTGGTGTTTTTTTCGCTAGAACACCAGTGTTTTTGCACAAAAGCACCTGTGTTCTAGCTAAAAGAACCTCCAGCTATCCCTTTAGATGGCCTCCCCATGCATGCACAGAGGCCATTTAAAGGGTTAGCCCAGTGTGAGCAGTTAGTGGAGCCTCCCCACCTCTGTGAGCTCTGCAATTACCACGCCCAGGAGTGGTTCAAAGGGACCTCCATGCCTCTTGTTTTTAAATGTAGAGGATGGCAGGTTGGGTCACCCCCCCCACCCCCACCTCGCACGGACTCTGCACATGAAGGTGATTTCCCGGCACCCTGGTGCCTTATTTTTTTAAAAAAAATAAAAGGCTGAAATGAGGATCTCCTCCCCCTCCCCCCCATACAGATCAAATCAATTTGGATTCAATTTGAATAGAATAGAATCACGTCCAAATCAAATAGGCCTGTCTAAGTCTGATTCGGTTCGGGTTTGAATCGAAACAACATGTTTTGTTTCAAACTCAGATTGAATCACGATTTTCTATTTGTGCACATCCCTACACTAAATCAGGAGGTTGTGTTCCAGACTAGTGTTGTACTTGCACAACAGCTTGCACAAACTTGTATAAGAGAACATTATTGCTAGTGCAACAACATCACAAAGCACCACATCTTCACATGACTCCACAACCTTAAGTGTGCCCAACTTCTCTCATTGTGTTAGCACAACTCTAGTCTTGATGTCAGCCCCTGTTTTGCTATCCTTGTTGCTCAAGCACAACCTTTGTGCAAGCTGACTGAGGGATCATGCAATTGTGTGCATCCACACAACTATGTGATCTTCTTGTGCGTGTGCACAATTTTGCTCACTGCACTAGCTGGTTGACATTCATGAGTATGGATGTCAGCCAGTGGTTTTTTCAGCGGGGCCTTTTTGGTGATTTTTTGCAGGGTGGTGCTAAAGAGAAAAGACAACCCATGGAACATACTCAAGTTGTCCATACAACCCTCCCCATACCTGGCATTCAGAGGGACGTGCTATTGTCAGCCTATTTTGAAGGCACTATTGTCAGCCTCTTTGGAGACCTGATTGGCTACAACTTGGGCACATTTTTAAAAACGTCAAATCACCCTTCTTTGTCAAAATAACAATGACATCATCACATAACTAGAGTTGACTCTGTGAAAATATCACTGAGGGCAAACAAGGCTCAGAGTAAGGCCAGTGCTTCCTGAACAGGAATTGCACTAACGCTGAATTTGCTTTGTTTGCACTTACTGTTTATCATGTAGCCAAATGTAAATGGTTGTGTGACAATGTCATCGGTCTATTTTAGACTAAAAAAATGGCGCCAAAGCAACAGCCGATCAGGACAGTGAAGACTAGAGAACAGGAGCAAACAAAGTAAATGGAGAACAACCTTTCATAAAAACATAAGAACAGCCCTGCTGGATCAGGCCCAAGACCTATCTAGTCCAGCATCCTATTTCAAACAGTGACCCACCAGATGTTCCTAAGAAGCCTACAGGCAGGAGTTGAGGGCATGCCCTCTCTCTTGCTGTTGCTCCCCTGCCACTGGTATTCAGAGGCATCTTGCCTCTGAGGCTGGAGGTGGCCTAGAGCCACCAGACAAGCTGCTTCAAAAGTCCCTTCTTTTTGCGGTAAAAAGGTTTACTGGAAAGTATTCTGCTCATGCCTATGTTCAGGGAGGGGTGGTAGACAGGATTGCCATATGTCCAGGAATGGCCTGGATATAGTGAAGGAATCAGACATCCTCTCCATGATGTTGAAAAAGTGTGTTCTTCGATATGTAATGATGTCCAGGAATGTGTGCGGGAAGATTGATTTAACGCATTTTACCAAATTTTCTGGTGCTTGTCTCCAGACATTGTAGCCACGTGGTTGTCTGTGTTGTCTGTGTTGAAAACCCCATATTCTTACCCTTTCTATGCTGCTGCTGGCTGGCTAGTTTGTCTTTCTGTCTATGGCTGGCTCAGTAAAGCCCTTCCCCTCCTTCCTGGATCATCTCTAGCATTGGCGAGGGTTTGCTGAAGGCAGCAATAGGGCCGCCAGGGATAGAATAAATAAAATAATGTTCCAAGTCCAAATGTATTTAAACAACAGTTGTTTTATATGTGGTTATTAAACAAAGTAAACACCTAATACGGCTTTCTTTCATTTCTCACCTGCAGTTGTGCTACAGCCGATATGATGTGCATGTTGAGGATGTGACTCCCTAGGCAGCAGCTCTCAGCACCAACCCTTCCTATTGGCCACTGGGGACATTAGGAGTGGAGGTAAAGAGTATAGGACTGCCCCCTTGTTCTCTCTTGATTCTTTATCTCTGCTCTGATTGGTAGACTGGTTCTCCTAGGACACTCCCTTCTCTGTCCTTTCTCTGTTACTTCCTTCTTCTTGAGGTATCTAATAATAACCATGAGGTAGCTAATACGGGGTGCAGGCTTTTCTGTCTAAGTTTGTAGTTTCTTTGCATAAACCTTTACATCAAGCGTGGAGCCAGACCACCAGTGGCCTGTGTCTGGCCGTGACTGCAGCACCGCTCACCCCGCCCCCCGTGTCTGATGTCAGACGTGGGGGCTAGCCACACCCCCACGTCTGATGTCAGATGCAGGGGGCGTGATCTGGCTCCTGAATAGAACCACACGGCTCCATTCGGTTTAGAATCTGGCCGCCAAGAGCAGCTCTTCCCTGCCTTGGGAAGAGCTGCTCCTGGCCACGCCACAAATGCAGCGCCAGCCATTTAACTCCTGAAGGGGCCGTGCAGCCCCTTCAGGAGCTAAACTGGGGCTGGCGCTGCATTCGCAGTGAACACAGCAGTCATTTAACTCCCGAACGCAGCCCCCGCTTAGGAGCTAAACCAGCAGCCCTGCATCTGATGTCAGACTCGGGGTCGTGTTGGGGCTGCGAGGCATGGCCCCTGATTGGTGGCGGCCTGGGTTCTTTGAACCCATTCGCCCAATGGTGGCTCCGCCCCTGTTTTACATGTTTTAGACTTTAAGCAATGTTATGTTGTTGTTGTTGTTGTTATTATTATTATTATTATTATTATTACATTTATATCCCGCTCTTCCTCCAAGGAGCCCAGAGTACTACATACTACATACTTGAGTTTCTCTTTCACATCAACCCTGTGAAGTAGGTTAGGCTGAGAGAGAAGTGACTGGCCCAGAGTCACCCAGCTAGTTTCATGGCTGAATGGGGATTGGAACTCGGGTCTCCCCGGTCCTAGTCCAGCACTCTAACCACTACACCACGCTGGCTCTCTGTTCTCCTGATCTCCAGTGTGAACTCTATTCTCTTCAAACTGGGTTTAAATAAAGGGTTGATTCAAATTCTCTCCTACAGTGCAATCCTACTGGTAACCGTGAGACTTGCAGCACTGCTGCTGCAGACCTAGAAGCAACAGTACCTCTGGAGAGAACCAGCAGTTGCCCTATCAGCATTAGGACAGGTCTTCCTGTTCATGACAATGGGATAAATACAGCAACGCTGCTAGCACAATGGCTTGTGCTCGAGGCTGGCACTAAAAGTCCCTTCATTACCATTAGGATTGCACATTGTGTTGGCCAGTATATTTATTTTGCATATTTGGTTTCTTTTATTGAAATGAAACACTGCTAAATTTCCCCTGTGCAGAGAATGTTATAGGGGGAAATTTGTGAAACAGCTGCCCAGCTCTATTGTCAAGCATACTTTCCAATTGTGGTAGGGAAAATAGGGTTTTTAATTTTGTGACCGCTGCCCTTTTGATGGCTGTATCCAGGAATTTTCTCTGACAGATGTGCAACCCCAGTGGTAGAGCACCTGCTCTCCATGCAGAAGGTCACCAGTTCAGACCTTGGCATCTCCAGGGCGCTTTCCAGATAAGCTGCTCAACAGCAGCAAAATGCTTCCGTTCAGGTAAATTGCATTCAAAATGTAAATAGCAAAGTGCCCAGGAGGGGGAGCAGTCCCGTGAAAACGAACAACCTGAAAAAACAGCAACTCTTTTACGCCAGATATATGATGTTATAGCACTATATCGCAGTGATTAAATTCAAAACAAGGCATTGGAAAGAAGAACAGCACCTTGCTGTCAGTGTAGGGACTGCAGTGACACAACCCAGGAAGTGCGGAAGCACACTTCAGAGATTCCTCGTGATCTTGTTGCAGGGTCTAATCTGGAAAGCGCCCAGGTGAAAGCGCCACGAAAAACAAAATCAAAACCCTCTCTGAAACCCTGGTGAACCCTGGTGAATACAGAGCCCTTTCTCATGAAATAGTGAGAGGGCTTGAGGGCGGGTGGCAGGGAAAGCAGAAGAAGCTTGTCTTCCCCGCAGATATTCCCCTGGGAGTTGCTGGGCATGTGGGTCATGTGCCCAGACTGTCCAAGGCTGCCCCAGGCAGCATAGAGGTGCGGAGGTCAGGACACATCATCACAGCCCCCAGAAATCCCACAATGCACTGTGTGAGTGTGCGGTGCAAGCCCGTTCCTGTGCCAGCGCTGCTGACGCCAGCTGCTGCTGACGACACACAAGCAGTTAGTCCAGGGTAAGAGTGTGCCTCATGCCCTTAACCTCAGCTAACGGGCAGGCTCCCTAGGCTGGTTCGCCACCGAGGTGATGCCGGTAGACCCGCAGCTCCCGGTGGTTCTCACAGGCAGCCAAGCCTGGGCTTAACTGCCCTAGCCTGGCCTTGGATGCTCGTGAGAACAGCCTCAAACAATGGTAGCTTAGACGAGCCAATGTCTGACTCAGCAGATGGAAGTATCCCATGTTATACGGATATTGACCAACTTCCTTTTGAGGCATGAGTATAATCTGGAATTATTAAAGTGACTATATACTTGAACACTGATATTTGACATTTATATTGAATTATTGAATTGCAGGTCACCTTCCTGTGTTTGATCTGCCAGTAGCAGGTGCCCTGATGGAGGCGAACATGGATCCTGCATATTCTTTTCTCTGTTCAGAGTGGTAGTAGAAAGTGTCTCTGAAATGGACTGTTCCAGGATGATCCTCTAAAACAACTATATTGACACCCTATGCTGCACTGTTTCCTTTACCACACCTTCATTTACATAGCAGACAAGACTTCCTGTGGAAAACACACACACACACAGAGTTTAAGGCTTAGGAATAGTCTGTGTGCCGAGGGCAGGGAAGGGGAGACAAGCAGAGCGGGGTGAGGAGGAGAATATAGACAAGCAGAGCGGGGTGAGGAGGAGAATATAGACAAGTGGGGTGTGGAAGGGTCCTGGCTTCCAAGAGATGGAGCTATAACTTGATAGCACAGCACCTATTTTGCATACAGAAGGTCCCAAGTTCAGTCCCCAAGGAACCTCTAAAATGGTGACTCTCTTATCTATATATTTAATTCTCTAAGACGTACCCGTGGCTAATCCCATGTGTGGCAGCTCTCGCGAGAGTTCGGAGAACTGCCAGACAGCCATGGGTATGGGCAGGAGGGAAGAAAATGGTGGTGGCAGTTGTTCAGCCGGCTGGCCAGCAGAGAAAAAAACAGTGATGGCAGGGACCCATGGGTGATGGGCGGGCAGAAGAAGGTGACAATGGCAGGGGGATGGGATAGTGGCGGGTGGGCCAAAAGACAGGAGCACCGGTGGGGGGGAGGCGATGGCAGTGGAGAGAGCGGTGCAGCTTTCCTCTCTGGCCTGCCTGCCGCCCAAAAGACAGGCACACCGGGGTGGGGGGAGATGATGGTGGTGGATGGGTGGGTGGCAGAGAGGGAGGCACAGCCTCCCTCTCCAGCCCACCTGCAGGCCAAAAGACAGGAGCGCCCGGTGAGGGGCAGAGGAGGGGAAGCAGCGGCCGGCCATGGAGATAGAATGAGCTGGTGGCGGGGAGAACGAACTGGGGCTGGAGGGGAAAGAATGAAATGGTGTTGAAGGGGGAGAGACAGGGAGAACTAGGGCGCAGATGCTCTGTGCTACATCAGCTCGTATTTATTATGGCCCCTGTTATTGCCCCTGTCCAGCCCCAGCACAGCATTTCTCCCGTGGTTGTTGCTGGTGTCTGCCTACCTTATCTTTCATTCGGTTTATTTATTGGCTTGCTTGCTTGTTACAGTTATATCCTGCTCTTCCCGAAAGGCTCAAAGCGGCTTACAGAATTCTTTAGAATTTAATAATCCTTCACAAAAGGCCTCACCATCTTCTTTAAAAAATCAAACAAAAGTTAAAGAGGGGTGGGAAGAGTGGTCAGAAGGGAGGGTCCAGAAGGCACTTGGTTGTCCTCAGGCCCTGGTTAGATTCTGAGCCCCTTTGGGACAGGGAGCCATTTATTATGTATTTATCTTTCTATCTAAACTGCTTTGAGCACTTTGAAAAGCGGTATATAAATATTTGTTGTAATCGTATTATCTCCAAGTCATTCTAGGGAAGACCACTGTCTATAACCTTAAAGACCTGCTGCCGATTGCACTAAACCCCACTGGGCTATAGTTACCCATGGTCTAAATTAGTAGCCATGGTCTACTAATGGTCTACTACATGGTCTAAATTAGTAGACATGGTCTACTAATGGTCTACTACATGGTCTAAATTAGTAGACATGGTCTACTAATGGTCTACTACATGGTCTAAATTAGTAGACATGGTCTGCTAATGGTCTACTACATGGTCTAAATTAGTAGACATGGTCTGCTAATGGTCTACTACATGGTCTAAATTAGTAGACATGGTCTGCTAATGGTCTACTACATGGTCTAAATTAGTAGACCTTCCCATGCCCTAATGGCTGTCTGTGTCGCAGCAGCAAGGGCAGCATGGGAAGGGAAAGTGGTGGGTCTCTGATACACTTCATGAGGAGCCCCTCCTCTTTCTATTCTCTATGTATGGAAGGGGCTGATGGTGTGTGTTAGGGATGTGAGAGCCGGCTCGTATTGAGCCAGGCTTGCCATCGGGCCGGCCAGGTTCAGACAGTCTGAAATTGACCCGGACTGGTCCCCAAAGGGAGGGTGCAGGTCCAAGTTCAAACTGGACCACCCCCTGGTTCGCGGAACTGGCTTGCGGGCCAGCTCAGGGTAATGGTGGTGGCGTACATGTAAAGGGGAATCCAGCTAGGATTCTCCTTTACAAGTACAGGGAATTTCCTAGCGTAAAAAGGCTTTCCACTAAGATTAAAGTGATGGGGTGAAATGCTCACTTTAAAAATGAAGCCCTGCTGGCAGAGGGGGCAGCTCCTGTAGCCGCGGGGACTCAGGAGGCGGTGGGGGGGGCTCTTCAAACCACCCTGCCAGTGGGCAAAATACTTAGTTTTTACATCTTTAATATGAAGCCCCACTGCTGGTAGGGGTGGCCGCTGTGGTTGCTGTGGCCGCGAAGACTGAGGAGGCGGGGGCAGGGGCTTCTCCAACTGCCCTGCCACCCTCCCAAATGACATTCTGGGCCAGTTGTGGCCCAGTTGGAGAGGCCTCTGCACACGCACCGTCATTTGGAAACCGGTCTGAGGCCATTCCTTTTTGGCAATGAATGCTGAGGTAAACAATTCATCACTTCAGGGAGTGTGGTTGATGAGACTAGCTGCTTATTGGGGGCTGAGGTGCCAGGAGCAAAGACTGTGGATTTGGGGGTACAGAATGTGCAGGCCCTTTGAGGAGTATTACATCTTATATTCTTACACCACTGTGCAATGCTTCAGGGATGCAATACAAAAGGAAGAGAAAGAATAACGGGCAGTGCTATATTTTTGCACCGCCGCCGCAAGAAATTGGTGGCCTAGTCAACTGCCTAGTGGATGGGCCAGTCCTGGGGCTTAGCTTGACAGGTAGGATTAGAGAGGGCAGGTATCTTCAGCCAAGAGAACCACTCTGTCATCAACGCACAAGGGCTATAGGTCTAAAGGTAGCCTTGGGAACTGGCACTAGTCGGCACTTCAGAGGACCGGGCTCCTCGGCAGCTGCCCAACTATGTCAACTGCCAACTCTGGCCCTGACTAATACTCAAGTAAGCAAGCGAGATTTGCTCAGTCGTTACCTCTGTGCCCGTAGCAGCCTTTGTGCAGTGGCGGCAGAACAGTTCTCGTGGCTTTAAATGTATCATCTGGTAAGGAAAACCATAATGAGGAGTTGTTCTAGAACAACAACTCTTGCCATTTTGTAGTGACTTGGATGCTTGGAGTTGTTTGCTTAAATCCTCACTGCCAAATTGCAATTGCTCCCTCCCGCCTTCCCTCCCAAAGTGAATTCCAGTGCCACAAGAAACCAAAACAAACGTGAAAGAACAAATATACTGGCCACATAGTATCGTTTCCACACCAAGCCTGAGAAGGAAGCTATGCATATGTATAGGTAACTCACAGTGGCCCTCTTACCCCTGGACTTCAGGGCCAAAGTCCAGAGCCTCCATACCCCCTGGGGACCCCCAAATCCTCCTTAGTCTGTCTTGGGTGGTGCGATCACTGCTGGCCTGCACTGCGCCAGGCGGCCAAGTGTGATTATTACCTGCACCAGGTGCTTTAGAGACAGAGCGAGGAGTGACGGGGGGAGAAATGTGTGGGATAGGAATATGTTAAGTTGCATGCTGAAATGTTTCTACTAATGCATATTTGCATAAATAAGTGTTATATTCTTACATTCTTGTGAGTTCAGTTGCTATTTGTGCCCTCAAGACCTCACGTGTTAAAAATGCTTTGTTTGTCACGGGGTGTGTGTGTCTGTGTGTGTGTAGGGGGATGATGTTTAACTTGCAGTGGGGGGCGGGGTCCAAAGGCCTTTAGATCCAGGCTCCAAAATTACCTAAGTGCACTTCTGGTAACTCAAGGATTTAATATACTGGGATACTGGTGGGGACAGCAAGGCACAGCACTAGAATGAGTTTTTGGTTCAGGCACATCCTTATTCTCTGCAGAGCATGAGCAAAATGCAACATCACTACAGTTCTGAAACAAACATTTTCTACACTTTCCCTTAAACTAGAAATAGTATATTCTGC
The DNA here is from genome assembly GCF_027244095.1 of Hemicordylus capensis. Classification (NCBI taxonomy): domain Eukaryota; kingdom Metazoa; phylum Chordata; class Lepidosauria; order Squamata; family Cordylidae; genus Hemicordylus; species Hemicordylus capensis. Next base: position 33,996,151 of record NC_069660.1, on the reverse strand, counting down.
AGTACGTCCGCCGATCACCTGTCTTCTTAGAATAATAATGTCACCATTCTACAGACAGGCAGCTCTGTCAACAAATACAGACTATGGCTTTGGATGAAACCTACATTGCTATTTACCTAAAAGGAATAGCATTAACACCATCAAGGTTCATCGCATAATTATTGTCCGCATTGTGCTCTCGGAGTGCATAGCATGTTTTAGAGTAACTAGCACAAATTCTCAGCGAGTTTGCAACCTAAATGGTTTAAATTCCATTGATAAAAGGGGCAGCAAACACACTGTTAACGTATGTTGCAGTTTGTTAGATGCTGCAGACACAGCAGCCTCTGCACTTATATGATGAAAACATATCATCATATGTGAGAACATATCATGCACAAGTTGGGTTCACAACAAACCTGTGACCTCCACAGTTTTGGAAGATACTCTTCAATCTAGTTCATTAATAGATGGCTTAAACAGATCATTCGTCTTCACAACAGATGTTCAAAGCACAGAGCAGCCTACTGAAGTCCACAAAATGTGATTGAAAATGTAATATGGGCCAGGGTCTCTTGAGAATACTTTTGATCACTCCAGCTGCAAATAAAGGAAGTCCCCTTAAAGGGACATATCCACCAAAGGGGATCTGTCTTTATGCTGATAGATATGCAAAGGGGCCTTCTAGCAACCCGCATCAGTTTCCTAAAAATATCTGGCTTTGCTTCCCATTCACCCCATGTAAGGTGAACCAAACTCATGCCAGTTAAGAATGACTTTTAGCATCTCTATATTCAACTTTGCAAAGTTTTATTCTCAGATCTCTCAGGTTGGAACTAATCTAGATATCTTCCTTGAAAAACGTATTTCTGTCTCAGTCTCAAATGAGAGCACACACACACACACATCATTTAAAGAATCCTCTTTTGGAGTTCATGTTGGAAGATCATTAACATTCCCAGGCCATCTTCCTGGATCATTACATTGCATTCCTAAAATCTTTGCTTACACAGGATTTAAAAGGCACAGACTCCGTTTTTAGGAAGGCTAACTTCTCACTGAAGTCAACGTGAATATTGCATACTTCTTCAACACACTGGATAGAAGCAATGACATTGAAATCCATGGGGCATACAGGCCAGTAACATGTTTTGGGCTATGGCAAAAGGGCTCTAGATCAAAACCGATGAGTGTGTCTAGCATGTTCTCATTGTATTCCTCGCCCATAAACTCTTGGCTTATACATTCTTTCTTATCAGTAACAAGAGGAGAAAGGAGAATGGTAAGCTGTGTACTCACCAAATGGAGCCTCCATCTTAGCACTTAGCTGTGTGGTAACATTGACCATTTCTCATCGGTATAATTCTAGAGAAAACTGAGAAAGTGTAAAATTACAAGAAAAGGAGCTGGGTGAAGGAGGGCGGGCGGGCGGATGAGGAAACTTGCCTTGCCTGTTATCATATTGATTCGCTTAATCAGGCCTAATGTGGGTGGAGATGTTAAATAGTAACCAAGCTCATATGGAAACCAATCTGCAAGGTGCCGTCTGCCACCGTAGCTATAGTAACTGCTCCCAAGCCAGAAACTCAAACATGACTTTATGGCACTCTTTGGGGGCTTCCGTTGACACCTGGTTTCAGGCCCCGGGTGACCCCAGGACCAGGAGACTGCTCTCCTCCTCAGTGCTTCTTGAAGCCGATGCTAAAGGGAACTGGTTGCAGAGCCTGGCAGACCGAGAGGACTCCCGAAGGGGAGGTGTGAACTAGGTCTGTTTCACAGCTGCGGAGACATGGGACATTTTATTGCCCTCACTACGCAAACACAGCGCACAAGGGCCCTGTGTCTGTGGGTGCGCATGAGGATCTGCACATCACACTCACTGATGTCCCGTGCATACACACCCAGTGTACATTTGATTATATGCAAAAGCATAGGCAGCTGAGTATGAATTGGTGGCAGAGCGCATGTCCACTATACAGTAGTCTACATATGTATTTATTTGTGTTTATTTATACTTATGTTGTTGTGTTTTATATATGCATTAAAGAGGTCTTTGAAAAAGAAGACTGTGCATTTGGAAGATGCATATCTCATCGCTGTTATACCATCATATTAATATTTATATACCACCCTTCGTACGAAGACCCCAGGGCACGTAAGATAAAAACAATCAAATTCAATACAACGTAAAAAAAAGATAAAAGAATAAAACTCCATACAAAACATAAAAACAGAACAAGACGCAGTTAAAAATTTTAAAAAGCAGCAACAGCTCATTCGCCAAAAGCCTGAATAAAAAGGGCAGTCTTCACTTTCTTCCTGAGGGCTGGGAGAGAGGGAGCCATGCGGGTCTCATCCACAAGCGAGTTCCACAGCCTGGGGGCAACAACTGAGAAGGCCCCATCCTGCGTACTCGACAAACAGGCCTCAGCAGATGTCGTCACATGGAGCAGAGCCCCATCCCTCCATCTAAGCAGATGGGTCGATTCAGCTGGGAGCAGGCCGTCCCTCAGGTATCCGGGGCGCAAGCCATATGTGTGGCCATACAAACAAGTACGTGTGGCTGTGAATGGGCATGTCTGAGGCCTGGTGTCTGTATGTGGTCACCACATCTTAAAAAGGACATTGTTGAACTGGAGAAGGTACAGAAGAGGGCAACCAAGATAATCAGGGGCCTAGAGCACCTTTCTTATGAGGCAAGACTACACCACCTGGGGCTTTTTAGTTTAGAAAAAAGACAACTGCGGGGAGACATGATAGAGGTCTATAAAATCATGCATGGTGTGGAGAAAGTGGAGAGAGAGAGAGAGATTCTTTTCCCTCTCATACAACACTAGAACCAGGGGTCATTCCATGAAATTGATTGTCAGGAGGTCTAGGACCAACAAACGGAAGTACTTTTTGACACAACGCGTGATCCACTTGTGGAATTCTCTGCCACAGGATGTGGTGACAGCCAACAACCTGGATGGCTTTAAGAGGGGTTTGGATGACTTCATGGAGGAGAGGTCTATCAATGGCTACTAGTCGGAGGGCTGTGGGCCACCTCCAGCATCAAGGGCAGGGTGCCTCTGAGTACTAGTTGCAGGGGAGTAATGGCAGGAGAGAGGGCACGCCCTCAACTCCTGTCTGTGGCTTCCAGCGGCATCTGGTGGGCCACTGTGCGAAACAGGATGCTGGACTAGATGAGCCTTGGGCCTGATCCAGCAGGGCTGTTCTTATGGTCTTATGTGTATACCCATCTGAACAGAACCCCAAACATGAATGACTTTTAATTAGAGCAGCTCCATTTACAGCATACAACCCTTGGCTTAGGGTGCTTTTGCACTGACAGTTTACAATTGGTTTGTTGTGGGAATTAATGCTGAATGTGCTCCTATAGTTGCAAGTCAGTCTGCTGATCAGCAGTTGTTTGGTGTTAAATTATTCCCACTGTACAATTCAGCAGTAGTTTCCTGCTGTTTCCCCTGAGATGCTCGGAAGAGACCTCACAAACAGAAGGTAACTGATTGGGTAAGGCAGAGTTTCCCAACCTTGGGTCCGCGGATATTCTTGGACTACAACTCTCATCATCTCCAGCCATCCTGGACAGTGACTGACCAGGAGAGAGAGAAATCTTGGGATTATCATGGACAGCTCGTTGAAAGGGTCGAAAACTGTGACTCAGGGATCATCCCATGAAAGCCAGGAAATTTAGGACTGACAAAAGGAAGTACTTTTTCCACACAGTGCATAATTAATCTATGAAATTATCTGCCCCAGGATGTAGTGATGGCCACTAGGTTGGATGGCTATAAAAGGGGGCTTAGACAAATTCATGGAGGACGGATCTATCAATGGCTACTAATCTAATGGTTATAGGCCACCTCCAGTCTCAGAGGCAAGGTGCCTCTAAATACTAGTTGCAGGGGTGAAACAGCAGGAGAGAGGGCATGCCCTCACCTCTTGCCTGTGGGCTTCTCAGAGGCAACTGGTGGGCTACTGTGGGAAATAGGATGTTGGACTAGATAGGCCTTGGGCCTGATCCAGCAGGGCTGTTCTTATACCTTTATGTTGGGAAAACCTGGGGTAGTGTGTTCTTTTGAAACGATAAACCCTTCACCCTCCCTTAGCTGTTGCAAGGAACTATGGGATAGCCATGAATTTGCTTCTCAGGAGGCAAACCAGAGAAAAACCAGAGCAGTAGTTTACTTCCCACTAGGAAGTGGGAGTGTTTGACTGCTGAAATGGACTTTTCAAGAGCTGCTTGAAAAGGTAGGTGCAATGAAATTGGATGGAACCAATGCCATCCAGTGGCTGAAAAGCTACACCTTACCAATCAAAATGCATGCTGGCAGACCATAATATGTTGCAAGCAGAAGAAAAGGGGTACTTTGGAAGGTGGCTTTGGATAACTGAAAAACAAAAACAAAAACAACCAGCATCATCTCTGGCTTCTCTCTCTCAAAACTAGATCATCAGCTGACAGGCAGAAGGGCACCTGCTGGACCCACAAGGATAGAAGGTGGCATCTGCTTAGTCCTATTTACCTACTGCCAGCAGACCATATCTGTTTTCCCTTCAATTAAAGTTTTAAAGGCCTCCTCCATTCCTCCCGCGGGACTGCAGTACACCTGGGCACTTTCAAGAATTTTGGTCTATGACCGTAAATAAACATGATGATGATTCAAGATTAGACCCTGCAACAGGGTCACGACGAATCTCTGATGTGTGCTTCCACACTTCCTGTGTTGTGACACCACAGTCCCTATGCTGACAGTAGGGTGCCATTCATACTTCCAATGCCTTGTTTCGAATTTAATCACTGCAATTTATTGCTATAATGTTGTATAGCTGGCATTAAAAGACTGCTGTTTTTTCAGGTTGTCAGTTTTTGTGAGACTGCGCCCCCTGCTGGGCACTTTGCTATTTAGTTTTGAATGTGATTTGCCTGAATGGAAGGTTTTTGCTGCTGTTGAGCAGCTGAACTGGAAAGGGCCTGTATAAGCTTTCTCTGATTTGCTAGCAAAACACATGTTCTTATGCTTAAGTCTGGTGAGCTCTTTGCTACAGCTCCTGCTCCTGGACAGGAGAACTATGTAGTGTCAATTATTGTACGGTACTTGAAGCTTGTCTTAAATGCAAGTGCTTAAAGGTAAAGGTAAAGTTGTGCTGTCGAGTCGGTGTCAACTCCTGGCGACCACAGAGCCATGGTAGAAAACAGGAGGGGTTTACCATTGCCATCTCCTATGCAGTATGAGATTATTCCTTTCAGCTGCATCTTCCTATATTTATTTTATTTTATTTTATTTATTCAATTTCTATACCGCCCTTCCAAAAATGGCTCAGAGCGGTTTACACAGAGAAATAATAAATGAATAAGATGGCTCCCTGACCCCAAAGGGCTCACAATCTAAAAAGAAACACAAGATAGACACCAGCAACAGTCACTGGAAGTACTGTGCTGGGGGTGGATAGGGCTGGTTACTCTCCCCCTGCTAAATAAAGAGAATCACCATGTTAAAAGGTGCCTCTTTGCCAAGTTAGCAGGGGCTATATATCGCTGCCACACCAGCAGGGATTTGGACCAGCAACCTCTTGCTCCCTGGGCAAGTTATTTCCCCACTGCCCCATAGGTGGCACGTGCTTAAAGCAGCTTAAAATCACATCCCTGCCCAATCCTGCAGAGTATGTGGGAGAGGGAGAGATTTACCTTTCCTAGGCTGTTTACTAGAGCGACCAGATGCAGAGAAGGACCAGGGCACTTTCCAAGTTCACCCTTACCACAGTGTCACTACAGATCTGCAAAGTGTGCTTCCGTGCTTCCAGTGTTGTGGCACCTCAGTCGCTGTGCTGACAGCAAGGTGCCGTTCACATTTCCGATGCCTCACTTCAGATTTTATTGCCACGTTACAGTCTTATAACGTCACATGTGTTGCACAAATAAATAGCTGTATTTCCCCATTGTGGAGTTTTCGCAAGACTGCTCCCCCTGCTGGTGGCGTTGCACAACAGCCTTTATTTACAGTTTCAATGTTATCTGCCCAACACTAACACATTTTACCTTTATTGAGCGGGTAATCTGGAAAGCACCCTGACTTCTGTGCCTTTTATATTCTGGACTTGGGGGCATCATTTAAAGTGGTGACTCGTTTATATTTAGCAGAGGGAGGACAACTCTCTCTATTCAACCCCAGTGCAGCATCTTCCCAGGGACATTTGCTAGTGGCTGACATGCAGACTAACACAGCACCAGTGCTGCATGAGAAATGCAGGTGCTGCAGCAATGCAGACAACTCAGTTCCATTGTTCGCACACAGGAGTCCCCACTCTCCCTGTCCCCTGGAAGCGGTCTGTACAATGCAGAAGTAGTTCCACGGGGACTGCATGACCCTCAAGGATCTAGTTCTGAGTCACATCATCATCATCATCATTATTGTTGTTGTTGTTGTTTACACAGTCAGACAGGTGTTATTGACTGGTTTGTTTGATCCAGACATTGAGTCCTTCCCAAGGACTGGGATGGCTGAATTTTATTATCAATATCGTTGTTATTATTATAGATATTGTCGTAGAATATAGGCTGTTCCCAGTAAAGTTGCTTTTTGTAATTGGCTGATGGTGATTTCTGTGGCCCCTATGGTGTTGAGGTGCTCTTCAAGTTGTTTTGGAATTGCACCTAGGGCACCAATTACCACTGGGATTATTTGGGTCTTTTTCTGCCACAGCCTTTCAATTTCAATTTGTAGATCTTTGTATTTGGTGATTTTTTCTATTTCTTTTTCTTCTACTCTGCTATCCCCTGGTATTGCTATGTCGATTATCTTAACTTGTTTTTCTTTCTTCTCGACTACAGTTATATCTGGTGGCAGATGTTTGTTTGTAGTCGGAAGTCCCATAATATTTTATTATTATTATTATTATTATTATTACATTTATATCCCGCTCTTCCTCCAAGGAGCCCAGAGCGGTGTACTACATACTTGAGTTTCTCCTCACAACAACCCTGTGAAGTAGGTTAGGCTGAGAGAGAAGTGACTGGCCCAGAGTCACCCAGCTAGTTTCATGGCTGAATGGGGATTTGAACTCGGGTCTCCCCAGTCCTAGTCCAGCACTCTAACCACTACACCACGCTGGATCTCACATGGAATGCTTTTGGGGAAGGGGAGATTGGTGAAAATTGCACTCCAGTGAGCATGAGTGCTATGAAAGTCTGGAACACAGCAGGAAATTTGTCACACCCGGCTTTTAGTTCGCATCTCCTCCAGAATGAAGGTGTGTGTTCACATATCGGCTAAATGTATCCCGAAGTCGCTGCAAGCTATTGGGGATCACTTCACACACAATTCAGATTTTTCATTGAGCATTAGCGAGTAGCCCAAATTATATCTGGGGTAAAAATATCCACTTTTTGCATCATTGGGGGGGGGGGCAACTTCAAACTCACAGTAAAGCCTTGCAGTAAACCCCTGGCAAAGCCTGCTGTCTGGAAAAGCTCCAAATTGTGAAGTGTCAGCACTTCTCCTGAAGTGTCTGTGGTTCAGTAGTCTGGAAGTTGGCCATACCTCCTTTGAGTTGTTGTTTTGTAGACTGTGAGTCATTTTGAAAGAGAGAAATATATTTTCTTTTGCTACGAAAAGCCCTCTAAGAAGCATTTTTGTTGTTGTTTAGGAACAAAGGAAGCCACCATATACTGAGTCAGACCATTGGACCATCTGGCAGCAGCTTCTCCAAGGTTGTAGGCAGGAATCTCTCTCAGCCCAATCTTGGAGAAGCCAGGGAGGGAACTTGGAACCTTCTGCTCTTCCCAGAGTGGCTCCATCCCCTGAGGGGAATATCTTACAGTGCTCACACATCAGGTCTCCCATTCAAATGCAACCAGGGCAGACCCTGCTTAGCTAAGGGGACAAGTCATGCTTGCTACCACAGGACCAGCTTTCCTCTCCTTTCTCAACTATTTATATTGTTTAAATACACTATATAAATAAATATTTTAACAAGAAGAAGTCAATATGTCTGCGATGCAATGTTCATATTAACTCCAAACGCCCAACAAAAAGACCTTTTATTGCACAAAGAAAAACTAAAAGTTGGTAAACATAAAACCATAAGATGTTTCAGTGTGACACACCATCCTCAGTTAAGTAAAAACAAATGAGCACAGATGAAAACCTCCATTCCCCAGCTGTTAAATTCCTTAGACATAATAGCACACAGTTCCCTGAGTGGCGGAGAGATCATGAGCAAGTGGGGGCAGGGAGAGAGAAGGGGGAACACCTGATTCTTCTCAGAGGCTAATAAACACCATCCCTTAACTGAGGATGGTGTGTCACACCGAAACATCTTATGGTTTTATGTTTACCAACTTGTAGTTTTTCTTGTTTGCACAAAAAAGAAAGGTGTTTTCGTTGAGAGTTTGGAGATAATGTGCACATTGCATCACTGACATATCGACTTATTCAAAGCTTTGGGCTGGGCCAGCTATTGCCCGTGGAATGGCTTACACAAGTCTACACAGCCTTGTACACAGCCTTGCCCTTGGAATATATCTATATAAATACAGAAAGACCTCAATTCTGTATTCTGATATTCTGTATTCTGAAAGACCCTGATATTCTGGATTTCAGATTTTCCAAACAGTATTTAGGGAACCAGAATTTCATCCATATTGTTTCCTCATGCAGAAAAATAACTTTCTGTGTTCCAGAGTGTTTCGTATGGTAGTGTACACAAACCTCACTGTACTGCTTTCATACCTTATTTTAGCTTATTTTTTGCAACTTTTGTGACTGTGCTTCACCTCGATTTTCCGGACAATCGCCTAATCTGGTCTGACCTACTCTCCAGTTAGTACAGAAACATCAGGTCTCTCTGTGGTTACTTTAATATCTATCTGCAAAAATGTTTCATCAGGGCGCTTTCCAGACTAGCTGCTCAACAGCAGCAAAATGCCTCCATTCGGGCAAGTCACATTCGAAACGTAAACAGGCAGGGGGAGTAGTCTCGCGGAAACTAACAACCCCCAAAACAAGCAACTTTTTAATGCCAGATATATACGACGTTCTAGCTCTACCTTGCAGCGATTAAATTTGAAACAAGGTATTGGAAATGTGAACGGCAGCCTGCTGTCCGTGTAGGGGCTGCAGTGTCACAACGCAGGAAGTGTGGAAGCACACTTCTGAGATATGACGGGACCCCGCTGCAGGGTCTAATCTGGAAAGTACCCAGGATAATGGAGCAAGAAAAAGGGTTTAACTCCCATGCTGTGGTCCCAAAACTGATTGTCTGCCCCAACCTCCCATCCCATCCCACAGTTGCTATTTTAAAGGAAAAGGCAGTGCATTTAAGGTAGCTTCATAAGCTCATATGGAATTTGAACAATGTTGCCCCTTTCAACTGTATTTGACAATGTGAGCTATATTTTAAATTAAATAAACCAATCAACAGAAAGGCAAGATTCAAGGTATTTTATTGCAGCCATTTGAACAAGAAGGCCATTTGTGGAGGGCTGAATGGGGAACTTACAACAGAGACTTGTGTCTTCTCCAGTTCCTCTCCACCCCAAAGTCTGAATCCTTCCTTCTTCAGGCTGTTTGTTGGTTTGCTTTTTTTTTTTAATGATATTTATTATTTATAGCACCACCAGTATCTATGGTATCTCCAAGGATGTCCTTGATGGGGGGGTGTCCCTCAAGGAGCAATTACCCCCCTGGATTCATGACCTGCATTTAGATTTCTGTTTACATATTTTATATACATATTTGTAGTATACATCTTGTCTCCCCTGTGATATAATTGCTGCAGACACACATGGATACATGCAGAGTTCCTTAGGAAAAAATAGACAGGACCCTGCCCCCAATGAGCTTACAATGTAAAATTTTCTACCCTTCCACATTCCTAAGCCTTATAGGCAGGCTACAGTTTATAGACCCAAGAAATAAAATGTTCAGTCAAATTGGAGGAAAAGGCACACTATGACCTCACACTCAATCAAGGCTCAGCCTGGATTATTATAGAGGCACAGTCCTCTGTGCAAGGCACTTTTGCACAGCTCTCATTCTTTTCAATGGGGATTATGCCAGAGTTTGTTCCATATCCTCAGGCTTCCTGAACTCAGCACATAGGTGGGATAATTAAGAGGATGTCCATTGCTGATCAGTGGGAATTTTCGATGGAATGCATGAGAATCTGCTCTGCCCAAGTTCAAGCTTGATACTATATCTAGGTAGAAAACAATTTCAGAAGAATTTGGCAACAGCAGAATATATTAAACTCAAAAAACTGAGTCTGATTAGGTTAATTCACCAAGGGCCAAACTAGATGTGACAGCAGGTGTTTTAAAAGCTAAATGCAGCCACTGGGTATCCATATGGTGCCTGTATGTTAAATAGCAACTCTGGGAGAGGGGTATGAATGAGAAAATGGCATGAAAGGAAAGAGCCAGCCGCCTTCCCCAGCATCACAGCTTTGGTCCCCTGGAGGGGTGGCTGCAGCTGCATTTAACATTTTTAAAAAGCCAAGGGAGATCCGATCACAGATCTCCCACTGTTTAGCTTGGCCCTCAATTGTTTCATAAAGTACCCTTACCCCCCCCCCCCAACAACGCCCCCCCCCCCGCAAAAAGCTCTGTTGGTTCTGTTCAACAATCAATTAAAGCTGAAGGAGATTTGGTTATTATTAATAATTCAGATAATCAAACTTAAACTCGACAGTTAAGAGAACAACCTCAAGGTACTCAATCAAATGTGAAAGGATAAGTCCTGCACGTGAGAAGGCAATGGTCAACCCCTCCTGTATTTTACCAAGAAAACCACAGGGCTCGGTGGTTGCCAGGAGCTGACATCGACTCAATGGCACAGCCCTTCCTTTTTCCTTTAATGGTGTATTTGGGTCCAAAACAAACCTCTTCTGCGTTAAAAATGTGTGGATTCCCCCCTCCCCGAGGAACTGCTAGGCTGGTTTGGAAATACTTTGAACTGGTCCTTTAAATGTGTGGGGGAGAAATCCGGGCATGGACAGCTCCCCCCACCCAGCTGGTGCATCATCATGCTAATGCACCGTTGTCTTAATCGCATAGGGTGGTTCAAAAGTAATATTAAAACCACACATTCAGGGACGGTTCGGAAGAACCATCACAGTATGACTAGGCAATGGCAAACCAGGTGGAGGGGGAGACATGTGCACCAATATGTGCATGCTTCTGCCCCGTGTGTTTAAGGGGCTAGTTCAAAGTATCATCCAAACCAGCCCATTGACATAGAGGCTGTTTTCATGAGACAATTCTGCTTAAACCTGGGCTTGGCTACCCATGAGAACAGCCAGGATCTGTGCAGATCCCAGTGGTGCTGCAGCGCTAAACACAGAGCCGAAGTCCGGCTCTTAGCCAAAGTTAAGGAGGCAAATGTACCCTTAACCCGGCTCCCGGGATCATGTGTCAGTGTGAGCTGCTTGCAGCTCATGCAGTTAAACAGACGGGCTAGTAGGGGGTCCAAGTTTGAGAACCTCTGCCATAGGGGAAAGGTACTTGAAGCTTTATCAATATGTGGCACAGGGGTCAAATGAGAGGGCAAGAGAAAGCAGGCTAGGATGTCACAAGTATAAATAATACATCTCTTTTCCCATATGCCACACTTCTCCCATTTCCAGCAGCAGTCCTATGCACAGATGCTCCAGCTGTTGCAGAGCGCGAAATACATGTGTCATGTTCAGAACCAGCTCACTTTATTGGATTTGAGTCCGGAGTAACACATGTTATTGCTGCAGGTACTTCCATAGCTGGGTGGGCAGGCAGAGCAGGGTCTCCCCATCTTGTATGGTGCTTCTCCTATCCAATTTCCTCTAGGGACAGAGAAAGGCAAAGCATTAAGCATGTGGCATTGTTGGACACCTGGACGGTACATTTCACTCTTGCACCACCACAAAAAAAAAATCCCTTTATTCCAACATGGTATAAGGGGCTGTAGCTCAGTGATAGAACACATGCTCTGCATGCAGAAGGTCCCAGGGTCAATCTTTGGCATCTCCAGATAGGGCAGGGAAGGACTCCTGTCTGAAACTCTGCAGAGCCACTGCCAGTGGGTGTAGCAATACTGACTCAGGAGGACCAATGGTCAGCAGAAGGTAGCTGTTTATATCCCCACTCAGGCTGCATTAGCACATAACAGGGGCCCAGAGTTGCCGGGACCTGCGGTTTACTTACTGTTATGTCCAAATGCATGCAGCCTAACTTAGTGTTATGTCCAAATGCATGCAGCTCCAGTCTCATCAGTTGTATGACCCGAGGTTGCTCTCAGGAGACTCTAATTTGAACCCTTGGTTTGTAGTGACCTTTGCTGCTCCAAACTGCGGGTCCACGGAGCTTGTCTGAATGCAGTGGAAACTGCATTTGGCCAGATTGGAGTTGAGGGAGCTCTTCTTATACAGCATTGCCCCAGAAAGTAGCAGCACAAGAAAAGAGGAGCTACCAATGCTACTGATGTGGAGACTCTGCCCACAAAGCCAATTTTGCTCACTGTGCTGCATGGAAGATGACTTGCAACAAAAGGGGACACTTTCCTAAGGTTTGCAAGTCTGCTGTCCACTGCATTACTGATTCACCATATGATAAAGATGAGGCAGATGAACCACTTCCTGGTAGCATTTTAAGTGTGAGAGAATTGGAGCCTGCTTTTCCGCATTGTCAAGTTAAACCTAATGGCCATGAAGTGTGGATGCTGGCTGATTCTGGTTCTCTGCACACCATCATTTCCCATCTTCTTTACAAGAAACTCCTAACTACATCAGATCTGCACCTGCAGCCTTCAGACATCCACCCAGGGGATATGGAGCTTCCCCTATCACCATAAATGTTTTGGGTGCTGTCTTGACCCAGAAAAAAGTTGATTTTTGCTTCCAGAGTTCTTACTGCATGGGAGAAGACGTAATCTGTCATTGAAAAAGATACTCTAGCGTGTTTCTGGGTGATGAGGCACTTCAAGACTTACTTGTGGGTAGAAAATTCACTTTATGTTCAGACCATAAACCCCTATCTGCTTTATTTACTACTTGGGGATCAAGATGCACAGCCCCAAGAACAGCCAAATGGATCACCAGACATATGGGCTTTGATTTCCAAGTGGAATATTTGATAGGAGGCTGTTCTGCCAATCTGCTTATTAAAAACAAAACAAAACTAGAATCTGAGTGATCCATCAACATGTTTTAAACGTACAAAGCAAGAGAGCATGCTCAGTATTTCTCAACAGTCAAGAAGTAACTCTTTAAATTAAGACACACTAAACATGTACTATTAATTAAAAACTTTATGAAGTGCCTTTTGGGATCAGACCAAGGATCACCTAGTACCCAACATTTTTTGCTAGAATATCAGCAAATGACAGGCAGATGGTTCATCAGAAATTGGCCAGTGGACCCCCAATAGATTATGAGCTGTGCTCTGCCCACTGCTGCACTAGAGAACCTTCCACCCTACCATAACGATGCTGCCTGTGTCACAATAATCCCTTCTGCGGGCTACTTACTTGATGGCATAGTTGCACACTAAGTAGACTGCTCGTCGCCATGTGCTGCCCCACACGTTCATGTTGGTGCATGTATGGACGGCACAGCCAATTCTGTTGGAAGAAGCCCAAACCATCTGTTTGGGAAACAGAGAAACAGCCATTATAAGGGAAAGTTAACCCTGAAACCATTGGAACACTAATGACCATAGGAACTAATCTTATATTTATCTAGTCTGTGATCAAAATAAAGATTCATATTCATTCTCTCTCTCTCTCTCTCAACTAATCTTATAGACCAGTGTTTCTCAAGCTTGTGTCTCTAGGTTGGGCTACATCTCCAGCCACAATGACCCTTGACTCTAGAGGTCAGTATCAGAGCAATCATCATAGACTTTTCTTTATTGTTGCGCTACAAACAGGGTGCTCATGTGATGGGCATAGGGCCACCAAAAACAGCCAGGGAGAAGCCACTGGCAGCAGCAAGTGGTAGACCAGCCATTCTGGGCTCTCACAAAGTTCTGGAATGTTAAAAAACAACAACTCTGGAACATAATGTAATTGTACCACTTAACACTCCTAGGTCTGTTTGTTCAGAATCTATACAACTGCCACTGGTTTGTTTTGTTTTTTTAATGGTAAGATATTCCTGCACCTGTTTGTCTATCTATGTGGTTTTCCTGGGAAGATATCGGAGTGGTTTATCATTGCCTTCCCACACGTAGTATGAAATGATGCCTTTGTTGTTGTCACTAAAGTGACCATCTGCCTCCAGCACCTTCCTATATCGCTCCTGCCCAATATAGGTGCCTGCTTGCTATAGCTGGGCAGCTGGGATGACCTTCATGCCTTGGGTGACCCTACTGGGAATATACTTCTCGGCGTACTTGGTTCATCCCTCCCAGGAACATCCCCACACACATTGCAACGATGAGGCAGCATAGCAGGACTTGTGGGGGATGAATGTGGTGAAACAGACTGTTTCCAGATAGGCAAAGGAGTAAGACAAGGCTGTATACTTTCTCCTTATTTATTCAATTTATATGCTGAACATATGCTGAGGGAAGCTGGATTGGAAGAAGATGAGCGTGGTTTTAAAGTTGGAGGAAGAAACATCAATAACCTGAGCTACGCTGATGACACCACTCTGATAGCTGAGAATGTGGATGATCTGCAGGCTCTAGTAATGAAAGTCAAGGAGCACAGTGAACAAATGAGACTACAACTAAATGTAAAGAAGACTAAGCTAATGACAACATGCACAGCAGTCAGCCTCATAAATGATAATGAGGACATTGAAGTGGTAGATAGCTTCTGCCTTTTAGGATCGACCATCAACAGTAAAAGATCCAGTAAAGAAATATGCCGCAGACGAGCACTTGGTAGAACTACAGTGAAGGCCTTGGAAAGGACATTTAGATGCCGATGCCATGATGTGTCCATACCTACAAAGATTAGAATAGTTTGGGCAATGGTTTTCCCTGTGACACTCTATGGATGCGAAAGCTGGACTTTGAAAAAGCAGGACAGAAAAAGTATTGACGCTTTTGAACTTTGGTGCTAGAGAAGACTTTTGAGGACACCATGGACAGCCAGGAAAACAAACAAATGGATCACAGAACAAATCAATCCAGAATTTTCATTCGAGGCACAAATGACCAGGCTCAAGCTATCATACTTCGGACACATTATGCGAAGACCAAGCTCTCTTGAGAAGTCCATAATGCTGGGAAACGCTGAAGGAAAGAGAAGAAGAGGTTGACCAGCAGCAAGGTGGATGGACTGGATTACAACAGCAATGAATGCACCACTGAGAGACCTTAAAGGCCAAATTGAAGACATATCATCCTGGAGAGAATCTATCTATGTTGTCGCTAAGAGTCGACACTGACTTGACAGAACTTAATCAATCAATCCAATCAATCAATCAATCAATTCCTGCACCTTTCAATAGCTGCATATCAGGGGGATATTTAACAAGTGCTACTTTTCCTATGCCATCTAATGGCACAGTGGGAAAGTAACTTGCCTAGGGAACAAGAGGTTGATGGTTCGAATCCCAACACCTATATCAGGCAGCAGCGATATAGGAAGATGCTGAAAGGCATCTTCTCATACTGCATGGGAGATGGCAATGGTAAATCCCTCCAGTCTTCTACCAAAGACAACCACAGGGCTCTGTGGGCGCCGGGAGTTGACACCGACTCGACGGCACAACTTTACTTTACTTTTACTTTCCCTATCCCTGAGTCTCCAAGTTGGAATAGGCTTCTCCTCTTGGATTTTCACCTTCATGCAACTGTTCAAGGTACAGAAGCCGTTCAAAGGAGAGAAGAAAACATAGCAACCTCAGAGGAAAGGCTTTCCTGTTCTTCCCAGCACTTCTCTCACCTCTAGTGGCTTTTAAATGGAAGCTGGAATCATCTTATGAAGCAGTCTTGTCTGCACTGACTGGCAGTGGCTCTCCAAGGTTTCAGAGAGGGGTCTTTCCCAGCCCTACTCAGAGATGCCAGGAATTGAACCTGGGACCTTCTATATGCAAAGCATCTGCTCTCTCAGTGAGCTAGAAGGGGCTGGCTCTACAAAGGTAGGATTGATACTTTCATAAATATCGACCCGTCTTTATTTTCCAATTAACTATGCATGTAAAGAACTCCCCATTATGTGTGTAAAGGCGGGGCAGTGGTGGGGCAGGGGCAGGGCAGCGGAAGGCCTCTGGTTAGGCCCCCTGAACATTTGGAGCCCCCCCCTGCACCTGAGACAGCAGGTCACTGCCCAGATCCCCAAGGTCAGTGGGGATCATCCTAAGTGGCAAAACCTGATGGTTCCCAGGTTTTGGCACTTTGCAACCACTGGCATTTTTTGCCCCAAATAAATTATATACAATCTCTTAAATGTGTCCAGAGGGCTCCCTCAGTGAATTTAGAGATAAACCACTACATAAAAACAAAGAACAGCTTCTTTGAGGACACTTTGTGGTCTCCTAGTGGGTGAAATTCCTCAAAGAGACTATGATATTTGTCTATGCAGCTGAATGTAATGCTTAATAAAAAGCAAGTGACCTTTTTAAAGTTTGCTTCCTGTCTCATCATTGCCATTTCTCCACACACAACACTGGAAATGAGATGATGTAGGTCTCAGATGAGTGTGGTAGAAAGCTGAAAGTGTCTCCAAATGCCACAGACATCCATGCAAATATGTGGCCAGGTATTTCCAGAGACCAAACTGGTGGCGTAGAAATGACTCCATTCTGGAGCTGTGTAGCCTGCTATTGATTATAGGGTGGAAATGCTGTGCCACAGCTCGGGTGATACAAGAAGGTTTTCCACCTCGGGCTGGCTGTGCATACAGGGAGGAGCAAATGAATTCACTGCATTCACTGAGGCGCCCGACTTTTCAGCAAAGACCTGTCACCATGGAGGTGATTCATGATGAGCGAGGCTGGAAGGAGCTGTACTTTATTTACCTTGCCATGGGTATAATAAAGAAAAACAGAGGCCAGGATTTTCCTTCCTTCCTTTCTGTTTCTCAACAAGCACTACAGCCAGTTAGCCAGAACCTTTAATGTGTCCCTGCATGCTGAAGTGAAATCTCCAGCTATAACTGGACGTGCCAACTTTTTACTGCCCCCTGCTCTTGTGCCTTATCCTTCTGCAGCCCAAATTGCTAAAGATGCAAGAGCAAGCCAAGCTGTAAGTCTCTGCACACAATGGCATTCACGGCAAAGCAACATCTGTGGGGAAAGTGTGGCTTCAGATTTGCTAGCCAGCAATGGGCAAAGTCGGCAATGAACTGCTATGGAGTGTCTCCCAGAGTCTTCAAAGCAAACGGCTTGTATAAGTGTCAAATCCTGCATTCCTTCAGCCTGATCTTTGTAATTTAAAGCAGGCCCTCTCCCGGCAAGGTCTTCTTTCTCTGGCTTCTTCCATCCAGCTCCTTCATCTGGAGCCGATGGCTCCGGTAGCCGTGGACGGAGCAATGGAAAAAGCAGGCGGTACTTCTAGGAAATAAGCTGAGATTTGGACAGTGCAGGATGATTGCTTGCAGGGAAATGGGAGAGACAGTGATGAGAGGTAAATTAATGAGGTGGGATTGGTAGAAATGGTGATACTTTGCTTTCTCCCTGTGCCTAAAGGACAAGGCTAAACATGACCTGCTGCTATTCATAACATTTGCTAGGTTTGAAGGCTTCCTTGTCCCTTGTGCCTTCATTGCACAAGAGTGGAGACCTTAGAACTGATATGGCATAGAGGTTAAGAGCATGAGCTATCAGCTGGTTCAGTCCCTGACTGAAATTTACTCTCCCCAACAAACCTTCTGGTTTACATAGGAACATAGAAAGCTGCCTTTTACCGAGCCAGACCATTAGTCCTTCTAGCTCAGTATTGTCTACACCAGGGCTGCACAACTTCGGCCTCCCTGCAGATGTTGGCCTACAATTCCCATGATCCCTAGCTACTGGGCACTATGGCTGGGGATTATGCGAGTTGTAGTCCAAAAACAGCTGGCGGGGGCGGGCCCGAAATTGAGCAGGCCTGAAGACAGTATTGAGCTAGATGGACCAATGGTCTGACTCGGGATAAGGCAGATTCCGATGTTCTTAGTGAGATACACATACAGGGGCAGGAGTGTGTTGGGGGTTCCTGGGCTGCTCTGCCTGGGTCTGCCATCACAAGAGCATCCTTTGCCACAGTGGGCCAGACCCCAGGATCCTTTGCCTGCCCTCATATACATATTCCCTCCTCTGAGTAACAGAATAATAGTGACCCTCTCCCCCCACCCCCAATTACCAGTAATTGTGCTTGTGCGAGATTGGCTATGGGGCTCCTGCAAGGGCGGTGGTGCAAGTGGTGTGGGCAAAAGGAGAGAAATGCCCTTTCCCTGTTGAGGGCAGGTGGTTCATGCTGAAAAGGCACAGTTGCACTGGGCACACCCCTTTGAAGATTGTGGCCAGTGGCTGTCACCCTGCTGACCCTTGCCTGCACTCTGATGACACAAGCGCTACGGAGCTTGCTGGGATATGGCCTTGGCAGACCAGGAAGTGGGAGAGGCTCCTCTGCCCTGAAACCGGAGGCTGCGGGACGATTTCTGGTTTCAAGAATTAACTTCAGGTTTGCCAACCCACAGTTTCATGCTACGTCCAAAAGGGCTCTTTCTTTCAGCATCAGGTATGACACAAAGAAAAGAGTACTTATCTTACAGCAAGATAATGTGTGTGCAGAGCTCCGAACACTTGGAAGTGCTATGCAAATGCATTTGATGCATTTGATGTTTCTTTTTAGACTGTGAGCCCTTTGGGGACAGGGATCCAGCTTACTTATTTATTATTTCCTGGTGTAAACCGCCCTGAGCCATTTTTGGAAGGGCGGTATAGAAATCAAATAAATAAAATAATTATATACCATATAGGTACCTGGGTATAATGGCTGCAGACAGAACCACTGCATTTGGAAGGGCAGCTGGGCTTGCATTCGTGGGGATAAGGGAAGGAGTAATGCTGCTTCTCGTAGTACCAAGATTTCATAAGGTCCACAACTGAATGGTACCTGAGGAAAGCCACACACAAGGCACATGTTATTAATTGCTCTGCCAAAGATGTAATCAAATCTCAGTAATACAAAGAAACCTGCCTGACCAAACCCAGAAGTCTAAGGCCTGAATGACACAATTTGTGAAAATGAGGGGACAGGGGCATAGCTAGAATTGAATGGATGGGTTCAAAGAACCCAGGGCCCCCAGCTCGACCCCTCCCTACTTTCAGAGCGCCGCTGGGGAGAGGGGTCCCCAGACATGGGCCCCCTCTCCCCTAGCTACATCCCTGTGAGGGGATGCTCCCCACCTGCATCTTTTTCCACTTCTTTCTGGTAATATGTAGCTGAAAAAACTATGTATGATGTGATGTCGTCACATTAACATTTCCACACCCACTGCAAGTGGCAGCAAAGCTGTGGAAGGCAAGATAATACTTCTTCTTCCTCCTCCTATTATTGTTGTTGTTGTTGTTGTTGTTTACACAGTCAGACAGGTGTTATTGACTGGTTTGTTTTATCCAGACATCGAGTCCTTCCCAAGGACCTGGGATGGCTGAATTTTATTGTCAATGTTGTTGCTGTTATAGATATCGTCGCAGAATATAGGCTGTTCCCAGTAAAGTTGCTTTGTGTAATTGGCTGATGGTGATTTCTGCGACCCCTATGGTGTTGAGGTGCTCTTCAAGGTCTTTTGGAACTGCACCCAGGGCGCCAATTACCACTGGGATTACTTTGGTCTTTTTCTGCCACAGCCTTTCAATTTCAATTTGTAGATCTTTGTATTTTGTCATTTTTTCTATTTCTTTTTCTTCTACTCTGCTATCCCCTGGTATTGCTATGTTGATTATTTTAACTTGTTTTTCTTTCTTCTCGACTACAGTTATATCTGGTGTATTGTGTGGCAGATGTTTGTCTGTTTGTAGTCGCAAGTCCCATAATATTTTTACATCTTCATTTTCTACCACTTTTTCAATTTTATGGTCCCACCAATATTTGGCTGCAGGTAGCTTGTATTTTTTGCAGATGTTCCAGTGTACCATTCCTGCTACCTTGTCATGCCTTTGTTTGTAGTCAGTCTGTGCTATCTTTTTACAACAGCTGATTAGGTGGTCCACGGTTTCATCTGCTTCTTTACAAAGGCGGCACTTGCTGTTTGTTGTGGATTTTTCAACTTTTGCTCTTATTGCATTTGTTCTTAGTGCCTGTTCTTGTGCAGCCAGTATTAAACCCTCTGTTTCTTTCTTCAAGTTGCCATTCTAAAGCCATTGACAGGTCTTGGTGATGTCTGATTTTCTACTTATATTGTGCAAATATTGACCATGCAGTGGCTTCTTTTTCCATTTTTCTGCTCGGTTCTTGACTTGTTCTTTCTTGCAGGCCTGCTTTGTTTGATTGGTGTTGAATAGTTTTTCGTTATTGACCATTTGAAGTGCATCTTCTTCACTGTCCTTGATATATTCTTCAAGGCCTCTTTTCTCCTCCTCTACTGTTTGATGGACTTGCAGCATTCCTCTTCCACCTGAGCTGCGAGGGAGGTATAGCCTATCTACATCACTGCAGGGGTGTAGAGCATGATTGATGGTCATGATTTTCCTGGTCTTACGATCTAGCATCTCTAGCTCTGCCTGGGTCCAGTCTATTATTCCTGCAGTGTATCTGATAACAGGTATAGCCCAGGTGTTTATGGTGTGTATGGTGTTCCCACCATTGAGATTGTTGTCACATTAACATTTCCACACCCACTGCAAGTGGCAGCAAAGCTGTGGAAGGCAAGAGAATACTTCTTCTTCTTCTTCTTCTTCCTCCTCCTCCTCCTCCTATTATTATTATTATCTATATATATATTTCTCCTGGGTGTGCCCAGGAGAAATGCGTCCCGGCAGTCCAGCTGATTGGCTGGACTGCGGGGGCGCCTGATTGGTCCTGGCGGCACACCCAGGAGAACCAGCGGGCCAGGAGTGTGGGCGGCCATGGTGGCCGCGGAGCCGAGGCGGCGGGCCCGGCCGGGTGAGGCGGCGGCGGGCCCGGGTGGAGCCGAGCCAGCGGCTGGCGGGCCCGGCTGCGGAGGCCCGGCTGCGGAGGCCCGGCAGCGGGCCAGGCGGCGGCGGCAGGCCCGCTTGAGGCACAGATGCTCTGTGCCCGGGCCCACTAGTTATTATTATTTTACATATTTATACACTGGTTTTTTTTAAAAAAAGTTCAACATGTCTAGCCATGCACATCTTTTCAATGACAAATACACATCTTGTATTTGTGTACAATACAAATATTGTGCACAGTATTTTTGTCCAACATATGTATGCAATTGTACAATTTGTGTACAAATTGGTTGAACCAAGGAGACCCCAGAATGGTCACTGCTTGTTAGTGTCTGCTCATTTACCACAATGTGTAACTTGGGCATAAATGGCTGTTTCACCATGAATTTATTTGTATGATAAAACTGTATTTTGTAATGAGCATCATCAGGGTAGACAGATATAGGGCCCTTTCTCAAGATCAGGGACCCGGGCAGGAGAGCATGTGGGGAGGAAGGTTACAGAATCTGACATCCCCCACAGACGACCAGGTTCCAGTTCCTGGTCAGTTAAATAGGGTTAAGGGAGACCTTGCTCCCTTAACCTCATTTAACAGACAGGCTCCATAGCCAGGTCTGCCACCAAGGCACTGCCAGGAGCCACAGCTCCCAGCAGTTCTCATGGGTAGCCAAGCCCTGTCCTGTCTTGGCTGCTAGTGGAACAATGGGACATAGAAAGCTGCCACCTACTAAGTCAGACCATAGGTTCATCTAGCTCAGTACTATCTACACAGACTGGCAGCGGCTCCTCCAAGGTTGCAGGCAGGAATATCTTGGAGAAGCCAGGGAGGGAACTTGGAACCTTCTGCTCTTCCCAGAGCGGCTCCATCCCCTGAGGGGAATATCTTACAGTGCTCAGACTTCTAGTCTCCCTTTCATATGCAACCAGGGCAGATCCTGCTTAGCTAAGGGGACAAGTCATGTTTGCTAACACAAGACCAGCTCTCCTCTCCTAGTGAGAAAAGCCACATAATGTGTTGAGACTGATGGAAGCATATAGAGTTTGGAACATGTCTGCTTCACTAAAAAGGCATGTATGTTTTTAAAATACTGAAGTAAACTTGGGGCGGAGGGTGGGATTAAGCTGTACAGAGTTTGCATCTTTTCAGGCTAAACTGAGCAAAACTGATTTCTTCGCTGATGTTGACCGTGTCATGGCTGCGATGGGCTCCCATTGGTTTGCACCTGCTCCAAGTGTTGATTACTACAAGTGCTGGGAAATTATATCGTTGGACACTACTGAAAATGATATAGAATTGTGAGATGGGAGCATATTGTTCATCTGAGCTTTGTTTTTGATGAAGCAACTGTTGGAGATGAACTTCCAGTGCATCAACCTTTTGCACCAACTGTCCTAATGACCACTAGGGGCATTGGGAGTAGAGACAGTGAGTCAGGGTCTCCCTATCTGTCCCTACTCTATGACCCCTGAACTGACTCCGCAGCACTTCCTGTGCTGAGTCACAACCCTTCCTTTCCTCCTAGAGAGCAGATGGAAACATCTCTCTCTCTCTCCTTACCTATCCACTATGTAGTCCTTTAGATTAGAGATAGGTCTTTCCTGTCTAAGTGTATTTAACCAATAAATGTTTCGTGTTTAGTCACACAAGGCTCTCCATGTGTTTTCTCTAAATAGCTGCAATATCCAAACCATCCTCTGCTACCTACTCTGTAACTGGAGTGTGTGCTCATTCCTTAGTGCTCTGCTGTTTTACCTATTGTGGGTAAAAATCAACAACCTCTAACAGCAAGTCCGCAGGAGTTCTGGCTGTTTCTGCCAAGAACAAAGGGGCCAGCCTTCCTTGATGCCACATGCAACGTTCAGGTATCGCCAGGGGACACTATCAAGTTGCTTACCTGCCTGAGTGAATGGCAAGATTTTGACCCATGAATTTCATCAGGTGTGGAGGCCCATGTTCCCATATGCACTGTTTTGCCCAGGCTTCTGCAGATCTGGCTAGCCTCTCATCCCACATCTAGTCAAGAAGGGGACAAAAAAGAAGAAAGGGCATAATATAGAGTGGGCTATAAACAGAGTGCTGATTCCCTTCACTCTTAATGCCACAGGACAAGGGGAGGGATGTAAATGTTTTGCACTCGAGGATGTTGAGTTCCCAGCAGCCAGAGGCAGAGCCATAACTGAGCGGCTGTGTTCCATAAACATGGGCTGCTAGGGGAGGGAGACCGAAGAGGAGTTCCCAAGCACCCTCCCGCCCAGGGCCATAGCTAGCCATAGTGAGGGAGATAATGAAGAAAATAGGAGGGGTGGAGCTGAGGGGCCCTCAGAGCTGGGGGCCCCAGTTTCTTTGAACCCATCTGCTCAATTATAGCTAATAGCTATACCCCTGATCTCCTGCCCCAGGCCCTGCTCACTCACTGCCTCTCCTCCCTGTATCTCTTGAGCCACCATCACCTCCATGGTAGTGCCACAAAACCTGCAGTTCCTAGGAAGCTGCCTTATACTGCGTCAGACCATTGGTCCATCTAGCCCAGTATTGTCTTCACAGACTGGCAGCAGCTTCTCCAAGGTTGCAGACAGGATTCTCTCTCAGCCCTATCTTGGAGATGCCAGGGAGGGAATTTGGAATCTTCTGCAGGCTAGCATGCAGATGCTCTTCCCAGAGTGGCCCCATCCCCTAAGAGGAATATCTTACATTGCTCACATATAGTTTCCCATTCAAATGCAAACCAGGGTGGACCCTGCTTAGGAAAGGAGGCGGCGGCTGCAGGTCCCAGTGGGAGAGCGCAGCACAAAGGTGGCAAGTGAGGAGGCAGCTGTGAGACCCAAGGGGAGGTGGCAGGTACGTGAGGAGTGGCTGCAGCGGTAGTGGCTGTGGTGGTAGCTACCATATTTTGAAGTCAGGCCACCTCCAGCATTGCTATGCCACTGCCAGCAGCAGAGGTCCACTAGGGTAATTTTGGAGCCTGGACCTAAAGGTCTTTGGTGCCCCCTCTCCACACTGCTGGAGGCCCCCCTCCCACAAGTTAGAGGTTGCCCTGTGGTTGTCTTTGGTAGAATACAGGAGGGGTTTCCCATTGCCATCTCCCACACAGTATGAGATTATGCCTTTCAGCATCTTCCTATATCACTGTGGCCAGATATAGGTGTTTCGGGGATTCGAACCAGGTTGCTCTGGCTTGCTAGTCAAGTCATTTCCCTGCTGCACCATTAGGTTGCTGGGTGTAGTAAAGTACAAATGTATTAAATAAACATTTGCTTTTTCTAACACCTCCCCAATGACAATTATTCCTCCCTTTCCCAATAATAAGCACAAAGAAAACTCACCATATACTCCATGTTGGCAGCTGGTGGAGACACTTGTGCCCGCACTTGGTTGTGGTAATCCAAAAGCGCACTCACATCCCTGGGAGAAATATAGCGCTTCCTGCGAGTCCTTGATACTCCAAGACTAGACGTGAGGCCTCTCTCAGGGCCGTTGGATGGGTAAAGGACTTCAGTAGTATTGGGTGGCACAAAGGAGCTGGATTTCTGTATCATCCAGAAGACCAAGCCAGTAAAATATATGTGCATGTGCAAGAGAGTCATTTTTTAAAAAAATTATAGACTTTTTAGCCTAAATAACTGGCAGTTTGGTTTTTTTTTTTTTTTAAGCAATCAAGAAGACAAATCTTTTTCCTTCTGGCTTGGGTATCTAAAAAAAGAAAACAATAAATGCACTGTTTTATTTTGATTCAAAGAAAGAAAGAAAGAAAGAAAGAGAGAGAGAGAGAGGAAGGAAGACAGAAAGAAAGAAAGAAAGAAAGAAAGAAAGAAAGAAAGAAAGAAAGAAAGAAAGAAAGACCAGAGCTCAAAAAAATAGAAATTGAAATATACCAAGAAGGACTTTACTAAGAACAGGAGAATAAAGAGTTTGGATAAACTGCATTTGTAAAGAGCAAATTTCCTCTAAGACCAACTGTGAAACCTCCAGAGGTATTTTATTTATCACTGCTGTCTGAGAGGGGGAAAATCCCCCCCTCCTGCCAAATCATTCCAAATATTCACATGTACCTGCCAAAAGGATGCTAATTAATAACCTGCTGCTGCAGAAGCTTTACCTCCTTCCCACTGGTTTCGCAGAGATTTGGTCCATCAAGAAAATCTGCTGGATAAACTGAAATCTTATTGGAATAAGGCAGAGGGCGGGAGGTGGGGGGAGTTCTAAAAAGGTTTAGCATGAAAATAGAGAAGCTACACTTTTTTTCCTCTCTGAGAGAGGAAAAGAGAAAGAATCAAGCTTGTCATTCTTTTTCAGTACCAGAAAAGCCTTCTAAGATATTATTCCCTAAAGAAACTGAGAGGATACATTGCCCAGACTACATACCTTGCAAGCTAAGCCAAGAACAGCTGAGAAATCTTAGTTGCTACTGCTGCTGCTTCAGTAAATGCAGAACTTGACCTTTGCAAACAACCTGCCCAGCCAGATGTGGCAGAGAGGTTTAACATCTCAAGCAAAATCTGCATCTGGACTCTTCCCTTGGGGAATGTCCTAACTTCTGGAAAGTCCTCAGCGGGCCATTTATGGTATTTTCCCTGTGTGCTCATGGCGCTGTCTCTAGTGAGCTTCTCTGCTTGTTGTGAGCCACAAAGTAGGGAAGCCTGCAAAAACCATAACATTAATAAACTAATGAATATCCTGTCACCATTCCATGTAATTTCTTTACAGCTATAACATGCATGTGCAGCCACTGCATTTAGAAAACGCTTTGCACTTAGAATTTGGACACCCAGAAAACCAAGCCTTGAAAACAGCCTTTGGCACAGAGAGGTCCTAGCTTGGGGGTGGGGGGGAATGGAACAAGTATAAGGGTAGCAAATATATAATGGCACAAATAGAAGGTAGCACAAGTAACAGATATAAGCACAGCCAAGTTGGCCCACTGTTTCTCCATGTCTTTGTCCTGATGAGCTGTTCAGAGTAGAATTGTAGCAGTAGAACACACAGGGATGTGCCTATAACCATTCTTGCGGAGAAATGTGGAGCCATTGTCCTCACAGACCCCAACAGCTACCTCAGATTGCTCTAATTCATTGCCAGGGATCTGGAGAAAATGATAACTGATTTTGAGAAAGTGAGGCCGTTCTGATGATCACCAGAAAGCGGGCTAAGGGAGCCTAGCCCACTTTCTGGTGATCGTCGGAACCACCGTGCTCATGGGTGGTTCCAAGGCGGCTAGCCTACCTAACGACCCCTCACCCTAAATGGGGTTAACGGAGCGAGTGCGCCGTTAACCTTGTTTATTTGATCATGTGTCAGCAGCCGTGGCTGACACACTGGTGTCGGGGGGGAGGGGACTCTAGGGAGCCCCGTGTACTTGCGCAGTGCCTTCTTGGGGTTTGGGGGTCTGGGGTGCCACGCAGCAGCACTCCCCTTGCCCCGACCCCTGGAACTCCCAACAGAGCTGCAGGCAGGTGCAGGTACGCCCAACCAGAGCAGCTGCTCGTCCGGGTGGCCGATCCAGCCGCCCAGCAACAAGCGACTGCTTGTGTGCGGGGAGAGTGGGCTAAGCCCGCTCTCCCTGCGCAAAGCCCGTCTGGTGCTTCGCACCAATTGTGTGAAGCGCTTCAATGCGTTTTCCATCGTTACACAGTTTGCTGGTCTTATGAAATAACAGGCAACCTTTTCATCACACACTGCTAACCATCAGACAATGAGCCCTTTCTCATGGTCGAGTGAGAGTGGGGTGGGGTGGGGAAGGCAGCAGAAGCTCGCTGGGAGGGTCGGGGCATGTGGATCACGAACGCAGCCGGTCTGCTGCTGTCCCAGGCAGCGCAGAGGTTTGGGGGTCAGGACGCATCATACCTGCCCCTGGAAATCCCAGAATGCTCACACACGAGCAGTTAGCAGTTAGCCCTTGCGTCCTTCACCTCGGCTAACCAGAGGGCTCCGTAGGTGGGTTTTCTGCCACGTCACTGCCAAGAGCCATGCAGCTCCCACCAGATCTCACTGGCAGCGAAGCCCAGGCTGGTTCTTAAGATTTCCACCATGTCGTTCCATCAAGACAAGATCCTGGTTAGTGATCCCAGTTAAATGGCAGTTAACTGTGGCAATTTAACTGGGATTGCCTGAAAATTCGAGGTTCTCGTGACACACTCCTTGGCAGCATATCATGGTGGCCAATCTCAGTTAACTCTTTAAATGTGGTTGTTCTGATCATAAGAACATGGACTGTGTTATACATTTTATCTGAGCCTCCATTACCGTTGTTTTAAATACTGTCTAAGTTTCTTGAGGGAGACTACATGTGTGAGCATTGTAAGATAATTCCCCTTAGGGGATGGGCAGAGGCGTAACTAGGGAAAACGGCGCCCGGGGCAAGCACTGAAATGGCCCCCCCGCGCCCCTGCCCCCCAACATACTACATTATACTTAGGTTTTTCCTCACAAGCGCCCGCCGCCGCCGCCAAGCCAGGCCACTGACTGGCCGCCAGGGGCCAGCAAAGCAATTGGGGGGGCGTGGGCAGTGCGGAAGGGACCGCTCGTGGGGGAGGGGGCGTCGATGCGCTCCCTTGACTGCTGCAGCGCTGCTGCACTGAGCAGGAAACATTTGTATTAACAATTTTTTAAAAAAAATTAAAAAAAATATTTTTTTGTCATGGCGGCGCCCCCCATGTGACCAGAAAAGATGGCGCCCGGGGCACGTGCCCCCCCTGCCCCCCCTATAGTTACGCCTCTGGGGATGGGGCCACTCTGGGAAGAGCACCTGCATGCTTGCATGGAGAAGGTTCCAGTTCCCTCCCTGGCAACTCCAAGATAGGGCTGACAGAGATTCCTGCCTGCAACCTTGGAGAAGCTGCTGCCAGTTTGTGTAGACAATACTGAGCGAGATCGACCAATGGTCTGACTCGGTATAAGGCAGCTTCCTATGTTCCTAAGGGACTGGAATCCTTCTAACTGTAAGTTTTATTGTCATCCCTGGAAGGAGACAGCAAATGGTCAAGTTGTTGCAGAGTAATTTCTTATCTTGTAAAATTGATTACACAGGGAAGTTACTTTAACTTACATGAGTTTGATATTTATTACTAATTAAACATAGGCTAAGAAAACAATAAATCAACAGTCTCTTATTCCATGAAAGATAGAACTTCTCAGTTTGAAATTCAAGATAGCAAGTAAGAAGTAGACAAAGAAACGGAGAGGTACTTTCTCTCACTACATAAGAAGGCCAGGTGAGTGCCGATGACTCACGTCCACATGGGTCACTGGGGGGAGCACTGCTGCACCCAGAAGTTGTCTGAGCAGCAGTTGAACCAGTAAGGATCTGCTAATTTACTCTTAAAGGTGCCTCTCATTGTCACCCCAGTGCTGCCCTCACCGTCCTCGAACTGCTAAACCGGTTGAACGAGCCGAATGGGTTCGCAAACCCACAGTTGGGTCTGAATCCAGAACAAACCATGAACATTGCTCTGTGCACACCCCTAATTGAGATTAATAATCTCAATAATTTCAGAATTAGTAAAGGGATTCCACCAAAGAAATTGTCATTGGCAGCCAAAGAAGATAAAATGCCAGAACCTACATACTGGCACAAAATGGAATGTATGCCAGATTCAGAATCAGATAAATTGCTGCAGTCAGGAAAAGAAAAGGCTGCATCATACCATAAAACAAAATGTGGGACTCCGAACTCAGGAATAAGACAATGAGAAGGAGGATGTTGGGATTTTGCCAAGGACACTGCCTCAGTTCTTTATGTGGCGCGTGCTTGTCCTTGTTTGAATGTGTCTAGGTACTGGCTTCTATGTACTGGTTTAGCCACCTAATGGCGCAGCAGGAAATGACTTGACTTGCAAGCCAGAGGTTGCCAGTTTGAATCCCCACTGGTATGTTTCCCAGACTATGGGAAGCACCTATGCTGGGCAGAAGTGATATAGGAAGATAGTGAAAGACATCATCTCATACTGTGCGGGAGGAGGCAATGGTAAACCCCTCCTGTATTCTACCAAAGAAAACCACAGGGCTATGTGGTCGCCAGGAGTCGACACCAACTCGACGGCACACTTTACCTTTATGTACTGGCTGGGGGTGGAGTCACAGTTTGTCTGCTCCTCACTTGCTGCCCTGAATTCAAACTGAGAGGTTCTCCCTCTCCTTGCATAAGAGACTGTTAGTCTGTTTATTGTTACCTTTGCCTATGTTCTAGTTAGTAATTAATATCAAAGTCTTGTTTCTCAGTCAAAGTGGCTTCCAGTACAATTATGTATAGAGGAGAAGTAATTTCTCTGCAACATGAGTCACATGTTCCCTCTTAAGCCTATAATCTTTATACTGCAGCATCCATTTAACCTTCTAAATGTATTACATTTACGAGAAAACTTTTGGTTTCTGTTTGACATTGCCTGGATTGGGGGGGGGGGGGGCACCTGTGGTTGTTACTGATACAAAGCAACCTGGTTGAAAGGATCTCATTTTTAGGGTTTTGTGTTAGGTGCAGATTGAAAAGGGAAGGAAAGATTGTGCTGTCGAGTCAGTTTCGACTCCTGGTGACCACAGAGCCATGTGGTTTTCTTGGTAGGAGTTTACCATTGCCTCCTCCTGTGCAGTATGAGATGATGCCTTTCAGCACCTTCCTATATTGCTGCTGCCCGATATAGGCGTTTCCCATAGTCTGGGAAACATACCAGCAGGGATTCGAACTAACAGCCTCTTGCTCCCTAGGCAAGTTGCTTCCCCTCTGTGCCATTAGGTGCCTTAGGAGCTGCTTAATCAGCACTCTCCCAGACAATCTAAATTCCAGGAACTGGTAAGTATTGTGTCCCTGCCAGGTGTAATATCCTGCAGCCTAGACTGTCCCGTCTGCCAAAGCACACGGTATCTGCAGAGAGGACTTTAGAGAGAGCCAAAAGGCACACACAATTTGACTGGATTCAGCAGCAGTCCCAACAAATTCTCTTTTTAATGACTGGAGAGAGAAAGAAAGGAAGGAAGAGAAGATAAATCTTCAGCGTAATCATGTCTCCACATGGGCTGTCTACCAGTGTTTGAAGAAGGCTGACACACAGGCAACACAATTTGCTTCTAATACACACCGCTGCTGTCTGCAGGGCTGGCAAGGACATAAGATGAAGCTGAATTAAACCAAAGGTTCTAGTCCAACGATTTGCTTCCAACCATAGCCAGCCACATGCTTCTGGGAAGCTCAGAGCAGGGCATGAAGGCAACCATTTCTCCTGCAGCTGGCAGAGGCAGTCTTACCCCTGGACTTCTGGGCCATAGTCCAGGGCCTCCACACCCCCTGCCCCCCCTCCTCTTTAGTGTTCCCCGGGTGGTGTGGTTACTGCGCTGCTTGTCCACGCTGCATCAGGTGGCTGAGCATGACTGTGACCTGCATGAGGCAGGCAAGCGTGACCCGTTTTAGAGACGGAGGGGAGTGGGGAAAGAAATAGGTGGGGTGGGAGTATGTTAAGTTGTGTATTGAAATGTCTCTGCTTATGAATATTTGCATAAATATACCTGTTTTATATTCTTACATTCTTGTGTGTTCAGTTGCTGTTTGTGCCCTCAAGAACCCACATGTTAAAAATACTGCGTGAGTTGTGTTGTGTGTTTGTGTGTGTAGGGGGATGATGCTTAACTTGCGGGCAGTGGGGGTCTCCATAGGCCTTTAGGTCCAGGTTCCAAAATTACTTAGGTGCACGTCTGGCTGTTGATCCCCAACATCTGGTATCCAAAATCTGCCCAACCAATTCCATTTTAAAGCATCCACTAGCTTCTTAATGGTTCCAGAACACGATGTGACAGTTTCCATTTTTTCACCTAGTTGTGTTTTTGTTTTGTTTAATGTTTTAAAAATGTTAAATGGATTTAAACCTGTTATTTGCTCCATCACAAGTGGTTCAAGGCATCTAGAAGCATTTAGTAAGATAAAATAGGATCTTTCCAAGCTGTACTTGGAAGTGCAGGGGATGGATTGTGTGTCCTCCTGCATGCAGAGCAGGTTCAATGCCACTGAGCTGACACACACAGATGTCGGCGAAGCTTTATCTCAATTATCCTTTCAAGGATGTGGAAATCATACTATAGGTTTGTGAATTGTCCTGCCAACTTCCCCCCACCCCATTCCCAAACCATTGTTAAAAATCCTGTCACAAAATTTTATAGACTTCAGCATTTTCTCTATTTGCTTTCACACTCTTGAAACATGATTTGGGTATTCAGTTATATATCAAGGCTGCATTTGAATCTTACCATATGGCTGATAAATAACAAAACACCCATATGACAACTTGTTCATAAACGTATAGCTATTAGGTAAAGGGGTGATTACTTTTAATAGGTGGACAACTGCAGGCAGCCAATCATACCTGGAGATTCAGAACGAATTATCTGGCATATCATACCTGGAGATTCAGAATGAATTACTGATGATGGAACATTCAGAGATGTTCTCAAGGTTCTTTTTTGTTCCAAGATCTATTTATCCCAAGGTCCATGTTATTCATCTTGCAACCCCTTGGCTGATGATGCCAATATGATGATATCTCTTGCTCAGTCAGCCCTCTTAGGTCTTCCTTTTTTAACCTTGTGGATTGCTTAAGCAATATTAATTGATTGATTGATTAAGTGCAGTCAAGTCGGCGTCAACTTTTAGCGATCACATAGATAGATTCTCTCCAGGATGATCTGTCTTCAACTTGGCCTTTAAGGTCTCGCAGTGGTGCATTCGTTGCTGTCGGAATCGAGTCCATCCACCTTGCTGCTGGTCGTCCTCTTCTTCTCTTTCCTTCAACGTTTCCCAGCATTATGGCCAGGAGTCGACACCAACTCGACGGCACACTTTACCTTTATGTACTAGCTGGGGGTGGAGTCACAGTTTGTCTGCTCCTCACTTGCTGCCCTGAATTCAAACTGAGAGGTTCTCCCTCTCCTTGCATAAGAGACTGTTAGTCTGTTTATTGTTACCTTCGCCTATGTTTTAATTAGAAATTAATATCAAAGTCTTGTTTCTCAGTCAAAGTGGCTTCCAGTACAATTATGTATAGAGGAGAACACGAGTCACATGTTCCCTCTTAAGCCTATAATCTTTATACTGCAGCATCCATTTAACCTTCTAATGTATTACATTTACAAGAAAACTTTTGGTTTCTGTTTGACATTGCCTGGATTGGGAGTGGTGGGGGGCACCTGTGGTTGTTACTGATACAAAGCAACCTGGTTGAAAGGATCTCATTTTTAGGGTTTTGTGTTAGGTGCAGATTGAAAAGGGAAGGAAAGATTGTGCCGTCGAGTTGGTGTTGACTCCTGGCGACCACAGAGCCATGTGGTTTTCTTGGAAGAATACAGGAGGATTTTACAATTCATTACAACCCTACTAAGTGCTAGTCTGTGGTGTATTTCCTGACTGCTGGATCCTTTACTGTTGATGGTCGAGCCTAAAAGGGAGACGCTATCCACCACCTCAATATCTTCATTGTCAATTCTGAGGATGGTTGCTGTACCCATTGCCATTAATTTAGTCTTCTTTACATTTAGTCGTAGTCCCATTTTTTTCACTATGCTCCTTGACTTTCATTACTAGAGCTTGCAGATCATCCGCATTCTCAGCTATCAGAGTGATGTCATCAGTGTAGCGCAGGTTATTGATGTTTCTTCCTCCAACTTTAAAACTGCGCTCATCTTCTTCCAAGCCAGCTTCATGCTATAGTGCAAATATACACAATCTTGAGAATTATATACAATCTTGAGAATATCTAAGGCACTTTAATTGTGCTAATTGAAAACTGGATAGGGCAAGCATCCTACCCGGCTTCAGGAGCTGCATGTGCTCTCAATTATCCATCGTGTGTGAGCAAACAACTAGGTGGGTGGAGGGGAGATAGATCATGTATGAGAGAAGACCTGGGTAGATGGCATCATCTTTTAACTGTCTTTATTATTTAAGCAATCTTGAAAGTTGGTACCCAAGTCTGCTTGCTTTTCTCTTCCTGCCTTACTCATTTTTTCTTTTGCATTATGTGTTGTAAGCTCAATTATTAAATTAATTAACATTAATAATACAGATTCTGCTCTATGATAAATTATTATTATTATTATTATTAATTCGATTTCTATACCGCCCTTCCAAAAGTGACTCAGGGCAGTTTACATAGATAAATAAATAAATAAATAAATAAGATGGCTCCCTGTCCACAAAGGGCTCACAATCTTAAAAGAAACATGAGATGGACACCAGCAACAGTCACTGGAGGTACTGTGCTGGGGGTGGATAGGGCCAGTTACTCTCCCCCTGCTAAATAAAGAGAATCATCACATTAACAGGTGCCTCTTTGCCAGGTTAGCAGGGGATGTGGCATCACGTTTATAGGTTATTAAAGAGCTCAATCTCAAGATCAAAATCAGGATAGGAGGATTGTCCAGCCAAGCTTCAAGCTCCATTCGCACCCCTGAGAAATGATCATGTGTTGCAAACATTGAGGTAAGTGGAGGAGGAGGTGACCATCCGCTAGACACAGTCTGGGAAGGTCAGCAGTGCACAACCCACCTCATGTACCCATCACTGTAGTGGGGATGGAGGAAAAGCACACCCTGCACTGTCCTACCCAGATCAGGGCAAGCAGACTATCACTTCCCCCTCTTCCTACCTTGATGTTGGAATTTTGCCATAGACATTGTCTCAGTTCTTTGTATGGGGCATGCTTGTCTAGATTTGAATATAGCTATGTACTGGCTTGGGAGTGGAGTCACCATTTGTTTGTCTGCTCTTCACTTGATGACTTGAATTCATACTGATAGGTTTTCCCTCTCTCTGATAAGAGACTGTCTGTTTATTGTTTTCTTCGACTATGTTTTAGTTAGTAATAAATATCAAACTCTTGTTTCATATTTAGCCACCTTGGGATTGTGTTAATGAAAGGCGGTATATAAATTTAACAATAAATAAAATAAATAAAGTTGGCTTCCTGTTCAATTACTTATAGAGCATAAGTAATTTCTCAGCAACAGATGTGTTCACTGACACATGACCAGTGCCCAGGAGCATACACAGAGCTTAAAGCTTGGCTGGATGGTCCTCCTATCCTGATTTTGATCCTGAGAACCAGTCAAAAAAGTACTGTTCAAGATTGCATGTTAGCCATCAGATAATCATGGTGATGCCAAGAGTTTGTAATGTTCCCTGCCTGGCAAAATATATACCATGGCAATCAAATGGTAGGATTCAGATTAAGTTACCCATGACTAAGTACCATTGAAATAAATGAGACGTTAGTTATGAGTAACTTAAATCTCATTAATTTCAATGGGATTTAGTCATGATCATTTCTGCCTGATTTCTGCCCAAAGTATTTTTGATGGTTGTAGAGTGCAAACATGATATACGATCAAGTTTGTGTTTTCTGATGAACAGGCAATGTTGAAATGCAATTTCTTTACATCTACAATCTTTTGGGTGGTATCATTTCTCAGTATCCCTGTATCCCTTTTCAGTGGATTTCCATTGCAATGCTTTTTCTTACATTCTTTTTTAATGGATTAACTTTGAGTAAACTTGAAAGTTTTCAGTGTTTACACATGGAAATAAATGTGTTTGAGGAGGAGAGGTTACTGAAACTCAGGTAACACAGTAGCCAAATTGTTAGCCTAAAAATGAAGCCCTCATAAAATGAAGGTTGATGCTTCCCAGAATAATTGAGTACTGTGCTGGAAAAGGTGACATTCCGTTTCTCATAAGGACCTTTGCAGTGAAAGTGAGGCAAGATGTCCCAAGCTTATTTGTTGGATTTTGCAGGATTATTTAGGGGTTGTTAGTTTATTGATTTCATGTGATTTTTTTCCCTGACCCCCACCTCATTTTGACTCTTAAATCTTGTTAGTGGTCAGTGTCTCCTAAACCATCAAGACAGAAAAATGACGTCTTCTGGCCAATGTTGATGTTATCCAGGGCCAGCTGGCATCTAGTGATGTGGTGTAGCTTCTATGAAAGCAGAGACCGTTCAATTGAACATTTCACCTCTGCTGTGGCTGTAAAAAGGCGTGGTGGATGTCAGAAACTCAGCCATGCTAAATTGAAGTGAATGGGACATAACAAAGCAGCCAAGGCACCCAAATTTGGGGCATCACATTCTAGACACAGGGCATACCACCTTACACCTAATGACAGATCAGGTGAGCCACAGTACAGAGTCTAACTCCAGTGGTGGATTATATAACTGGATTATTTGGCTGGAAAATGTGAACAAATGGCCATCTCAGCTCAGGATAGTCCACTTCTGTATTGTTGGAGGGAAGCACTTCAAACAGCAGTCTAGTAAGTGTGTTTTGGTGCACAGCTCATCTGCCTTGAGTGCAATCAAATTCTAGGAGTATGTTTGGAAAGAGTTAAATAGCTCGATTGAATTTTAATAGGACTACCAGGAACATTGGGGTAATTGCGAGGGCAAGGGTCAAGTGCCCCACCATGCCCGGCATGTTGCTTGCCCCTTTGCTGGACCCCTGTGCTTTATTGAAGAAAAATCACTTTTCACATATATGAAGAGTTTAGATGTCCACAAACTTCATCCCTCTAAAAAGAAACACTTTATCCCTTCTGTTTCATCCCCCTCCCCCTGTTTTCTTTCCAGTTACCACCATTCCCATCCCCCCCCCCCCCCGTTTGTTGGGCCAGATTTGGTCCATAACCAGTTCCCCTTCAAAGCCATTCTAAATACATTGCTGGCATTTTGATGCAACTTTTCATCTAAAATGTGAAGCAGAACTGAGAAATCACATAAGCTGTTGTGGACAGTGAACATGATCCAGGGGCATAGCTAGGGAAGAGGCCCTCCTGCGGCCCTTCGGAGTGAGAGAGATAATGAAGAAAATAGGGAGGGGTGGGAGCTGGGCCCCCCGGGTTCTTTGAACCCATCTGCTCAATTATAGCTATACCCCTGACATGATCATCAATTACTCCCCCAAATAAAAAGTGCTCAGCTTTGGCTGGATTGTGCCCTCTGTCTAATAGCTGAAGAGCCCTCTCATTGCACTTGAGTTGCTCCTCCAAATCCGTCTGTGTCACCTGATGCTTGTAGCCTCAAGTCAGCAAATCATACTCAGCCAGGGCACATTTTTGACCTTGCTGTCAAGTGTATTCGTTTACGGTTACACTCCTTACCTCCAGGTGTCCTGGCACAGAGCTAAAGTAACTAACACTGGAAGTCTATTCGATAGTATTTTCATTTGGTAAGAAAGGAGTTGCTCTTGCATCCTCTGAACCCTGGGGAAATAATGTCTTCCATCTTATCTATCTATCTATCTATCTATCTATCTATCTATCTATCTATCTATTTTTAATTTATGGCATTTATATACCACTTTTCAGGTGAACCTTTCAAAGTGGTTAACATGAAAGCATCAGTAAAGAACCATACAGCAAGCAAAATGTTGTTCACATCTTTACATATTGTGCTATCTATCTATCTATCTATCTATCTATCTATCTATCTATCTATCATATTTTTATAGTGCCTGATATGTACATCTTTAGGTGGTATACAAAATTTAAAACAATATTTAAAAGTCAACACAGATTAAAATACATGAGACACAATAAAACAATAGCATAAAATGGTTATTAAAACAAATTATTAAAATTATTAAAATTAATTCTAATTAAAAGCCTGCGAGAACAGGTGAGTCTTGAGGGTCTTCCTGAAAACAAACAGAGGAGATGCTCTTATTTCAGTGGGGGAGCTTATTCCAAAGCCCTGGGGCAGCAACAGAGAAATCCCAGTCCCAGGTCACCATCAAACGAGCTGGTGGCAACCGTAACCTGACCTCTCCAGAAGATCATAACAGGCTCCAGGGTTTATGACAAGGGATGCGCTCTCTTAAATAGCTTGGACCCAAGCCATTAAGGGCTTTATAGGTAATAACCAGCACTTCATATTTCACCGAGAAACATATCGGTAGCCAGTGCAGTTCTTTTAAAACTAGTGTTATATGGTCCCTTCGTGTTGTCCCAGAGACCATTCTGGCTGCCACATTCTGTACCAATTGTACTTTATGGACTATGTGCAAAGGCAGCCCCATGTAAAGCGCATTACAGTAGTCAAGCCTGGAGGTTACCAGCATATGTACCATTGTTTTAAGGTCATTTGCCTCTAAAAATGGACTTATTTGATGATCAGCTGAAGCTGATAGAAAGTGCTCCGGGCTACCACCTCAACCTGAGAAACCAGGGAGAGCTTTGGGTCCAGGAGCACTCCTAAGCTATGTACCTGACCTTTCTGGGGGAGTGTAACCCCATCCAGAACAGGTAGATCTAAACCATCTCTCGGGTCCCGGCCCCCCACAGTCAGTACCTCCATCTTATTTGGATTCAATTTCAGTTTGTTATCCCTCATCCAGCCCATTACTGTCTCCAGGCAGGCATTGAAGGAAGATATGCCATTTCCTGATGCATTCGGCATGGAAAAGTAGATCTGGGTGTCATCAGCATATTGATAACACACTGCACCAAACCTCCTGATGATCTTGCCCGGTGGTTTCATGTAGATGTTAAAGATCATTGGAGACTGTATGGAGCCTTGTGGGACTCCACACTTCAGCTCTCGCTTAGCAGAACAACAGTCTCCAAGCTACACCATCTGGAATCTACCAGAGAGGTAGGAGTGGAACCACTGTAAAACACCCAATCCCACCTCTGTCAGGCAGTCCAGAAGGCTACCATGGTCGGTGGTATTAAAATCCGCAGAGAGATCCAAAAGGATCAGCAGAGTCACACTCCCTCTGTTGATAGCCAGTTGGAGATCATCCATCAGGCCGACCAAAGCAGTCTCAACCCCATAGCCCACAAGAAAGCCATCCAAAACTGCCTGGAGCTGAGAGGCCACCACCCACTCAATCACCTTGCCCAACCATGGGAGATTAGAAACAGATCTGTAATTAGTTAACTCTAAGAGATCCACTGCAGCTTTTCCCAAAAGTGGTCTAATAATAGCCTCCTTAAGACAAGGAGGCATCCTGCCGTCCCTCAGATAAGCATTTATAAAATTATCAGACCCTCTCTGATAATATGATTACCAGATGAGATAAGCCAAGTTGGGCAAGGGTCAAGAGAACAGGTTGTAGGACTCATGGTCCGAAGCAGTTTGTCCACTTCCTTAGGAGTCACAAACTGAAAATGATCCAGTCTAATCCCATGAGAGGAGTTGCTGGACACCTCCACAGTAGACTCTGCAGTAACTGTGGAATCCAGCTTGGCCCGAATATGAGAGATTTTAATAGGATTTTGCTTAATGGTCCCTAGTCACTTTGTGGTGGTAGTTGTGGCGCAGGGAGGAAAGAGAGGCCACCTCCGCCTAGAACATGG
This sequence comes from Hemicordylus capensis, assembly GCF_027244095.1. Taxonomy (NCBI): domain Eukaryota; kingdom Metazoa; phylum Chordata; class Lepidosauria; order Squamata; family Cordylidae; genus Hemicordylus; species Hemicordylus capensis. The sequence continues at coordinate 33,957,794 of NC_069660.1, read as the reverse complement.
GAGCTGGATGGCGGCAGCTCCCCCACCTGTGTCTGTCTCTTCTCCCCTCCCCTCAGAGCAAAATGGCTCCTAGGTAGCTCAATGGTGGCAGTTAGGGAGGGATGAGCCTCCTCAAGCTGGATTATGGGAGCTGGATAGTGGAAGCTCCCTCGACCTGTCTCTTCTGTCCTCTGTCTCTTCTGTCGTCCCCTCAGAGCAAGATGGTTTTTTGTGTACTGGACTGGGTGTATTAAAGTTATTTGTGGCTACTTTTAAAGATTATAGCACTTTCAAGGTGCCCTGTGTTCTTGCAGATGAGTGAGATAAAAATGGTGGCTGTCAGCATTTCTCTTCTGCTGGAGTTGCTGTGCACATAAAATCCAGCCCTGGTGGAGTTGCATAAGAAGTAGCGCTGTGCCGGGATGTGCACGAAACACGAATCGAGCTCTGACTCATGGCACATCCCCCACAGCTTTAACAGGGAGGTCCTGGCCTCCAGAGTTCCGTGCTGTGCCATGCAGTGCAGATCAACAGGGAGCATGGTTGGTGCTTCCAGCAACATTTCAGTGATCATCTGGTGGGAAGGTGAGTTGGACTAGCCTTCCCTCCCGCCTGGTCATGTGAATGGCCCCAATATGCTAAATCATTGTAAACCGCTTAGAGAGCTCCGGCTATAGAGCGGTATATAAATGTAAGTGCTATTGCTATTGCTATTGCTTTTGCTATGTATTGTTTGGTCTTTAGAGAAACGCCTTTTAAGATATTATGAGTGTGCAGATGTCTGTACACTCATACAGGCTCCTCAAATGCACGGTACAGATAAGCCCTATTCACACAATATATTCAACACATGTATAAGTGTAAAGCATACACAGGTACAGATCTGTACACAGGTACCATTATTCACATATTATGTTAAACACAGATATATCAGTACACTTCTTATCTGTACCGTACATTTGAGGGGCCCGTACTCAGGTTTACTTTTAAAATGAAGGCAGGTACATTCTTTCACAGAGCAGCACGTACAAGTGTACAGATATCTGTACACTCGTACCACAACATGTCTGAACAGCGCTATAGAAAAGCCCAATTGAGACACTGAACCCCACCCTCCATGTTCTTATCCTGACAACACGAAAAGTGGGTAGGAAGTCTTGCCTCAGCACTGTCACTCATCCCCTCCAGCTGGCCTGCTCATGGTTAAGGCACCGTTTGTGTGAAGAGGGAAGCACCCTAACAGTGATGGCCAATGCTTCCATTAGCGGCAGCCTTGGGTGATCCAGACTATTGCTCATGGCAGTGCTAGCCATCAAGGTTAGGGTGCTTCCCTCTTCACATAAATGGTGCAAGCCAGCTGGAGGGAGAACTTTCAGACCCACTTTCAGTGCTTCTAAGTGTGTTTGGTAAGTTTTAGTAAAAACCTCTGGATAAGGCTAATGAAAATAACTGTACCAGGGCACACTGTATACTCATTGTAGGAGTGTTGAATATAATGTGTGAATAGGACTCCAGATTAGACATGATGCAGAAATTCCATGACTGGGACTCCCAACGTCTTTTTCTATTTCAGCAAACAGCTACAGATGGAGGAGGTAAATTAGGTCAGATCCATAATGTGGAGTTTGGAGGGTGTGGTGGTTCTAAGCTATCCCACCTCATGGCACAGTCTAAATTGTACCCCCTTATACTGCTATAAGCAGTACTAGCTGGGCCGGGCATAGAGCATCTGCGCCTCTAGTTCTCCCCATGCAGCCGTTTCCTTCCTCCTTCCCCCACCTGCCCGTCACCATCACATCTTTCTCCCACCTGCCCCGTCTCCCCTCTCCTGCCCGGCCGCCTGCCCCCTTCACCATTTCCTTCCTCCTCCTTGCCTGCCCAGCTCTGCCGCAGTTTCCTCCCAGTCCCCACCCACCTCCACCACCTCCTCCCCACCCACCTCTGCCACCGTTGCCTCCTTGCTCTCCCATCGTCCAGCACTGTCGTTTGCCTGCCCGCTGCCATTAACTCCTGGCCCACCGGCTGGCTGCCCATCCCCATTGTTATCGTCCCCGTAGCTATCCGGCAGCTCTCCGAACTCTCGTGAGAGCTGCCACACATGGGATTAGCGACGGGAACGTCTAAGAGAAATAAATAGATAATTGAGAAAACCTAAGGGCACAAAATTGTTCCCATACATGTCTAGTTTATTCCTAAACATTTGTAAAGAAACCAGTGGGAGATTTTATACCAGCCCAGACACCAAAATATACTCTGAAAGGTGAGACATTTTTTCAACAGTCTGAAGAAATAAATACTTGTGGGGAGTTGAGTAGACTTTTTTTAAAAAAAGGTTTCCCTTCAATACTTTTTATAGCAACAAGAAATTAATATTTAGGACATAAAAGGGAGCTAGTTGCCACATGCCATAAGAGCCAGCTGTTACTTTACTGTTTACTGTTTAATTTGTTTTTTGAGTCCACCAATTTCAAGTTATGTGCATTCTGCCAATAAGAGAAAAATCTAACAGGTACATAAAAATAAGAGACCACCAGATCATGAATCATTCCAAATTTTGCCTGCGAAGTATGCAAGGAGATATTTCCATTCTGCTTGAATTGCCCTAGTCCCTTTTGAACCTAGTTACTTTACTTTTTCATCAACATGTGCCCTTCTGTGTATTCCATGGATTAATTTGTTTGCAGCATGAAAAAACTTCCCTGTTTTGTATTTATTGCATCCAGTAATCTCTAGAATTAGATTTCTTTTATTGTTAATCACTTGTAAGGAGAAAAGACAAATATATAAAGAATATCACCTGTGAAATTATTTTCAGACACGATGAGTGGCTTGACTGTCGGCAAGTCCAGTTTCCAGGGAACTCATACTACTGGCAGGTATGTGGTCTGAATCCACCAACCTCTGGTTTCCGAGCCTACCACCCGGCATTTGTCTGACATTCTCCACCTTAACTTCTTATGTAAGTTACAAATGATCAGAGAATGTCTGGCAAGTGTTGGATGGAAAGCTTGAGAACCAGAGGTTGGCAAGTTCAGACGATAACGCCCACTGGGAGAGCTCAGTCTGGTTCCCGGGAACAGGACTTGCAAGTGTCAGATCAGTCTCAAAGGGCTGCTCCAATGGTAGCAGCAGGGGGCATCTTCGTACCCCAATAATCCATTGAGTGGGAAGACCATGTCACCTTACCCCATGGAAGGATTGCCCCTGTTCTCCATGCTGCAGCTACTATATACAAAAAAACCCCTACACAACTCCCTCCAAGCAGAATGATTGTCAGCTGACCTCAGACATTTCCATGTCTTCTCTTTTAATATGGTATGTTTAATGCAAAGTGAAAAACATTTGCTATTTTGATGACTTTCTCCAAACCAGTCATGACTTTTATATGCAATGACTTTATAATGACTTTATAAACCGCCCTGAGCCATTCTGGAAGGGCGGTATACAAATCAAATCAAATCACATCAAATCAAAAAATGATAAAGCTCAGGAAAAAGTTTGAAAACTGTGATGAGATGAGCTTTGAGGTACAGGGGCTGGTCACACGAGCAATCCTACCCGGGCTTGTGTAGCCCTACCTGGGTAGGGCTGGCCATGTGGGGTGCCAGGATTGGGACCTATCTCCTCTTCCGGGTCGCCCAGATTTTCTACTTGGGCTAAAAGTGAGGTAGGAGACCGCACGCGCACATGCACTCTCCTACCCCACCACCCGGTTGTGTGGCAGCTGTGCTTCAATTGACTGCCTGCAGCTTGTGATACCATAGAGGCTGGGGTAAGACATGTCCTAGCCCTAAGAATGGCTGCAATGCACTGCATGAGCAGCATGGTGCATTGTGGGCTTCCTGGAGGCCTGGCATCCCCACCATGGCCTGCCTCTCTCTCTCTCTCTCTCTCTCTCTCTCTCTCTCTCTCTCACGCACTCACTGTTAATTAATTCAAATAAGTGCTTTCTAGAAACCCCTCTCATGACAAAGGCCATGGCTTGGATGCTGTGTAGTATTAGCTAGCTACTGTTTTGCAGCTCCCTGTTCAAAGGCCAGTTTGGTGTCCCAGTACAAGGCCCAAGGAAGTGAAACCAGGACACCCTGGCAGCCGCTACTGTGCAATTTTCATGCTGGAAAGAAAGCCTCAATTGCAGCGTAACCTCTGTGTATTTAATTTGCTCACTTTCTTTCCAAACCCAAAATTAAGACAGAAAGTGAGCAGCTGGCACCCATTCCTAGGCAGATTTCTGCCATCTCACAACACGCTCTTGTTATCGTTGTTTCTCTTCTGGTTTCCCTCAGCACCCACACAGTCTGCACCTCCCTCGACCTAGTTGTTCAGGGATCCTTCCAGACTGGCAGCTCCAAAAGCCACCGAGTCATTGCTCTTCCTCTGTAAGTTACAAATCAAAATGCAATTGACTCTCCACACTTTTTGTGGGAAAATATTGTGTGTGCCTTATACCGAGTCAGACCATTGGTCCGTCTAGCTCAATACTGTCTCCAGGCCTGCTCAACCTCCCCCCACCAGCTGTCTTTGGACTACAACTCCCATGATCCCCAGCCACAGTGGCCAATAGCCAGGGATTATGGGAGCTGTAGGCCAGCATCTGCAGGAGGGCCATAGTGGAACAGCTCAGCTACACTGACAGATGTACCATGAGTAAAAACGCATAGTTCACTGAGGCGAGCAGGAGGGGTGGAGCCTGGAAACAGTCAGTGACTCTTCGAAGTTTCAGGCAGGATTCTTTCCCAGACCTATCAGGAGATGCCAGGGCTTGGAACCAGGACCTTCTGTGTGCAAAGCAGATGTTCTGCTACTACTGAGCAACGGCCCATCCCCTAAGGGGAATATCTTAGATATTCCATGCCGGCACGTATCCAAATGCAAACCAAGGGAAACCCAGCTTAGCAAATGGGACAATCCATCCTTCCGAAAGACCAGTTCTCCACATTCCACACACACCAGTGGCTGTGACATAGGTGTGTGGGTGAGGAAAGAACAAGTCACTTGAGCACTCCATTTTTAACCCATCTTATCAATAAATGCTTAATCCGTTTTTTAAAAATGTGTTTATTGAATGTAGTATATGCAGTGAGCTAAGGAGAGAGAGAAAAGCAGTAGCTGACATTCTGACTACTACACTGGTCGGCATATTTCAGAAGCATGGGGTCTAGCGTTGGGGTTACTGCTGTGTGTGCACTGATGTTAGAAGCACACATGAAGGCTGCCCACATTAGCAGCACTGTTCAGGCTTGCACAGTCCTACTTGGTTAGGACTGCTCATCTGAAACACGGGGATTGAGGCCAATCCTGGCACTGCCCTGTTGGACAGCCTGGGGTTCCCCCCTGGGCTTTTACTGAGGTAAGAGAGCACGTACTGGCCCTCTTACCTCTGTCCTATCATAGGAACATAGTTAGCTGCCCTATACTGAGTCAGACCATTGGTCTATCTAGCTCAGTATTGTCTACACAGACTGGCAGCGGCTTTTCCAAGGTTGCAGGCAGGAATCTCTCTCAGCCCTATCTTGGAGATGCCAGGGAGGGAACTTGACACCTTCTGCTCTTCCCAGAGCGGCTCCATCCCCTGAAGGGAATATCTTCCAGTGCTCACACTTCTAGTCTCCCATTCATATACAACCAGGGTAGACCCTGCTTAGCTGAGGGGACAAGTCATGCTTGCTACCAAAAGACCAGTTCTTCTCTGCTCTCCACATGATGCACAGATATCATTTATTATTATTTATTATTATTAATTTGATTTCTATACCGCCCTTCCAAAAATGGCTCAGAGCGGTTTACACAGAGAAATAATAAATAAATAAGATGGCTCCCTGTCCCCAAAGGGCTCACATTCTAAAAACAAACAAGAGACACCAGCAACAGTCACTGGAAGTACTGTGCTGGGGGTGGAGAGGGCCAGTTACTTTCCCCCTGCTAAATAAAGAGAATCACCACGGTAAAAAGGTGCCTCTTTGCCCAGTTAGCAGGGGATGTGTCTGCTCGGGCTGCAGGGGGAAATGTATGTTGGGGAAAATCCCCCAATGCGCTGCGTTCTTCGAGTAGTGCAATGTGGGATTTCTGGAGACCGGGCTGCATTTCCCTGGCCTCAAGTATGCAGGGCAGAGCGGGGCAGTTGCTCATGTGGGGGAAGGCAGGAGCGACCATGCCTTCTCCCCAGCCCTCCCCGGCTCCAAGGAAAGGAGGTTGTGTGTACGACTTCATGGTGTGGTAGTCAAGATGTCAGCCAGTGTCTTTAACTTTTTATTCAAAGCGCTACAGGTTGTTTGGATACTAACTACAAAATGAACTTCCATCAATTATGAATGGGGGAGGGGGCCAAGGCACTTCTCATCAAGGACACTGTTTATCCTAGGGCCAGGTCTGCTCATACAAATCTACCCACTCACATATCATTGTCAAGGCCCTGCATTGTGTATCTCCATTACCAAGAGCCATACTAGATGAGATAGGAACACAGGAAACTGCCATATACTGAGTCAGACCACTGTTCTATCTAGCAGCTTCTCCAAGGCTGCAGGCAGGAATCTCTCTCAGCCCTATCTTAGAGGTACCAGGGAGGGAACTTGGAACCTTCTGCTCTTCCCAGAGGGACTCCATCTCCTAAGGGGAATATTGGACAGTGCTCACACTTCTAGTCTCCCATTCATATGCAACCAGGGTGGATCCTGCTTAGCTAAGGAGACAAGTCATGCTTGCTACCTGTCCAGGGGTGTAACAAGGTTGGAGATTTCTCTGCTCCCCCAACCTCCCTGACTTCTTCTTCAGAGAGGTAGGAGGGGGAAGGCAAAGAGAAAGCTGTCACTCAGCTGACAGGCCCCCATTCTCTCAAAGGGCAGAGGGGGGAAGGGCCTCCCTCCTTATTCAATAATACCTACACCCTTGCTCCTGTCTTTTTAAATTTTAGCAAATAGCATTTTCAGATCCCCCTGCCCAATTCCAACTAGAACCATGGCACTGGGCTGAGGATTAACAATTTCCACTGTACCACTTTCCCTATGAAAATCACGCTCATCAAAACCTGCTGTTTTTGTTCCACTAGGGAAATCTTACATTGTTATTATTATTTACTCAATTTCTATACTGCCCTTCCAAAAATGGCTCAGGGCGGTTTACACATATAAATAACAAATAAATAAGATGGATCCCTGTCCCCAAAAGGCTCACAATCTAAAAGAAACGTAAGATAGACACCAGCAACAGTCGCTGGAGGTACTGTGCTGGGAGTGGATAGGGAAAGTTACTCTTCCCCCGCTAAATAAAGAGAATTACCATGTTAAAAAGTGTCTCTTTGCCAAGTTAAACGGGGTTATGTGCACATACTGTTGGGTAAGTTTATTCCAATGCAGCAAACAACAGATTCAGGGGGAAATTTTATTCTGGAAAATGGGTCTGGAAAGAAAATTTGCCTCCTATTTCAGGGGCATAACTAGCACAGTAGGGGCCTGTCTTAGCCCCCTGCAGCAGCACCCCACCCCATGGCAAACCATGCTGACCCGCAGCATGGCGGTGGCATCTTGCGTCTGCTTCTGCTGTCCTCCCCTGTCTTACAGCGGTTCCTGTTTTCGGAAGCAGGAACCTCGGAAGCAGGAAGTGCTAGCAAGCAGAGGCAGGTGCAGGTGCAAAGTGAGTGAGAAGGTGGGAGGCAGGCAGCAACGGCGGCAGCAGGAGCAGCCAATGGGGGGGGGAGGCGAAGGAGGCAGCCATGAAGAGCGGTTCATGTTCCAAGAACACCTTGGAACAGTGTTAACTCCGCCCCTGCCTTCTTTCCTAGTGCCTTGATCCAAATCAGGATTCACCCTAATGCTACTATTTGATAAAATTTAAAGACACAGGAGATCCAATCATGCATCCATCTCATCTGTTTAGCCTGATAGACAGTGGGTATCTACATAAGAAAGTACTTTCCAGATTGGATAGATTTTTACTCATTTATTTATATTTATTGTTCACTTGATATACCGCTTTTCATTAAAGTAATCGCAAAGCAGTTTCCAAAATGATTAAAACAATGCAAAATTAAAATACAGAGGTACAGATAATCTCAAAAATTAAAATATATAATACAAAAGTACAGATAATTACAAAAGCAATCTCTATATGAAAATTTAATAACCCATAAAATAATAATAATAACAACAACAACCCCCAGCGAGGCACTACCTTGGCATGGTTATGGGGCTTGCATGCTCTGAGGAAGGTGAGAGCTATGCCAGAGGTCCAACCATACTTGACAGGTCTCACCAGAGGAGCCAGACAAAGAGTGCCTCTCCCATCAACAATATGGTGAGACGTAACTTTAATAAATCTATACTGGATCGGTCGTCGCCCGGGTCAACAAGGACCGCGCCAGATGCTATAGTCCCTGGACATCTGGTGGCAAGTGGGCAACAGGACTCAGGATCTTCAGTTTGGCAACCAGGGCTGGAGACAGCAAAGTTACTGGAAGAAACGTCGCTTAACTGAAAAAAATATACGAAAAATGCCAACAAGGAAATAATGATCTGCTATTACAAGTCTAGTCCAACTAGAAGAGGTTATTTAAAAAGAATGTACCAAATCTGGAAAGAGAAGCATCCAGACACAGAAATAACAGAACAAATGCTAGCAGACCAGAGAAGATTCATAATAAGAAATAAAGTATTCACAGGAGTTGAGCTTGAAGAATTGCAAAGAGCAACACAGGCTCAAGATATGGAAGAAGAATTATCAACAATTGAAGAAGTTGCTCAGGCGCAGGTGGAGGAGGTGTTGGAAATAGAGGATACCACTGTTGCTGAACTCTTTAAAAATCAAAACCAGGCAACCTCCCCTTTGCCTTCACCTCAAAAACCCAAATGCCGTTTAACAGAAAAGCAACAAGAACTAAAGAAAAAAATAACTGAGGACATGAACCAAACCACCACCAGGGTTCGACTTCCAGCTCTAAAAACAGTTGCCAAAAAACAACTCGCTCAGGCATTAAAAGATGTCAGTGCTGCACTTGCAGAAATAACAACCAATAATTTGCAAGAAACAAACCAACTAATGTACAGTGCAGCAACAATAACAACACAAGAGTTCGGATATAAGATCAGTGGACCTGTCAAAAAAGAAAGCAGTATATCACCTAAATGGAAGATTAGATTAGAAAATAAAATCTCCAGGCTTAGATCAGATGCTAGTAAATTGAAAGATATGAAAGACAATAAGCTGAAGAATGAAAACATCAAACAGTATCTGATCCAAAAATACCACCTAGATTCAAGGAAAATTAGAGAAGTCCTGGAAATAATAAAGCAGAAAATAACAGCAGTGTCAAAGAAGATTAGCAGATATGAAGCCAGAATTACACAACACAGGCAGAATCTCCAATTCCAGTCGAATCAGAGACGTTTCTGCCAAAGCATAGAAGGAGAAACTGCAAGGAATGTAGAAACACCAAATAAAGAAGAAACAGTGCAATTCTGGGGAAAATTATGGGACAATCCAATAGATTATAATAAAAAAGCAGGCTGGATGAAAGAGGTCAAAAAATGTAACCAACAAATGCAAGATCTAATAATAACACCAGAATTAATAAGGGAAAGAGCAAAGAAAATTAAAAATTGGACTGCTCTAGGCGACGATGAACTGCATGGCTTTTGGCTTAAACACCTAACAAGCCTTCATAAACAACTATCAAAACAGTTCAATCACATTATGAAAGGCGGTGATATGAACAATGGGTAACAACTGGGAAAACTGATCTCATCATGAAAGACCCAGCAAAAGGTGCAGTTCCAAGTAATTATAGACCGATAACCTGCCTGCCAACCATGTTCAAATTATTAACTGGAATAATAGCAGATGAAGTCATGCAACACTTATTAACTAACAAACAGCTTCCAGTTGAACAGAAAGGAAATTGCCCGAACCCCAGAGGCACAAAAGACCAGCTGCTGATTGACAAAATGATTTTAGAAAACTGCAAGAGAAGAAAAACAAATCTAAGTGTTGCATGGATTGACTACAAGAAAGCCTTTGATTCATTGCCTCACACATGGATACTAAAATGTTTAGAAACAACTGGTGTCAGCAAAAACATTCAGATATTTATTAAAAAAGCAATGAGTATGTGGAGTACACAGTTAACAATCAATGGTGAGACACTTGGACAGGTTAGCATTAGAAGAGGCATTTTCCAAGGGGACTCACTATCCCCTCTGTTGTTTGTAATCGCCATGACCCCACTTTCACAAATAATAAACAAAACAGGCCTCGGATACCAAACATCTAAAACATCAAGTCAAATCAACCATCTGCTGTACATGGACGATCTGAAGTTGTATGGAAAGTCCCAGTCAGAAATCGAATCACTGCTAAACATTGTCCGTATATTCAGTAGCGATATAGCAATGGAGTTTGGACTAGACAAGTGTGCTGCATTAATAATGAACAGAGGGAAAATAACAAAAACAGAAGGAATAGAATTGCCCAATGGAAGCAAGATCAAGAACCTGGAAGAGAAAGAACTTTACAAATACTTGGGCATTCTCCAGGCTGATAACATCGCACACACTGAAGTTAAAAGAAACATTGGAAGTGAATACATCAGGAGAGTTAGAAAAATCCTCAAGTCTAAACTCAATGGCGGAAACACCATACAAGCCATAAACACCTGGGCTGTACCTGTTATCAGATACACTGCAGGAATAATAGACTGGACCCAGGCAGAGCTAGAGACGCTGGATCGTAAGACCAGGAAAATCATGACCATCAATCATGCTCTGCACCCCTGCAGTGATGTCGATAGGCTATACCTCCTTTGCAGCTCAGGTGGGAATGCTGCAAGTCCATCAAACAGCAGAGCAGGAGAAAAGAGGCCTTGAAGAATATATCAAGGACAGTGAAGAAGATGCACTTAAAATGGTCAATAACGCAAAACTATTCAACACCAATGAAAGAAAGCAGGCCTACAAGAAAGAACAAGTCAAGAACCGAGCAGAAAAATGGAAAAAGAAGCCCCTGCATGGTAAATATTTGCACAATATAAGTGGAAAATCAGACATCACCAAGACCTGGCAATGGCTTAAAAATGGTTGCTTGAAGAAAGAAACAGAGGGTTTAATACTGGCTGCGCAAGAACAGGCACTAAGAACAAATGCAATAAGAGCAAAAGTTGAAAAATCCACAACAAACAGCAAGTGCCGCCTTTGTAAAGAAGCAGATGAAACAGTGGACCACCTAATCAGCCGTTGTAAAAAGATCGCACAGACTGACTACAAACAAAGGCATGACAAGATAGCAGGGATGATACACTGGAACATCTGCAAAAAATACAAGCTACCTGTAGCCAAAAATTGGTGGGACCATAAAATTGAAAAAGTAGAAGAAAATGAAGGTGTAAAAATATTATGGGACTTGCGACTACAAACAGACAAACATCTGCCACACAATACACCAGATAGAACTGTAGTCGAGAAGAAAGAAAAACAAGTCAAAATAATCGACATAGCAATACCAGGGGATAGCAGAATAGAAGAAAAAGAAATAGAAAAAAACCACAAAATTCAAAGATCTACAAATTGAAATTGAAAGGCTGTGGCAGAAAAAGACAAAAATAATCCCAGTGGTAATTGGCGGCCTGGGTGCAGTTCCAAAAGACCTTGAAGAGCACCTCAACACCATAGGGGCCACAGAAATCACCATCAGCCAATTACAAAAAGCAGCTTTACTGGGAACAGCCTATATTCTGCGACGATATCTATAACAGCAGCAACAACATTGACAATAAAATTCAGCCATCCTAGGTCCTTGGGAAGGACTCGATGTCTGGATAAAACAAACCAGTCAATAACACCTGTCTGACTGTGTAAATAAATAAAGAATAATACGTAACACAAAGCAGCAGCAGTTAAAAAAACCAGTACTCTCACTCAAGAGCCTGGGTGAAGAGCCACATCTTTACTTGTTTCCTAAAAACTGTCAAGGATACCGAGGAGTGGATTTCAGTAGGGAGAATATTCCAAAGCCCAGGGGCAATGACTGAGAAGGCCCTGTCCCGCATGCTCAACAACCAAATCTCTCTCACCATTGCCATGTGGAGCAGAGCCCCCTATGGTAATCTGGTCAAACAGGCAGAAAGCCTTGGGAGCAGGTGGTCCTTCAGATATCCAGGGCTCAAACTGTTAAGGGCTTTAAGGGTCAAAACCAGCACCTTGAATTGAACCTGGAAACAAATTGGTAGCCAGTGCATCTCTTTCAGAGTGGGTGTAATATGATCCCAATGGGCAGTTCTGGATACAGTCCTAGCTGCCACATTTTGCATCACCTGCAGTTTCTGAATATTCTTCAAGGGCAGCCCCATGTAGAGTGTGTTACAGTGATCCAGCCAATTACCAAAAAAAATAAAAATAAAAAAATCACCATCAGCCAATTACAAAAAGCAGCTTTACTGGGAACAGCCTATATTCTGCGACGATATCTCTAACAGCAGCAACAACATTGACAATAAAATTCAGCCATCCTAGGTCCTTGGGAAGGACTCGATGTCTGGATAAAACAAACCACACACACACACACACACACACGTTTGTATATATGACTGCATGGGAAAGCAGTGTGATATGGGAGAAACATGAAGGGAGCTGCCAGCTCTTTCCATGACCAGGTGCAAGTCAGTGCCATCATGGAAATAATTAAAGCTGTCTCCATACAGCATACAGCTCCCACACAAATATTTCTCCATGTGGTCATATACCCACACACATGAACACACACACGAAAAGAAATGGGCCTTGTATGTGTGCGCTGATCCCTGTCTCTCACTGAGTTGTTGCTGAAGAAACATCATGTTTCCGTGATTCAAGTCTCCTCCCTTTAGCCCGTGAAATGTGGCATGCAGCCCAATCCTATGGATGTTTATTTGGAGCAAACAAGTCTTACTTTACTCAGTATGGAACTTACTTTCAAGTAATGACGCATAGGATTGCAGCCATAAAGCCAGCATTCTTTCTTGGCAAACCCCAAAGAGCTTCTGTGTCTGCTCAACAGACATGTCATCACAGTCCTATGCCAGCTCAGAAGAGCTGCAGCTGGGGTGGGGTTGGATGGGGCCAGTTGCTTCCCCCCTGCTAAATATAAGAGAATCACCACGTTGAAAGGTGCTTCTTTGCCTAATTATTGGGGATGTTATTTCATATCTGTTTGTTTTTAAAAGGGGGCAAGAAGACAAACGGAAGGATGATGCTGAATTGGTTTGTAATATATACATATTTTACCTTCACAGTTTGAATGTGTCTTCCATCAGCTGATCTAATTTCCAAAATGCAAAATGATGCTCTTTTGCAAAATATTTAAACAGAGCGGAAGCTTTTGAAGCACTCGTGCAAATATGTTCAAAGAAATATTCAGGACGTTCTCTTGGGATTGCACTGTTTGTCCCTGTTTGTAAATATACCAAGAGAGAAGCATTGGCACATGATGTCTGGGATGAGTTACACAATCTCAAGAGCAAACAGACAAAAATCATCCACTCATGAAGCAAGAGACATGCATGCCTCAAGTGCCCTTGGACCAATAAGAACATATATGAGATACCTGATCACTAGACAGAAACCATCAGTACAAATGTATTTTACACATGCATTGATTTCCCATCTGAAGCTGTTTTATACTGTGTCAGTCAGACGATTGGTCCACTTGACCCAATATTGTCTGTTCTTAACCAGCAGTGGCTTTCTGGAAGAGGTCTTTCCCATCACTGCTTGCCTTTACCTGGGACTTTTACACAAAGCAGGCTTTACTGCAAATTTACTGGGAGGCTTTGCTGTGAACTCAAAGTTGTCCCCAAAAGCCCAGGCAAATAGTGGATTTTTTAAACCGAATATAAATCAGGCTACACTCTGGCATGCAGTGGAAAACCCGAATTGTGTGTGAACTGCTCCCCGATAACTCATAGGGACTTTGAGGATAAAATCTGGCCGATATGTGAAAGCAACCCCCTCCATTCCAGAGGAGATGCGAGTTAAAGGGCTTTAAAAGCCCCATGGGAAAAACTTCCTGGCCGTTTTCTGGACCACGAGATTTGCAACGGGTAAAGCGTTGCAAAGTGTGATGGAATAGGGCAACGATTTCAAACCAAGAGTAAAGCGTTACTCAATGCTTCATTGTAGGCTGGTGGCCATTCATATTTTCCATCCACTGCAACGTGTTTTCAAGGCAGGGGTGTCTACAGTCTCCTTGAAACGTGTTTATCTGCCCTTCCTCCTGCTCCATTTGGGCCAATTGAGTTGTGGGGTGTGTGTGTTGGACATTAAATGTTTTTTTAAAAAATTTCTCGGCTGCCTTGCGCAAATCCACCAGCAGGGGGAAGCACCATTCCAAAACAAATCATTGCATCGTTGCACCCTAGTGCAAGTTATTTCAGGGGGGGGGTCCCCATGGCGGAGAGGGGGTCATAATAGGAGGGGGCAGCACCAACCCCAGGGGAAGTGGCTGCCCAGCCCTGGCCCTGCACTTTCCGCCCCTGCCTGCCTGGAGGCTCCACTCCACAGCGCTGGGGGAGGCAGGTGGCCGCTGCCCAGGCTGCCCAGGAAGAGGCCTGGACTCTGTGCCCCCAGCCCCCCTTCTCCTTCTCCGTCACGCAGCTGCTCACACGGAGGCGGCTGTTCCTCTGGCTCCATCATGTACCCAGGGCAAGAAGCAGCCAGCCAGCCGGGCAGTGAGCGAGCCGCTCTGGAGCTGCTCCAGTGTCTAGTGTGAGGCACTGCACGCCCGGCTGCTTCTTGCCCCAGACACACAATGGAACCAAGTGCTGCCGCCACCGAGCAGCGGCCACCTTGTCATGAGCTGGGCAGGAGGCAGCCGAGCCCAGTGGGGCTCCCCGCAGCAGCCTGGCTTCGAAGGAGGAGCGCCTTTACAAGGAGGAATTCAGTGGCTGGAAGCATTTTTCACAAATGCGGCGGGTGGGCGGTGGGAGACAGGCCATGTCAGAAAGGAAAGGGAAAATGGCACCACCAACAGAAAAATGGCATTGGGCTGTGGTGGGGCAAAGGTGGGTGAGATCTCTCCACCCACCCCACATACACACAGAAGGTTTCTCAAACTGGCACATAGTAAAGATTCAGCAGTCAAATAAAAGTTATTTGAGGAAGGAAAATAACTGTCCACACCATACCACACCACACCACACCGAAATGGGGCAAGCCTTCCTACAGCAGAAAAATACAGCTACTTTCCTGCCCCTCTATTACAACATTATAGGGCCATAACTGATCAATAAAACCCGAATCAAGACACTGGAAATATGGATGGCACCAGAGGACAACACAGCGAATGCCATGTCCAAACACGCACAATGCGGAGGGGCACTTAACGGACACATTACGAAACCGTTGTTGCGTGTAATCTGGGAAATGCCCTGAAGAAGGCAAGGGTTGAATCCAGTAATTTCTGCACGCCAAGCATGCTCTTTATCACTGAGCTATGGCTCCAAAATAAGAGGAGGAGGCAGGTCTAGAACCTGGGGCTCCAGGCGACATACAGAGAGCAGTGCTCTGAACACCCAGACGACTCCGTCTCATGGTCATGCTGCAGCTGCTTTATACATAAAGTCAATATGACCATAAAACAGAATAAAATCAAATATTTAACCCCAAACATAGCTGGCATCTTATATTGAGCAGCTGTAGGCCAGATGTGAGAAATGTAAACCAATGTACAGGTAAGAAAACAGCATATTATAAAGCAAAGGTGTTGTATACTGTAGGTGTTTGAAAGGTCAGCTTTATAAACTTTGCTTTGCCCTTTTTCTTTTTCTCTTTCTCTTTTTGGTTTTTTAAGGGGAGATGCACTGCTGAATCACTTCAGTTTATGGAAGATGCCCAAAACAGTAGCCCCCATCTCTTCCTCCTCCTCTCTCTCTATAACACCAAGCAAAACCAAATGCACAATACGATGACATAGCAATGCAAGTTTCCCCATCCCCACAAGTGGCAGCCAACAATGTGGGGTTCAGAAAATCACAATGCAATGCTATTGTTGTGGTTCCTGGTCCCCAGTGGATGAGAGTGGGCTCATGCCAGTCTGCAGGCCAGGGAATGTTAGGAGGACCAGCCGGGACCTGCCCAGATTAACACTTGGAACTGCCACACCTGGAGGTTTTTCACACCCGGCTTTAGCTCGCATATCCTCCGGAATGGAGGGTGGGCGTTCAGATATCGGTCAAATTTACCCCAAAGTCTCTATGAGCTATCAGGGAGCACTTCACACACAATTCGGGTTTTTCATCATACCTTAGAGTGTAGCACAAGATATATCCAGGGTTAAAAAAATCTACTTTTTGCATTGGATGTTTGTGGCAACTTCGAATTCGCAGTAAAGCCTCACAGTAAACCTGTAGTAAAGCCTGCTGTCTGGGAAAGCTCCTGGGGAGGGCAGGTTTTAACCAGGGGAGGGAGGGCACAATCAGATGGGGGTGGCTTTTAGAGCCTAGAGGTCCAAAGCAAGGAAAGAAGGAGAGCCAGAAGCAAGCACAGCGTTCCACAGGGAGATAGGATTGCATTTTAGAAGCTCGGACGGGGGGGCATTTTACCCAGACGACCAATGTACCTCATACTGAAAAAGAAGACCAGAAAAAGAGAACCGGCCATGAAGTAATGAGCCTGAGACCTCCCCTATGAGAGGCCAGAGACCATTCACAAATAAAAGGAAAGAAACAGTGAGGTCATTCTCACAACCAAACCGGGAGCGGGGGGGGGGAAGCTGGAGGGAAGGCAGGAACCTACCTGCTTTCTACCAAACAATCAGATCCTCTATTGGGCTCCATTGTCCGTGCACCCACACAAGTGGCACTGTCCTACCCAGGTAGGGCTGGTCTTGAAAACAATCTCAGTATCTCATCTCTTCTCTTGACCCCACTGGCATAGCTTACTCCGTGTCATATGATATGGCACTGCCCTCCTGGAATGAGGAGCCCAACAATCATGTCACATTAAGATGCAGGAGTTTCGAAGCCTCGGTGGTGTCTTATTATGCCTAAGTTTCTCTCCTAGAAATACTTCAGACAGCTCAAACTGTGTCCAGGACAAACATGCATACCAAGACAAGTTCCTGGATGGTTAACATAGCAATACCCAATATAGCAAATCATTTGTCTGTCTTTCAGCTCTCTCACTCCTTTTATTTTCTTCAACTTCATCCAGACTTCCTCCTCAGTATCATATGTTCTTGGTGAACAATCAGTTTTTGTGTTAGACTGTACACTCAATAGGGATGACC
This sequence comes from Hemicordylus capensis, assembly GCF_027244095.1. Taxonomy (NCBI): domain Eukaryota; kingdom Metazoa; phylum Chordata; class Lepidosauria; order Squamata; family Cordylidae; genus Hemicordylus; species Hemicordylus capensis. The sequence goes on along the minus strand of NC_069660.1, from coordinate 33,940,568 downwards.
TGATCTCTGCAGGCATGCAGAATGTCCCGTTTAATGCTAAGTCTTAATCATTAGTAAACTTTCAAAAGGTTGAAAAACAGTAGGCTAGTTCACACAACTGTTAATTGGGCAGGACAAGCATCCTACTCGGCTTTGGGTAGGGGTGTGCAAACCAGTTCAAATCGAGCCTGGGTTCGACTCAAACTGGCCCGGCTTGACCAGTTCATACTCAAATCGGACTGGCCCTAAAAAAGGGGGGCTGGTCTGAGGTCGGGGCTGGTCTGAGGTCGAACCGAACAGAACCCAGTTCGGATCAAACCAGTTCAGCATGGTTCAACCAACTAGATTGCCCTGCTTGCAAAGGGGAATCCAGTATGGATTTCCCTTTACAAGCAAAAGGGACGAGCGGGTGGGGGGTGTCCCTATGTAAAAATGGGATGGGTGGCAGGTGAGAGGGCATCTTACTGGCTCTCATGGTGGTAAGGTGGCTCTTCTTGCCCTGCCAGTGCTCCCCACCCCCTGGCACCATGGGCTGGCAGGAGGCCTGTTTCCGGCCAGCAGTGTCTGGGGGAATGTTGGCAGGGCCAAGAGGGGCCACTGCTGCCACAGAGCTGCCCCTGCCACCACGGGAGCAAGTAAGGCGCCCTCTTGCCCACCCAAACCCATTTTTAGATAGGGAACACACACACCCTGCCACCCCCTTTGCTTGTAAAGGGGAATCCTTACTGGATTTCCCTATGGAAGCAGGGCAATTGAACCAGATCAAAATGGTTTGACCTGGTTCAGCAGCTTGAACTGAACTGCTGTTGGTTCTATCAAACTGACTCATGGATCGGGCAGATCGGTTCAGGTTCCGATTCCATGTGCACCCCTAGCTTTGGTAGCTACGTGTGCTCCTGAATTTTGATCATGTGCTTGTAAAAACCTAGGTAGGAGGAGGGGGAGGTGATAGTCTGTGAGTTTTGAGCTAGGATGGCACCGTCCTACTCAGCACTTGTACCCAGCATTTTAATGAGGCAGGAAGAAAAGGCATCCTACCCAGCTCATGGCTCACATACAGTCACTTTCCCCTCCTCCTACCTAGGTTTTTACAAGTACAGAACAGAAAATTGGAAGTGTGCACATCTCCTGAAGCTAGAAAAAAGACGACTGCGGGGAGACATGATAGAGGTCTATAAAATCATGCATGGCGTGGAGAAAGTGGAGAGAGAGAGATTCTTTTCCCGCTCACACAACACTAGAACCAGGGGTCACTCCATGAAATTGATTGCCAGGAGGTCTAGGACCAACAAACAGAAGTACTTTTTCACACAACGCGTGATCCGCTTGTGGAACTCTCTGCCACAGAATGTGGTGACAGCCAACAACCTGGATGGCTTTAAGAGGGGTTTGGATGACTTCATGGAGGAGAGGTCTATCAATGGCTACTAGTCGGAGGGCTGTGGGCCACCTCCAGCATCAAGGGCAGGGTGCCTCTAAGTACCAGTTGCAGGGGAGTAATGGCAGGAGAGAGGGCACGCCCTCAACTCCTGTCTGTGGCTTCCAGCAGCATCTGGTGGGCCACTGTGCGAAACAGGATGCTGGACTAGATGGGCCTTGGGCCTGATCCAGCAGGGCTGTTCTTATGTTCTTATGTTCTAGGTAGGACACTTGTCCTAACCAATTAATAATCATGCGAACTAACCTAGTGGCTGTTTAATGGAGGAGGAGGAGGAGGAGGAGGAGGAGGAGGAGGAGGAGGAGGAGGATGACAAACACTGATACATTTCCCTGTTCCAGTAGGGCTCACAATCTAAAATATACAAATGGGTATAATTTGTGAGCAATTTAAGACAAGAAGGTTTTCTCTTATTCAATTTAAGACAAGAATTTTTTCTCTTATTTATTTGATCTGTATGCTGGTGCTGCAGTAGAGGAGTGATTATCTATCTCCCCTTCCCTTTGAAGCCCACTGTGACTACCAAAAGTATGTCCCTGAGGGCTGCTAGACTCTCAGGGACATATCTTCAGGAGTCAGTCAGGTTCAGAGGGAAGGGGAGATGGACAAAAATTGCCCGTACCCTGCAGCACCAGTGCAGCATCACTTCATGAGCACTTTGTTAGTCTGGATGTTAGCCAGCGTCTATCTGAAAACCTATTTATGTAGCCTATTTAAGCCTACAGCCTATTTAAAAGATGGAACAGGAGTGTTAAAAGACAATTTTAATCTGCCTGTTCTAGATGGGGTCACACTTCCCCAAAAGGAACAAGTACGCAGTCTAGGAGTGCTTCTGGATCCACACCTCTTCCTGGTATCTCAGGTTGAGGTGGTGGCCACAGAGGCTTACTATCAACTTTGGTTGTTATGCTAGCTGTGCCCATTTCTTGAGATGAACATCCTCAAAACAGGGGTACATATGTTGGTAACCTCCAGACTTGAATTCTGCAATGCACTATATGTGGGGCTGCCTTTGTATGTAGTCTGGAAACTCCAGTTGGTACAGAATGCAGCAGCCAGGTTTGTCACTGGATCATCTTGGAGAGACCATATCACCCTTTGTTGATAGAACTATACTGTCTGCCAATTGGTTTCCGGGCAAAATACAAAGTGCTGGTTGTAACCTATAAAGCCATATTGCTCACCGCTTTTTTCCTCCTGCTGTAGTCACTGAGGTCATTCACCAACCTTTGAGAGTACCAGGGAAGGTAAGAGAGCATCTACCTTCCCCTAGATCAGGCCTGCTCAAGCAGGGCCCTCCTACAGATGTTGGCCTACAACTCCCACAATCCCTGGCTATTGGACGCTGTGGCTGGGGATTATCAGAGTTGTAGTCCAAAAACAGCTAGAGGGCCTAAGCTGAGCAGGCCTGATCTAGGGGAAGGTAGATGCTCTCTTACCTTCCCTGGTACTCTCAAAGGTTGGTGAATGACCTCAGTGACTACAGCAGGAGGAAAAAAGCGGTGAGCAATACGTAATTGCAGGGTAGGGGAGATCACATGATGTTCCTGGATGGGATACAAGTTAAGTACACAAGAGTGCCCATATTTTAAAAATTATATTTAATATAATATAACAAAACATTTTTAATGTTTATTTTAAATTTATATCTCTATTTTTTATTATCGTACCCAGTGAAATGCTGGGAAGTAGGTATGCACAAGGGCTGAGAGAGATTCCTACCTGTAACCTTGGAGAACCCGCTGCCAGTCTGTGTAGACAATACTGAGCTAGATGGACCAATGGTCTGACTCCGTATATGGCAGCTTCCTATGTTCCTATGAATTATTCCCAAAGAAATCAGAGCACTGTTCACACATCTACAATCCTGACTAGAGCCCTCTGTTCAATGCATATACTGTTCTGTGTGCACATAGAGTTATTCACACATTATGTTCAAGCCAGATTCAAAAATCCACTTCCTATCTATACCCAGCATTTGAGGGGACCTGTGCCTAGGATCACTTTTAAAATGAATACATGTACGTTCATTCACATTAAAAATGTACATGGGTACAAATGTTTGTATGGCATTTCAATAAAACAACTTTTTTTAAAAAATTAAATAAATAAATCCATTTGAAAGAATGTAGTCTTTTAAAGGAAAACTAGAGGATGCCTCTGAGTACCAGTTGCAGGGGAGTAACAGCAGGAGAGAGGTTATGCCCTCAACTCTTGCCTGTGGCTTCCAGCAGCATCTGGTGGGCCACTGTATGAAACAAGATGCTGGACTAGATGGGCCTTGGGCCTGATCCAGCAGGGTTGTTCTTATGTTCTTACTGTGTTGTTGTTTTTTTAAGTCAAGGCACTTAAACACTCGTTTTCACATCCTCCTTTGGGATGGAGCCACTCTAGGAAGAGCATCTAGGCTCCAAGTTCCTTCCTTGGCATCTCCAAGATCGGGCTGAGATTCCTGCCTGCAACCTTGGAGAACCCGCTGCCAGTCTGTGTAGACAATACTGAGCGAGATGGACCAATCGTCTGACTCAGTATATGGCAGCTTCCTATGTGCCTATGTTCATATTACAGGCAACTTGGGTCTGCTGCCAGTGTAGAGTTCTTCCTCACTCTCCTGTAATATTTAGGACCGCTTAACCTATATAGTGTGGCATCATCTTGTGGTGCAGTTTCTTGCTCCCTGGTGAGTGGGGTAGGGAAATGCACAAAGTGACAATGCCATGACACTGGGCCGAGAAGACCCAAGTTCAAATCCCCATTCAGCCCTCAAAAGCTCATTTGGGTGACTGAGGGCCAGTTACTTATCTCTCAGCCTACCCTATTTCACAGGGTTGTTGTGTGAATAAAAAGCACCATGTACATTTGCAGAGCAGGATATAGATAGGGTCAGCGATCCTGTATTCATTTATTTTTTAATGTTTATATTTATTTCCTGCTCTTCCTCCAAGGAGCCCAGAGCAGTACACATGGTTACATTCATCCTCACAACAACCCTGTGAGATTGGTTTGGCTGAAAGATAAGTGATGGGCTCAAAGTCACCCAGTGAGTTTCATGGCTGAACGTGGATTTGAACTTGGGTCTCCCTGATCCTAGTCCAACACTCTAACCACTACACTATGCTGGCTGAGGAGAAAACTCAATGTGGGATACTATTTTTTGTAGCAGATCATTATCATGTATAATTGGTATTATTTATTTTATTTATTTATTCAATTTCTATATTGCCCTTCCAAAAATGGCTCAGGGTGGTTTACACAGAGAAATAATAATGTGTCATTTCATCTTAATGTTAAAGCTTGCAAAAGGATGTGAGCGAAGAATGGATTTATTCTTAGAATAATCCATCCAAGGGAAAGGATGTAAATGTAGCCAATCTCTTGAGGCATCAATTAATTCATAGTTCAGAAAAACTGTTTATGCGTTTAGGACTCCATTCATTAGTTCATTCACTCAAGCCATTAAATGTCAGCCAATGCAAACACTGGACCATATCCAGCTACCGTAGCTAGAGAATAGCCTTGAATCAAGGAAGGTGAGGTGCTGTAGATTATTTTCCAGATATTGATTGTGCCACCACAAGCACTGCTGTCTTGCAATCCTACTCCACAGGCATAACAATAGTAGAAATGTTTGTGCATCGCTGCAGCCATATTGACGGAATCTATTCTATTCTTTTCACGCAATCTGCTGCTGCCGCCCTGTGCTGTTAACACCATATTTTTTTGTTTCATCTTGATTAGTTTGCTGGTGGTGCATATCTCTGAAAAGACAGAACAGTCAGACGCAAGTATGAGACAGGCACCCAGCAAAGTGTTAAAGTCCTTCTCTGTAGTGCACATGTCTTATAAGTGGCTGTTGACCTGGAAGTTTTTCACACAGTAGGCTTTATCTTGAGTTTACTGCAAGGCTTTACTGTGAGTTTGAAATTGTCCCAAGAAACAGATGCAAAAAGTGGGTGTTTTTTTTTTTACCCTGGATATAAATCGGGCTACACTCTAACACACAATGAAAAACCCAAATCATGTGTGAAGTGCTCCCCAATAGCTCGCATGGACTTCGGGGTAAATCTGGCTGATACGTGCATGCACACCCTCCATTCTGGAGAAGATGCAAACTAAAAGCCCTGTGTGAAAAATTTCCTGGGCATTACGAGTGGTAGAGGCCTGATGCCACCACTGGTGCAGAGAAACATACACATCTTCAGTAGACTTCTTTCTGCCCCCCTGTCTGCCAATCGAAGCTCATGGTCCTGAGCTCCTTGGAAGAAAGGCAGAGTATAGAAGTGAGAAACATAGGTAGACATTTGCTAGCCATGTTTATATGAACAGTTATTTTAGATAGTACAAATGTGCTTTAACTCCTGAACTGTTCTCACAACGGTGTATTCTCATGTTCCTCTCTGCATACGACAGCAATCTTCAGGGACTCTGTGCTGTTCAGTTACATTCATTCATATGAATGCCACTTCTAACAGATGTCAATGCACAGATGTGCAATAGCCTCATAATTCCTCTAGATACTTAGTTGTGTAATTAAACTGAGAGTTGTGGCCGCCTTTATTATAAATTCAGGCACATGCAAATACATAGAGACATATATAAGGATACTTTGATTTTATGGCTTCTGGACAACTGTTTTTTGGTGTGTGTTTTTGTAGCAGAATATTGCTAATAAAGTAGTTTTAGTTATGTTACTAGCTGAGAATGGTTGATGTCTCTTTATGAGAGCTAATTGTCAGGATATCATATACTTGAAGATCTCTCTTGAGCTAAAGGAGATAATCATCAGAATCTGCAGAAGGTAACCCTGCCTAGTTATGGGAAGGTGCATACCACATGTTAGAAAAAGCTGTTTTTCCATTTGGAAGAGGCAGAGGCAGAGAAAGAGGGCAGAAAGCACTTCCAAGGTCTAGGGGAAGAATGGCAGTTTAGCACCCAAATAGGAGAGCAAAACTAGTTTGGTGAGAAAGCAGCAAAGCAAGAGGTCTTGAGACAGTTCTTTAGTATTGAAGAACTACAAAGATTTATTTAAAGAAAAGGTTACAAACAAATGTGAAAAAGCCTGCAGCTTATTTCAGTTGTAGCTCATGGCTGAAGAGAGAGAGCAAAACAAACAGCCATCTCTGGAGAGACAAAATGGAGACTAACACTGGAAGAACAAAGAGGGGAGGAGTCCAGCACTTTTATCCATGACCCTAAAACCTCTCAGTGGTTACTATGAGACATTGCAGCTGAGAGTTGATGCTGCCAGGGTCCTAGCTCCAACACAAGGTACAGAGCCTCTTTTTGGTGATCTGATGTGAGGTAGTGGGTCTGTTGCCTTGTAACAGTGCTTCCTGTTTGTCTTCACCTCTGCTGTACTTGTATATTAATAAGTAAAGCAAATATTATAAAAATGTTGTGTCTCCATCCACTGCCCTCTTATCCAAAGGAAACTAGACCCAAGCAGTGCTACCCTGGAACTTCTCATTGCTTGGCAAAGTAGGGATGATGTAACAATATGAAACTTTTAAAATGCTGATGGGCTATAATGACCCACAATGACTTTGAGGCTATTCTCATGATCAGCCAAAATTGGGCTAAGGAAGCCTAGCCCAATTTTGGCTGAGCATGAGAACGACCGGGCTCGCAGGCGAGCCCAGTTTCTCCAAAGCACGTGACCTGCTTTTGTAGCCCTCCCCTTAACTGGGGTTAGTGGAGCAAGTGCTCCGCTAACCCAATTTTTGTGATTGTGTATTGCTGTGGCGCGACTCCGCGCCACAGCAACACATGAGGAGACCCTCACCGGGAGGCTGAAACACACCTTCCAGCCCTGAGGGTCTCTCCAGGATGCCCCGCACGCTTGCGTGGGGCATCCAGGACCTTCCAGAGGCCATGCAGCCCCCAACCTCCGCCAGCTCCATGACGGAGCTGGCAGTCATGTGGGTGGCCGATCTGGCCGCCCAGGGCTGCCGGCTTGATTGTCTGCGAGAAGAGCAGGCTAAGCCCGCTCTGCCAGCAAACCCACTTCTGGCGAGTCTCACTGATTGTGAGACTCGCCTCATTATGTGACTATAGGAGTTTGTTCCATAACTTAACAGGGCATAATTCAGAGAAATTAAATCACAATGTTCAACTGATTTTTTTTTAAAAAAGAGTTAATTTTCTTCCACTCAAATAAGTGGGTCTCAAATATGCCCTACATTGGCTGGATTGTGTTCACAGACTATTTGCCAAGTCTCTGAAGGTATATCCTGTCCACACCCTGAAAAGCATCAAGCAGGAAGCATTTTGGACATCACTCCAAGCTCCTGGAAGCCATGCCTTTCTGTTTTAGCAACAGACCTGGTGATGCTAATTCTAGATGGGGATTGCTATCTTTTTCACTAAACAGTGAACACAAAATATTGGAAGACAACATAAGGTTTTCGACAGAGGGAAGATGCCAGCACTGTGGATCAAAGGATGGCAGCTGTCTGTTAGGAGGGCTAAGGAAGTCCATTTTTCTTCTTCTTCAAAAAAAAAAGCAGGCTCCCTCTTAAATCAAATATTGCAAGTTTATTTTTGAAGAAGGGGGAGGAACCAGCAAAAGGGTGATGTCTTCAAGGAAAAGGTTTCTGTATGCCTCCCATCATGGTACCTGTATTTCATGTAATAAAAGCATTCCAAGTTAACCCCCACCCCCAAGTGTGCCCACCACGGCTGCTGACACATGATCAAAAAAATGATGGTAAGGGAGCGCTCGCTCCCTTAACCTCATTTAAGCTGGAGGCCACATAGTCGGGTTTGCGCCATGTAGCCAATGGGATTGGGTGTAGTCCCGGTGGTTCACACGAGCAAGCAAGACTGGGCTGGGTTCCCTTAGCCCGGCTCTGCTCACTCATGTGAACAGCCTCTCTAAGAGCCGAGTCTCACGATCAGTGAGACCCGGTTTCAGGAGCTGCGCGGGGCTAAGCCCGCTCTCCCCGCACACGAGCAGGGAGGGAGCCCTGGGTGGCCAGATCGCCGGCCACACGATTGCTGGCTCTGTGATGGAGCCAGCGTGGACTGGGGAGTTCGGGGGCCATGTGGAAGCTCCAGTATGCCCTGCGTGAGCACACAGGGCATACTGGGGAGACCCCTGGAGCCGGGAGGCAGCTTTTCACCTCCCCTCCGGGGGTCTCCTCGTGAGTAGCTGCGGCTACTCACGATCGGAAAGCCCGGCTTTGTGGAGCACTCGCTCCGCAAACTTGGGCTTTGGGGCGGGCTAAAAAAGCGGACTAGCTGCTTGAAAGCCACCGGGCTTGCCTGCAAGCCCGGTGGTTTACACGATCAGCCAAAATCGGGCTAGGCTCTCCTAGCCCAATTTTGGCTGATTGTGAGAATAGCCCCTTAGTCTTCTGGGGGCCCAAATTGATTTTTATTGTTACTGTAGTTCACTAGCCCATCCTATCTTTATATAACAAAATATTTCACCAGTCTGAACAGGTTGAATACAATGGCCACATAAAATTGAAAAATGCCCTTAAATAGCCAGCAAGCAACATATGACTCAGATGTTCAAATGAGTTCACATTTGAAAACATCGACAAGGCATTTCAAGCTTAAATGGTTTTTACAACATCAAAATTAAGGATGCTGACAAATCTTTACTAGCTTCATCAAACCTCTTAAATCCAGAATGTTTCAGATACAGGAGGACCTCGTTAATTGCGGGTCCAGCACTCACGGTTTCATGTATCCGGGTCAGGTAATTAGCACCCGACCTCATTATACATGGGAGGGGAACGGGAGGGGAAAGGTTTAAACCCATGTATCCACAGGTTGGGGATTGCCAGAAACAACCTCAGAGGTCATTTCAGGCCACCATTTTGATTGTTGGAGAAATCGGAAGCCATTTTATGGCTCAAAATGAAGGCAAAACCCATGATTTTTGGCCAATCTTCAGCACCATGGGCAGTAGTAGGGCACAGTAGAGCACTTTGAGGGGCTATTGGGGGGCTACTGGTAGAAAAATCTGCCATATTGGGCCAATATTTGGCCAATTTTTGGCATCTGGGAACCTAACCTCTGATTCCCATTGCCCTAATTCCCTGTTATTTGTGGATTCACTATCCACCTCCCCCCGCCCCCACAGAATGGAACCCCCATGAATAACAGGGTTCTCCTGTATTTTCTTTGAGGAAGATTCCAAATTCACTTCAAAATTTGGATGAAATATTGGTGATAGCAACTCTAGTCAAAATTAAAACACAAATGGACTAGTACCATCTACTGAAGAATAGTACCATCTACTGTTCCCAAACAAGAAGCTTGTTCTATAATTTCCTAACAATGTTCAATTACATTCAGTACTGGCTCCAGGCCTTTTTGGGCCCTTCGACAAGATGTCCTTCCTTGAGTACAGATGCCCCTCGTTATCCACGGTCCCAGCACCTGTGGTTTCGCATATCTGTGGTTGGGTCATAGGTGTTACAGAGAAATTACTTATCCTCTGGAAGTAATTGAAAAGGAAGCAACTTTAACTGAGAAACAAGAGTTTGATATTTATTACTTACTCAGCATAGACTAAGAAAAAAATAAACAGGCTCTTATGCAGAGAGAGAGAGAGAGAGAACCATCTCATTTTGAACTTAAGTCAGCAAGTGAGGAGACAAACACAGTGATTTCATCTGCAAAGCCAGTACATAGAGACATGTTCAACTATATACAAGCATGTCTTAGAACAAGAACAGAGACAATGTCTACGGCAAATCCCAATATTCCCCTTCTCACTGTCTTGTTCTTTAAATCATGAGTCCCAGTGCCTCTCACAAATTCTGAAATTGCCCTTTGGCTAGAGGTTTTGTAAGAATGTCTGCCATCATCTCCTCTGTGGCACAATATTTTAGCTGGATCAAATTTTTGTCTTGTAAGCCTCTCACAAAGTGATATTTAGTGTCAATATGTTCGCTCCTTGGTAGTTTTGTCACTTTGTGAGAGGAGAATGCAGCTCTGCTTATCCTCACACATGGTAATTGGTGCTGGTTTGTTTATCTCAAAGTCCAGGAGGAGTCTATGCAACCACACCACCTCTTGACAAGCTTGTGCTGCATACATATTCTGCATCGGTTGAAGAGAGGGTGACAATGGACTGTTTCTTACTCATCCTAGAAATCATTCCTCCTCCATAAAATAATATATCACCACTGATTGGTTTTCTATTCTCTTTGTCCTCAGTCCAGTTGGCATCCATATAACCTACCAGTCTGGGTTCTTTATGGGCAGGAAGCAGCAACTCTAAATCTGCTGTGCCTTTTAGATATTGTCCAGTCCTTTTAACTGCAGTGCAGACTCTCTTTGTTGGCAAGTTCACTCTTCTGCAAAATATCTCAATTGCTGCTGCAGTGTCTGGTCTTAAAACATTTGCTATATATATCAAATATATATGAGACTAGCAGAGACTAGCCCGATTTTCTACAATCGTGTGAATAGACTCACTATTTTTCAGTGGTTAACTGTGTTCTCTTACTCCCAGAAAACCCACTTGCACTAGGGTGTTTATTTTATTTACTTCTGTCAAGCCAAGACATTCAATTCAGTCTGCAATATTTTGTTTTTGATTTAGAGTAAAGCTCCTATCTTCTCACCTTTTTACTTGAATTCCTAGATAATAGGAGATATCTCCCAGATTTTTAATTTCCAGTTCTCTACTTAAACTTTTCACTAACTCATCATGATCTGTCTTAGCTTGATGGAATACATGGATGATGGTATCCATGTATATGAGAATATATGTCAATCTTCCATCTCTGAGCCTTGTATACAAACAGGGATCAGTGTTTCTTTGCTTGAATGCTTCTCTTAGAAGCAGTTGGTTTACTTGTTCATTCCAAGCTCTGGCAACTTCTTTTAATCCATAAATGCCTTTCTGAAGCTTACTGATCATTGCGTCTTTTTCTGGCTCCTCAAAACCCAGTGGTTGTTTCATGTATATGTCCTCTTTGATGTCACCATATAGAAATGCTATCTTAACTTCCAAGTGATGTACTTCCATTTTCCTTGATGCCACAACAGTAAGCAGCAGCCTAATGAATGTATATTTGACCACAGGTGCAAATGATTCTTCATAATCTACTCCATATTTTTGTGTACTTTTGGTAACCAACCTTGCTTTATACTGCTGGATACCCCCTTCTGCACCATATTTAGTTGTAAAAACCCATTTGCATCCTATGGCTTTTCTGCCCTCAGGTAGCTCCATGTTTTGTTTTTATAAAGTAATGCAATCTCTTATTTTGCCATCTGAAGCCATTTATCTGTCTCTGAATAAGGCATGCTTTCAATTTTGTGGCAATCTGTAGGTTCTGGAATTTTCTCCTCTCTGACTAACAGTGACAATCTTTTAGGTGGAATCCCTTTATTAACTCTGCTTGAGTGTCTCATTTCTTGTTACATTTCAATCTCCTCTTTTCTACTGAGTCTCTCTGTTAAATCACAGTCTTGATTACTTGTTCATTGTTGCTGTGATTGTTGTTCAACCTCTTCACTTATTGGGAAATCTAGGTCACAGTAGGACATCACATTGGCATTTGCCTTTTGCCTCTCATCAAAATATGCAAAACTGAACAGTTTAACAGTCTCTGTGATAGGATCAAGTATTCTGTAGCTTTTGTTATTCAGTGCATAACCTATAAATATTCCTTTTTCACTTCTGCAATCTAATTTTATTCTTAGTTCTTTAGGAATATATGCATATGCTTTGCATCCAAATACTCTAATATGCTTTAAGTTAGGGTTTGTACCATTCCACAGGTCAAAGGGTGTTAATCCTTTAGTTTTAGTTGGAAATCTATTCTGCAAATAAGTAGCAGTCATTACAGCTTCTCCCCAGTATTTGTTTTCCAGACTTGGGTCAAGAAGCAGTTCCAGACATTTCAATCAAAGTTTTGTTCTTTCTCTCTGCCACTCTATTCAGTTCTGGAGTATAAGATACTGTTCTCTCGTGTTTAATTCCTTGTTCTTTTAAGTATTGCTCAATATCTTTTCCAGTATATTCCCCACCATAATCAGTGTGCAAAGTATTAGGTTTTCTTCCAAACTTGTTGCTTACTCTAGCCACATATTGAGGCTATTCACATGCACGTGCAAAACCAGGCTAAGGGAGCCCAGCCTGGTTTTGTACGTGCATGTGAACCACTGGGATTGGGCCTGATCCCGACAGCTATACAGCGGCAATACCGCCTAAGTAGCCTCCCTCTAAAATGAGGTTAAGGGAGCAATTGCTCCCTTAGCCTCATTTTTTAATCGTGTGTCAGCCATGGCTGTTTGCCACCAATCATCTGGATGGGCGATCCACCCAGGGAAGAGAGGCCAATCATCTTCAGGGAGGGTCAGTGAAACCCGCTCTCCCTGCAGACCTCCCCGGAGCCCTTCTCATCAATCATGAGAAGAGCTCCATTCTTTAAGTTTTAGCAATACTTCTCTTTTCTCTTTGAGTAGGCACGTGTAAGTATAGCAAGAAAAATCATCTATGAAATTCAGAAAATAGAGCTTCTTTCCTGGTGTCTTTACTGGAAAGGACCCACAAATATCACTGTGAATCAAATCCAAAACCTCACCAGATTGCCTTTCTGTGGTTGATAAATAAGTGCCTCTTGTTGTTGCTTTTGCCTTAACACATTCATTGATTTGACTTCAGTTTTGCATAATTTAACTTGTAGGTTTCTTGCTAATTGTTCTTTTACTAATTTAGAAATGCATTTCTTGCTTAGGTGCCTAAATCAGTGATACAATCTTTGTGTGCACACTCACTTGCAACATTAGCTTGCTCACTTTTGCAATCTATTTCAAACAGTTGATCATCTTTCAACTTGCCTTTCATCAGATGTTTTCCTCCTTTGAAAATAAAGCAATGGTCCCTTCTGAATAGAACTCAACATATACTAAGGGTATGCACGGAACCAGCTTGGTTCAAATTTGAACCAGATTTGAACTGGCCCAGCCTTGGTCAGTCTGGCCATTGAACTGGGCCAAACCAGTTCGCAGGCCAGTTCACGGGTTATACTTGTACAGGGGAATCCAGTGAAGATTCCCCTTTACAGGTTCAGGGGTGGGGGGACCTTCACGAGGTAAGAGGTGGCTGTACAGGGGAGGCAAGCGATGGAAAGAGCTGCTTACCTTGCCAGTGTGGGCTTGATAAAATGAGGGGGAGCGTGCTTGGGGCTGCCAGTGGTAGTGCGGGCAGCTGCGCCAGCAGGGTAAGCAGCTCTTTACATCTCTTGCCGCCCCCACCTGGCTGCCCCTTATTGTGCAGAACCAGTTTGCCCAAACCAGGCCTGGTTTGGCTCGGTCATGGACCAAACTTTCAAACCAGCCCTGGTTCAAGGCTAACTGGTTCTGCACAAACTGCTCATGCACACCCCTCACATCCAGACCTAGTAGCCTACCATCAGCAACTTTGTAGGCTTGATTTTTAACTGATTCCTCCCTTTCTCTTTGCTTTTCTCAAACTAAACTCTTGCAAATGTTCCTGCATAAAACTCAAGTCACATTTTCTCTAATTTACAGAAAATTGACAATTCTCATATTATTTAGGCAAGGTATTAAGCAAAAGTCCAGTCTTTGCTGGTTCAGACATCTCCTGCAATCCCATCTTTCTTAGTGTTCCCAAAAATGAGTGCATGTGCTAGTCCAAACTCTCTCCCTCTCTGAATGTTTTATTCACAACTGCAACATAAGAGAAACTTGACTATTCATGGTTCTTTGTTGAAATACGTTCAAATCTTTCCCACATCTCCCTTGCTGTATTTTTGTCTTCTGTATGATAGATTTACTGGTCACTTACAGTCAGAGATATGTGTCCCATGGCTTGCTTGTTTGCACAATCCCATTCTCACTCTTTCTCTTCATTCTATGTTGGTCTTTGTTCCTCCAGAACATAAGATAGTTCAAGAGTATTCAGCAACATCTTCAATCTGAAGGACCATTTTCTGTAGTTTGTTTCATTGAGCAGTTGAACATTGGGATTCCTCCTCACAGATGCAAAAGTAGTCATCTTGTCTGGCTTTCCTGCCTACAAACTCTTTGTTAACTCACAGCTTATTGCTTCACAACTGGCCCCCATAACTCAATGATGCAGAGAAATTACTTATCCCTCTGTAAGTAATTGAAGAGGAAGCATGCGCCAACGCCATTTACGTGCCATCGCCATGTGAGGGATGCCTGGGATACATCCCATCGCTGCGGTGCGGCATTTTAGAGCGGCAAGCAGGACAAGCTGCCACTTGCACAGAAGTCTTTCTGTAGCAATAGCGCTGTGGCAGGCCAGCAGGGGTTTGAAGGATGGGCAGATAGGACCTGCCCACCTCCTCTTAAGGGACCCCCTCAGTTATGCACCAAAACAATTTGATGCACATCCCTAGTGCTTATTTCTGCTCCCTGCTGCTTTTTGTGATTTTCAACACACTTCAGTGTGCTTAGGAACCTAACCTGCCCCCACCCCAATATCCATAGGGTTATGGTCTCTTTATTTGCAGTTTCGTTATCCATGGAAAGAGGTGGGAATGGAACCCCCATAAATTAAAAAATGGTCTCCTGTATGTCCATCCCCTTTTCGCCTTGTCCATTCACATACCTTCTCCCTCTGGGTTCAACCTATACCACTGCTCCTCTTTTTCATAAGAACAGCCCTGCTGGATCTGTCCCAAGGTCCATCTAGTCCAGCATCCTGTTTCACACAGTGGCCCACCAGATGCCACTGGAAGCCTACAGGCAGAAGCCTACAGGCATGCCCCCTCTCCTGCTGTTACTCCCCTGCAACCAGTATTCAGAAGCATC
The DNA here is from genome assembly GCF_027244095.1 of Hemicordylus capensis. Taxonomy (NCBI): domain Eukaryota; kingdom Metazoa; phylum Chordata; class Lepidosauria; order Squamata; family Cordylidae; genus Hemicordylus; species Hemicordylus capensis. The sequence goes on along the minus strand of NC_069660.1, from coordinate 33,925,378 downwards.
TTGCCTCTGAGGCTGGAGGTGGCCTATAGCCCCCTGAGTAGCCATTGATAGACCTCTCTTCCATGAAGTTATCCAAACCCTTCTTAAAGCCATCCAGGTTGTTGGCTGTCACCACATCTTGTGGCAGAGAATTCCACAAGTTGAATATGCATAGTGTGAAAAAGTACTTCCGTTTGTTGGTCCTAAATTTCCTGGCAGTCAATTTCATGGGATGACCCCTGGTTCTAGTGTTTTGTGAGAGAAAAATTTCTCTCTCTCCACTTTCTCCACACCATGCATAATTTTATAGACCTCTACCATGTCTCCTCGCAGTCTCACATCTCTCATATTTGCAAAGAAAATAATATTGAATAAAATCAGGTAAACATTTGCCCACTTCAAAACACTTAAATGAACATTGCCCACATAACTTTCAGAAGAAAACTGAAAGTCATTCTTTCTTTTAAATCTGTGCTCCACACTGCAAAATCTTTCTTTGGGCACTGTGGAGTTTTATTGCTTACTCTGTTCCACCAAGCAATGGCAGTGGCTGAGCTTTGTTCCCAAAATGGAGCAGACAAAGCACACAAGTCTGTTGTTGGAAAACACAGAGGGAAGAGAGTGAGAGAGAAAGCTACCCAGTTAGTGAAGTGGCAGCAACAAGTAGAGGCTGCCACTCCATGCTAGAAGCTCCACCTCACCTCCCACCCTACTGCCTTTGTTGCTGAGCTGCAGATTAAAACCCCAGCATGCCCAGAGGTAAAGTAGTCAGAAAATAGGGAAGGGCAGTGCCAGTGAGGCAGGTGGGGCTTGCTCCGCCCCCTGATGCTTGTGTCAGCATTAGGGGGCTGGGCCAGAACACAAGGAGGGGATTACAGAAAAAGAGCAGTGAGGCAGCAAGGAGCCAGGGAGCAGTGGCAACAGCCACAGCCAAATGAGGTGACACCTATGGGGGTAGGGGCAGGGTGGCATGCCTATGCTTGCCACCACAAATGCCACCTGAAGCCGTTACCTAGCCTTGCCTTATGGGAGAGTCGCCCCTGCAGCAGGGATATCTCCCCAGATGATCTGGATGTGTGATGGGGATCATACAGAAGTAGGCATTCTCTTAGGTCAGCAGTTCTCAATTTTGGGTCCCCAGATGTTGCTGGATTACAACACCCATCATAGCCTTCCACAATGGTTGATGGCAAGGGATGATGAGAGTTGTAATCCAACAGCATCTGTGGGCCCTCTCTTAGGTAACCTAGTCCCAAAAAGCTGAAATTGGAGAGCTGGTATAGAGCCTGCTGCATCCTCATTAGCTTATGGGTTGACCATATTTAGATTAAGGAGTCAGCTGACAAACATCAGACCAGCACTGCAGCCTAGAGGGTATCCTTGATTCACATAATCTAATTTCCCTGGTTTGCTGAGAAACCTGAATGCTGATAGCACAGAAGACACCAGAGATTGACTGCTGAAGGCCTTCGTTTGAGACACCTGGGACCTTACATGAGGAAGCAATTACGGGAGCAGAAGAAGTAAAGAGGAAGTTATTGATTACTATTGTGGGGTGCCTTTGTTGAGTGGGACTTACTACTGAGTAACCATCATTGAAGGATAATGGGCATTGCTGGATAATATAGTGTTGAATAAGTGTTCAAATGTGGAAACACAATTTTAATTCAACTTCCAGCTGATTACAGAAAAGCAACACCTTAGCAGAGCTTGAGTGTGAAATCAACTCTTGAAGAGCTAGGCTGGATGAGACAATCTCTTGAAGATCATAACCATGCATCACAGGGGAAGCTAGCTCTGTCATGTACCAGAAGCAAAATATAATGGCACCTTCTGAGAGCAAGAATTTAAAGATCAGACTTATAGTTCACATATTAGTGTGCAATGTATAATTTGCCGCCAGGCTAGAAAAGCTCCTAGTTTTCCTTGATGCATATTGTTAATACTGAATGAGAGACCCCTGCAAAGTCTTACTGCAGCAGTCTTATTCCTGGGAACTCTAAGTAAGAACCTCCTTTGGTAAACAAATCAATTGTTTAAGCTGAATAAATCCTGACTAAGTTCATCCAACGGAACTCAAGTACAACTGTATTGTGTAGCTGACAGATACTGCTGTGGGGAGACCACCTCCAATGTCAACTGAGAGTTATTTATTAGACAGCTGACTGAGTCTTCTCTGCATCTCCATGGAAAAAAGTGAATATAGTTAATTAGTGAAGAACCCCTTACAATGTACTTGTTTGCCTTTTAACTCTACATCCAGCAAATGTGGTTAATTTGGAGAACACCCAAGATCCAAGCAATATGATAGAACCTTGTGAAGTTCAAAACTAATTATTAAGGCTGTCACCTGACTAAAGAAATAATGTCAAATAAATAAATGAATAGTTGACTAATTAACTGAAGGCTTAAATTTGCATGTACCTAATGGTTTTAAAGCAAAAGGCATGCTTTATTTTTAGAGGGTGCATGTAGGTTGCAGCGGGTGCCATCTTAGAAGAGGTATTCCTTTCTGTATATGAGCGAAGGAGGAATGCCTCTTCTAGGACGGAAAGTACTATGTGCCATTTTATACATATGTATAAAGGAAACCCTTGAATATTGTGGGGATAACATTCCATGAAAGTACTACAACAGTTAAAACCACAATATTAAAAACTTAAATCTCACTTGGAAAATGGAGTTAGGTTCCTGGGAAGTTGTGGAGTGCTGCTCATTCACTTTAACCTTTCAATACCCAACCTCTTCCCAGTTGAGAAGGGGTGTGTGGACTGTCCATTCAGAGGGTAGGGGATTTAAAAGTTAAAGAGAATGAGCAACCCACCACCACTTCTCAGCTGAGAAGCAGCTGGGATAACCCTTTTAACTTTTAAATCCCCAACTGCTTCTCAGTTGAAAACAGGCACAGGCTGCTCATTTTCCCTTTAACTTTTACAACCCAATCAGAAAACTCTGTGAAAGCCAAGAACTACATGATAACTACATTTGCCTACTAAGAAGTTGCCTGCAAAAGGTCCAAATTTGGACCAAAATTGGAGCAATATGAAGAGGAAGTTTTCTTGCTTTATTATTTAGATCCCCTATAGGACCTACCAGATCCAGACTAAGCAGTCTGGATCTGGTCATATGAAGCTGGCTTGCACCAAGTCAGACAATTGGTCCATCTAGGTCAGTGTTATCTCCACAGACTAGCAGAGGATCACCCTGGCTTATTATAGAAGCCTTTCCCAAACCTATCTGGGGATGCCAGGGATTGAACCTGGGAACTTTTGCATGCCAAACATGTGCTTTGCCACTGAGTTACAACCCTTCACCAGTGCATGGATGGGAGTCTGTCTTGGAACTGTAACTCTGTATGCATCACATGATGAAAGGAAGGTGGGATAAATGCACTAAATAATAATAAATGTAACGTGTACCTCTGTCAATTAAAATTGGTCTGGTCTGATTCATCAATGACATATTTAGTTTCAGAAGTTTTCATGGTCATGGATGTCATATTAATTTATTGGGGAATACAATGATGATGGCCTATGGTTTGAACAGGGAAGAAGCTGTTGTTTATCTTTTACCTTTCTTTCTTTCTTGACATTTAAAAGACCCTTTCTCTGGTAGCCATTCACCTCACCTCTGAAGATGGGGCACATGGAGAAGGATCCCTCAAGACAATCTTAACTGGCAGCTTATTTGCTGCTTTTCAGTCCAGTCCTCCTGAAATGCTACGTCCATGCAATTCAAAAGAAGTTAAAAATCTAGCTGGCAGACCTCTGGCACTGCTCTCTAGAGTTTGAAGCTATATAAAGGAATATGTTCTAGCCAAGTAAAAGGACATTTTTACCTGTACTTGCACAGCTTGAACAACCAGGAAAAGAAAACGAAAACCAGTTCCGTAACACAGACCTAATAATGGTACTTCTGCAAGCAAAGCCCATTGCCAGTTACGCAGAAAAGTTCAGATTTCGCCAATCAACTGCTGCCACTCTGTGGAAATCAGCATACATGCACATATTCTGGTGCTCCATGCCCTTGATAACTTTTATCATCCTCTTCTATGCGTTTTCTAGCTTTAATGGAATGAAGCATGGATGCAAAAGGGCATTTTTATTGCTTCCCAAACACTCTCTCTGACATTGTATTTGCCTTTTGGATAGTTCATCAAAATATGAGTATCTACAAAGACTTTGAGATCCACAGTCTTTGCCCAGCACTTGTACATTGTACTTAATATGTATACAACCTGCTTTCTCACAAAACAGCCTGATCTCATGGAGATCAATTATACTTACTACCAACCAGATATGCAGATTACATACTTACACATGTAAGATTACAGTTTATGTAATGGAGCTACTACTTATACATAGGGGTGTGCAAACCGGTTCGAAATCAAACTGGTTCGGTTCAACAGTTCGAGGTCGAACAGAACCACACCCTGTTCAGTCCAACCCCGGACCAAACACCCCCGAATGTTTGGGGGGTTCGCGGACCGTTTTTGTAAAAAATGGCCTGGGCCACACAGAGGCCAATCGCTCAGGCACGTGGCCTCCAAAATGGCACTGAGGGCAGAAGGCAAAAAAACGGCCGATGAGCTGGACAAAGGGAGAGCCAGCAGGGGGAGGGGGAACCTCCACAGACCCCCCCTCCCACCTCCAAGAACTCCCCCAAGGGGGGTAAGGTTAAAAAAAAACTTTAACCCACCCACCTCCAGACCGAGCGCGGGGGTGGGTGGGTGGGGGGTGTTCAAGGGAGTGCTGGACCGAACTGGCCTGGTTGGGTTTGAGTCCGGTCTGGATTTGAACCAAACCAGGCCAGCCAGTTCCATGCACATCCCTACTTATTTATTTAAATAAATACTAGCTGGGCCAGGCGCAGCGCATCTGCGCCTCTGACCAGCCCACTCACCCACCACCTTTTTTCTCCACCAACTTTTTCTTTCTCTCCACCCCGCCCCCCACCGCTTTCTGGCCAGTTAGGCACCAGCTTCTTCTCTTGCCCACCGCCCCCCCTTCTGGTGGGCGGGCAGGTGGGCTTCTTCTCCCATGCCCCCCCCCCCCAGTTTCTGGCTAGCCTGATGGCCAGCTTCTCACCCGCCCGCCTGCTGCTTTCTTGCCGGCTGGGCACTGGCTCCTTCTCTGTCCCGCCCCCCACCGCCGCCACTTTCTAGCTGGCCGGCTTCTCACCCACCCCCCTTTCTGGCTGGGCAGCTGGGCGGGCACCAGCTCCTTCTCTCCCCCGCCAGCTTCATCTCCTGCCTGCCGCCACTTTCTGGCTGGCCGGCTACCACTGCCACCACCATTTTCTTCCCTGCACCCGTCCCGTGGCTATCCGGCAGTTCTCCAAACTCACGCAAGAGCTGCCACACATGGGATTAGCCACGGGTATGTCTTAGAGAATTATATATAAAGACTCTACCTATTAGCCTGATAGGTCTGAAAAGCAGCTCACAAATTTATCTTTAAAAAAACAGAAAAGGCAATACAGTACAACAAAATGACAGAAACATAACAGCCAAAAGTTACAATAAAAATAAATAAAATTTATTAAGCCAGCAATCCCGCAAAATAATCAGAGTGGCCCAAAAACATTCTGAAAAAGAGTCCCTTTAGCCAACTGTTCAGATAATAGGTTGGCCCAAGACCAACTGAGGATATCTTACAGCCCATCCCCAAAACTGTAACAAGGCTTTATTGAGAAATGAATTAACGAGGACACAGTTATGCTGAGAAGTATGAACATGTATGAGCCAGCATGGTGTACTGGTTAGAATGCTGGACTAGGACCGGGGAGACCTGAGTTCAAATCCCCATTCAGCCATGAGACTTGCTGGGTGACTCTGGGCCAGTCACTTCTCTCTCAGCCTAATCCTACTTCACAAGGTTGTTGTGAGGAAAAACCTAAGTATGTAGTACACAGCTCTGGGCTCCTTGGAGGAAGAGCGGGATATAAAATATAATAAATAAATAAATAGTTTGATTCACCATAGATATGAATCATTGTCAGGTTGCTGCTTTTAGATTGTGAGCCATTGGTGACAGGGAACCATCTGATTTATTTATTTATCTATCTATGTAAACCACTTTGAAAACATTGATTGGAGAGCAGTATACAAATATTCATCAGCATAGGCCAGGTGCAATATTTCTAAAAAAATTGTTAATGATTCCCCCCATATTTAAAGTTGCTCAAACATACATAAAGTGGAAAACTATACAAAATAGTACAAATTTTAGAAAGCAGGGATTCTGTCACTTTAAAAGGTAAAGTGTGCCATCAAGTCAATTCCGACTCCTGGCACCCACAGAGCCCTGTGGTTTTCTTTGGTAGTATTGTGCAAATAAGGGAATTTTGGCAGATGCAGTTTCTCATCCCAGCAGACATCCCACAACCTAAACTAGGCCAAAACTCCCTCTCCTGGATCCGACCATCCCAGCCACTCATGCTCAGAACTGGTACAGTCTGCATAAAGTGTGCACAGAGTAGAGGTCTGTATGCAGGTACCGTTAATCATATGTTAGGCTGGAATGAATGATTATACAGCAGCAGCACATTTCCTCTCTGCTCAGGGGGCCTGTACTCCGGTTCACTTTTAAAACGAATGCAGATCATTCACACAAGGGCCAGCTCCAGCGCTACTGATCCAGTACACATGAAGACAGAGAGGAGGCGCCGAGAGAGCGCCCATCGCGAAGTCCTCCTCCGACCTCCCGAGGTCCACTCCGCGCCTCTCGTGAGCGCCTGTGCGGGCTGTTCATCCGAATACTCCCTAACAACACATGCCACAAACACTTTTCCAGTCCTGGCTGGATCCCATGCATTTTAAAAAACAACAACCTGGAAATGCGCCGCACTGAATTCAGTAGGACTCACTGCCAGGGAATCGTGCATTGAGCTATTATCGTTTTGTTACTCTAATCAGATTCGAAAAGTGCAAGGGACGCCACTTACACACTCTGCGCATGCGCCACCAAGAAAGCGACAGTTACTGACTCAGCAAACGGCCGAGCGCGCGCCGCAGAGACATCGGCAGCGCGCACACCCTTCTCCTCCCCGTAGCGCCTGCGCCTTGGAGAGTTGGGGGACGGGACAGAAACACCAAGAGGGCGGTGCTGCGTGACGTGCAGGGCGGAGACGGAATACGGCACGGTAGCCGGAGCAGTTCGGTGGCCGGCTGTCACGGGCTAGTCGTTCTTTGCAGCCGCGCAGCGTTGTCAGAGTTTCCGGGATGGAGTGCCTAGATCGCTGCGCGCGCTTCTTACGTCCCTGGCTGGTCCGAAGCTCGGTGCGGAGGACGATGCCTTGGGGGTTCCTGGGCCTCATGTTCGGCGGGTCGCTCGTCAAGGAGTTGGCACCACTGCCCGAATCCTACATGAGCAACAAGCGCAACCTGCTCAACGTGTGAGGGAATCAGGGGCGGGGCTTGGCTGGAGGGGGCGGGGCTTCTGGAGATGGGGACCGTGATTGGCAAGAGTGTAAAGAAAGTGGGGCCTGAAAGAAGGGGCTGGAGTCGACACCTCAGGCTCAAGTTTGACTGCGGGGAGAGGCGCTTGCCTCCTTTCCCGACAGTCGTGCCAGCCAGGGGTGGAAATGAGGTGTAAGGTCTTGTGGTAGCAAGCATGACTTTGTCCCCTTTGCTAAGCAGGGTCTGTCCTGGTTGCATACGGTGATGGGAGGCTACGTGTGAGAGCACTGTTAGATATTCCCCTTGGAGGACGGGCTGCTCTGGGAAGAGCACCTGCATGTTTGAATGGAGAAGGTTCCGAGTTCCTTCCCTGGCATCGCCAAGATAGGGCTGAGAGAGAATCCTGTCTGCAACCTTGGAGAAGCCACTGTCAGTCTGTGTAGACCAGGCTTCCCCAACCTGTGGTCCCCCAGATGTTGCTGAACTACAACTCCCAGCATCCCTAGCCACAATTTATTGTGGTTGGGTATGCTGGGAGTTGTAGTTCAACAATATCTGGTGGGCCGCAGGTTGGAGAAGCCTGGTGTAGACAATACAGTACTGAGCTAGAAAGACCAATGGTCTGACTTGGTCTATGTTCCTGTGTTGTTAAGGAGGAAGGTGCCTGTTGATAGTGCTTTGTGGGGGGAGCAAGGTCGATTATTTATTTATTTATTACATTTCTATCCTGCTCTTCCTCTGAGGAGCTCAGAGTGGTGTACATACTTATTTTTATCTTCACAACAAGCCTATGAGGTAGGTTAGGCTGAGAGATACATGATTGGCCCAGAGTCACCCAGTGAGTTTCATGGTTGAATGGAGATTTGAACTTGAGTCTTCCCAGTCCTAGTTCAACATTATAGCCACTACTCTATGCTGGGAGAGTGTGTGTTCTCCTGCAAATTGGTTCGAGGGTCTGTGAGACAGATGGGATTGACTATATTCTGCTTCATCCCAGAAGCTGAGGCTGGGTAACGACATGCCCTTGGAAGCAAAGTAGTAGGTGCTCTTGGAAGCAGCCACCTGAAGAATAGGCTGTAAATATAGTAAAGTAACCGACTTATGTATTTAATCCAGGCTATCAAAAACAACATGCTCCTCGTTGGAGTAGTGCATTGATTTGAGGAGTGTTGAACAAAGACCACATAGGATGCTCAAAGATCAGTTAGCCTCATGCTGTATTTTCTGAATGTCTTAATCTGCATGGAAATTCATCTTCTGAATTTGACCCATTTGGTTGCCTTTCACCTTAACTAATCTCATGTTTGAGAATGTTGAAAATAAACTTGTGTTGGATTTTCTGGGCCATTTTCAAATCATGCGTAAGCTGGTTTAATTTATACCTTGCTCTGTTCCATGAACTCAGCAGATTATAATATTTTAAAAATGGAATTTGATACCTTTGTGGCCACTTTACAAGCAATTCAGTTATGCTTAACTCTTGCCCCAAATTCTAGACATTAAGGCTTCTCACACAACCGGTATCTGGGAAAGGGGAGGGGAGGGGGAAGCTGCACTGTAGTTACTACACACATTCTTACACCCCCGATGTTCTCCTTGGCCACATGGCTCAGCCATGCACACATGCTGTGCTCTCGGGAGCCGCGCGTCTTGCCAAAGGTTGGACAATGCATCCCGGCCTCCAGGCATCCCACAATGCACCAATTGTGGTGCATTGGAGGATTCCCCCATCAGACAGGTGCTCTAGCAGGTGCAAGTAGCCCAAGCAAACACACAATCCCAGTAATGGAGTTAAGGGTGCACATGCTGGGGCTGAGCTGGAGCAAAAAGCAGGGTTAGGCTTGGCGGGGGCGCTGGGAATAGGAGCGATCCCAGCACTCTACACGAGCAGCCTAATCTTGGTAGGGCTACCCTAGCCTGAGTTAGGCTGCTCGTAAGAACAGCCTTATTGTTTTAGATTAAATTGTGTGGTAAATTCCATAATACTCTGGAACAAAACTCACCCCAAAGGCCTAGAATCCTGCATATAGATGGATGTAGATAGTATAACTTTGTAAATTCTCTGACTGCATCTTTTAGCATTTGTCTTTCTGGTTACACTGGAACCTAGTCTATACTGTATATCTCTTTTATTTCTCTCTGGCAGCCACTTTGTGAAATTTGCCTGGGGCTGGACATTCTGTCTTCTACTACCTTTCATCACTATCACCAACTACTACGTCACCCGGAATGCTCTGATGGTCTTGAAACGCCTCAGCACTTTGATGGTTGGCTCTGCTGTCTGGTATACATGCACAAGGGTATTCCTGCACATTGAGAACCTCACAGGAAGCTGCTACAAATCGCCAGCCCTTGACATATTGCGCTCAGAACATCCTAGCAAACTACAGTGCCTGCAGGCTGGTGGATTTTGGCATGGTTTTGACATCTCTGGGCACTGCTTCCTCCTCTCATACTGTGCTCTAATGATTGTGGAGGAGATGGCTGTGATGCACAATGTGAACACTTCCCGGAACCCTAGGCTGCACACAGTGGTCAGTGGGTTATTCCTGGCCTTGAGTTGCTTGACTCTGATCTGGTTGTGGATGTTTTTTACTACCACTATATATTTCCATGACTTCTTCCAAAAGTTCTTTGGTACGTTGGTGGGCCTCTTGGCTTGGTATGGAACTTACAGATTCTGGTTCCTGACACCTTTGTCTCCTGGACTTCCTCCCCAAAGTACCAATTTGAGTTCCCAGAAATTCAATCGTAGCCTATAAAAACAGTTTCTATGAATCAGGTTTTGTTTTAAAGAATATTAATTATTTACATTTAATATTATGCAAGTTATTAACGAACATATTTAAAGGGAGGGGCAAAAGACCAAATATTTTTGTGTTCTGGCTAGAGATTATGATCTAATTCTAAGTAGGAGGGTCCTGCTGTTGGAATCCTACTAATCATGAGGCAGATGGTTCAGCTTCTTAGATAACTTAGTGGAAACACTAATAACTGTTGGCAGTGGAATCTAAATTCCAGAAACCTGGAAAATACCAACCAGTCAGCTACAGATTCATTAGAAATGCAAGAAGCCAACTTCATACACCAAACAAAAAAAATAAACTTGCCACAAAAATGTAGCAACCTGCAATGGAAAAACCATTGTTGGTTCAGCCAAATGTAGGGGCCAAGGGAGCTATTTAGCTGAGAACTTTGCTCTTCTGACTATAAATATTTCAACCTTTTGTATCAAGTTATCTACTTCCGTTGTGTGATGTCCTGAAGCCAAGAATGGAGCTTGATGCAAAATAAGACTTTCCGTTATGTAACTCCTTTAGGTAAAGGAGGGCCACCATTGAGCCATAGATAGTTAGTGCCATGGGTTAGCAGAGTAAATCTGAAGAATTGCTTTATGTCAATGCTGTGTATAAACAACAATTCCAGATTGTTAAATGTTTTTGGTCTCCAGCCCTGCCTAGCCACCTCCTGAAACTGACATTAATTTCCAGATTCTTTTCTTGAGACAAAATGAGGCCATTCACATGAGCGTGCAAAACCGGGATAAGGAAGCCCAGCCTGGTTTTGCACACTCATGTGAACCACCGGGATCGGGCCCGATCCTGGTAGCTACACCTTGGCAAACCTGCCAAAGTAGCTTCCTCGTTAAATGAGGTTAAGGGAGAGAGAGCGCTCCTTTAACTGCATTTTGTTGAACGTGTGTCTGTGCTGTGGTGGGCACACTTGGAGAGGAGCTCCCAGTAATGCACCATATACTCGCACGGTGCATTATTGGGGCTCCAGGGGGGTGGGATGCCACGCAGCAGCACTTCCCTACGCCTGACCCCTGGAGCTTCCGGGAGAGCTGCAGGCAAGCTGCCGCTCATCTGGGAAGGGTAAGTGATCATCTGTAGGGAGTGTTGGGCAAACCCACTCTCCCCACAAACCTGCAGGGAGTTCTTCTCTGTGATCGTGAGAAGAGCTCCAATGTCTTGCCTCGCCCAACTCTTGTGTTGGAATTTATTTCTCCATGTTATTAAAATCCTTTGAGTTCCTTGATCTCTGTGGCAATGTAATATTTCTGTTGCAACACATTTTATATAGGTGGCCCTCGTTATTCGAGGTGGTTCTATTCCCGCAATTTCCGCAGATTACAAAACCTTAACTCTGTGGGAATTAGGGGGAAGGAGGGTAGGTTCCGAACAGAAAAAAATGCCTAAAAAGTGGGAATGGGGGGAGAAATAAGAGTAGGAATGCACAGTAACTTTGTCGTCAGGGCTTCAGAAATGCTTTTGAAAACCCCCAAATCAGCTGCATTTTGGGCAGGAAAAGTGTTGTTGTTTTAAAGAAAGAGTCTCACAATCGCTCCATGCTCTAAAATGGCCAGAAGTCATTTCCGGCCATTCCGCAAACAGGCAAATTTTAGCCTATTTTTGCACTACAGATAAAGAAACTGCGTGTCTCAGACCAGATCTGTGGGTGACAAGGGCCACTTGTACTGAAAGTCAAAGTGTTCCTGTTATAGCAGGATATTGGTTGCAGAACTGCAGCATTAACAGTATCGGCTGTTTATCACAACTTTAATTTACTCTCTAATAGTCTGTATAGGAACCTGATATAAAAAATGGTGGTGTTTGCATGTTCCCTACTGTTGGATCCAGAAATGATCTAATTTCAAGTGAAATTTTAAATTAAAAAATAGAGTGCTCCCCCACAACACACATCTTCATTACACTATTTTTTTAAAGCTTATGTAGTTGTATTATGTTTGCTCCAGCTCTGTCACTTGCACTGAACAAGAAATTCAGTGATTTTTAATTTTAAGTATTTATAGAAAGTGGTATATGTAATGGAACTTGCCTTGTATGTTTCATTCAGAGGCCTAGTACATATATGGGCTTTTAAAATGTATTTGCAGTACTTAAGTTCACAAGTTTAGAACCACACAACCCCTTTGTTCCAAAGTATTTTTATAGAAGTCACTAACCCTTATCCAGAATTAGTTGTGGTTGTTCTGTGTTTTAGCCAGAGCCTGCTATCCTGAACTCAAAAATTGACAGGCATATTTCAGTACGCTGTATGAATATTTTGTGTCAAGTTTGTGAACCGCAAGCCACTAAAGGGTGGGGGTATTTGTACTTAGTTACATATATATTGACATGCAAGAAAAGTACTTTTAATTTTTCTGTACCCTTATGCATACATGCATGGAAATTCCAGTGGTGGGGCATGCAATATTTGTATGCTCAGTTGTTTTAGGACTAAAAAGTTGCTTTTTAAATTTCCCCAGCTTTTTTGTGGCTTGTAGGGAAACATCATGTAAAACGTAGATGTTCATTGCAGGCACACAAAATACCTTGATGAATTGAATTTTGTGACTATGCTGCCTGTCCCATTGATTTCTGTGGGACTAAGGTGACTTGGGGATCTATACCATATTTAAGTGGCTTCTAAACTATAGATAAGGGTAGGTTCACTCAGTTCTATTTCCTTACATACAAGTAGTTTAAAGCCATTCTTAAATTGTGAGCAAGAAGCAGGTGGCCAGACTATGGACCTTCCAAAGTCCACTAGTCAGAGATAGGATGAGAATAGCCACAGTGGATATAATGAAATTGATATATTTGCAGGATATATAGAGCAATGATATGTAAAGGAATGGAAGTAGCCCCCATTTAATTGTATCTTTTAAAAACGAAAGCTGCCTTGGGGATCCTTCTAGATAAAAAGGCAGAGTGGAAATCAAATACATAAATTGGACTATACATGAGGGCAAAAAGTAGTCATTACCACAGTTGTAGCAGTGCTTCTTTCAGCCACTCTAATCATTGAAATAGCTGTGGCTATAGCAATGTGCAGTCCAGTTCACCCTGACCTTTGCCTGTCCCAGTGTGTGCCTGAGGATGGAACCTTGCAACTTTTGGGAAGCAAAAAAGATGCTGAGTAAGAACTGACCCTAAGTATTATACCTTTCAATATGCTGACATCTTGCTGACTACAAATAGAAAACTACATTTTTTCAGTTTTAGTATTGATATGCTATGCATTGGGATTTTTTTTTATAAACTATGCACTTAAAACATGCACCGAGAGTCCTTTCCTTGCTGTAATTTATATGCATAAATATTTCAAATAGTCCTCTTGACTTCTATGTTAAATATTGTAGAACTAATAGCTGAGTTTAGTTATACCTGGTTTCTTTTGTACTCCGTGTGATTCAGTTCACTTCATATCAGTGGCTTTAGTCTGGTTCTCCATGACTCATTAAATCAACTGCAATTTTAAAGCTGTAACTGAATTTTGCAGATTTTTGCAATCAGGACTATCCAGTAGTTCTGATTGCTTGTCAGTGAGTAGCATCCAGAGTGGCATTCGTGAAACAGTGTAAACACAAGCCATGTTCCTTGCTGCACCACCTAAATCCCACAAAAGAGCTGTTAATGAGAGGTGATTAACCCTCAACATGATATGTGGCAGGGGTGACTTCAGGGGAAATAAGCCCCCCCAACACACACACACACACACACACACACACACACACACACACACACACCCCAAATGGGTGGAGATCCATCTGGTTTCTGGGGATACCAACCCCACTTTGTAGAGCCATCTCCGCCGCATCCCATGCCATTGCTGACAGTACATCAACACTTGGACAGCTTTGCCGGGGGAGTTGGGGGAAATGGCCTGTGCCACTCTGGATACTACTCACTGTGTTTGTTAAACTGTGGATATTTCCAGTAGTATCGCAATAATGCTCTGATCCTAAAGTCACATGGTTTGCACATCATTCCCTTTTTCTTTCAGTCGGAATTCCTTCCAAATAAAGGATCAGAGGTGTCTGGACTAAACTTCTCATGAGTATTTTTGTTTTCCTTTTCAGAATTATTGCTTCTCTTTTTTACCGCAGCCTGATCTACAGTCTGTGTGCCACAATGCTACCTCCATTTTTTCTTTGCTGTCCTGGAGAACAGGAACAGATCCTCTTGGTCTGGACCAGATCCAGTATAAAAGTGCTATTGAAATTGGTGATATTCCTAAAGCTCTGGGCATCTCATAATTTAGGACCTTCTACTAGAGATTAAGAACTTTCACTTATTCAGTACTGTGACAAATCTACTTTAAGCTGCCTTTTTTGAATAAGATCCCAATAGTATTAAGGAAGCTGCACATTGTTTGGCTTTTAAGATGTATTAAGAACTTCTGTTATTCATGCCCTATCCATAAAAATCAATTACCATTTTGCTATTGACTTGACCAGGATGTGGACTACACACACCGTTTCCCCACTACAATTCACATTGACCTATATTGGGTCCCTAAATGTATGTTATACTGTTTTATTAGTTTTACATTCTAGCTAGGCTCAGAATATTAATATAAATGTAATAATATAGATGCCTTATTAAGATGTCTTGGGTTATTTCCAATACAAAGTATGTAAAGAAAATTGTGGGACTTGAACTGATCATACTTGCTTTCAAGTAGTCATGAGTCTCATTGATGTCACTGTGACTTATGTCCAAGTAAGTATGCTTAGCGTTATGCCATTAAGAAAATTGTGCTATTGGGTGAGGAAGGTTACAGGGTGGTGAGTACAGAGACCCAAATCAAGAATATTACTTGAAAGGAAGCTGAGTAAATAAAAGATGACATTAAATTAAACACCTGTTTGAGCAAAAGGTGTGGATATAAGTTCTTCAGGAATTTGTACCAGAAATATTCAGCTTTCTGGAGTAATCGTAGTGTAACATTGATCCTTGGGATGACTCCTGTGGGTGTACTCATATCAAACTTGAATATCTACCAAAATGTAGATATTCCTGTGAACTGTAGCTACTGAGGAATCTAGAACTGTCTTGTGGAATGTTTTTACAGATATATTCCATGGGTAGATCCATCTGGACAAACTGTCTTCATATGTAGATGAACCTTGGCATTGTTCCAGGACTATCCTGTGTATGGCCTCCAGTTTTCTATCCTCAAACAATAGGCCTACATGATAGGATCACACTTGGCACATTAAATCTTTGGTCTGATGGTGGTTTAAGGAGAAAACACTTTGTACCAGATGGTTGATTTCTTCCATACTGTGTGACTACCTCGTGGTCCCCTCCGCTATCACAAAATCTGTGTACCTTTGTAGATATATCCATATCCCATTATTATAAGGGGTTTATGGCAAAATTCCACCAGCTATTATTGAGCTTGAAATAGGTAGTATTTCTCTGGGATAAACCCTGTAGATGCTTTTATACAATTGCCATGGACCTGACATTAAAAGGCATGGGTGTACCTTGGGAGATACAGTATGTCTGACCCAATATCAAATTCTTCGTAGACAGAGCCCTTGGTTTTGGAACAATCGGCTGATGTATGCATGCACTGATGTTTAGTCTTCATATATGAAGGCTCTGTACTTGGTTCAAAAACTGGTGAAATGCTGGATTCTTTTTACTCCTGTGCCTTTTGATTGCATTTGCATTGGATAATACCGTCTGCCTCATGTTTTGTATTATGCTATGGAATTAACGGACAGTAACTCTTCTAACCAGTGTCCTATTCTCACCCCGCCCCCCCGCCCTTCGTGGTGGAAGGTACTTTATACACTATTTTCTGCCAGTGGAGTACAACTGATTTCATCTCAAGAATGGAGTAATTTGATATACTCAGCAAGGCAGAAATTCCGTATTTGATGTGGGTTTTGTCAGAGGTTTATTATCTTTTAGAACTTAAAAGCATTTGCTACAGATACCTGTATTTCACCTTCTAAAATGCATGCTTTAAAAAAAGCAGGGTACAAATGTAGGAATGGATGCTGATAAGAAGCAAATGTAATCATGAAAATATTGGGCAGAATAACGCTGCCTTTTCCATTAAAGTTTATTCATTGGAACTTTGTCATTTGCATTTGTACAGAATTACAGGTCCTGTTTTTTGTGAAATGTGGAAAAGTTTATAAACAGACAATATATCTGCTTCTAATGCAAGTTACTCTGTAAACTTGAGCCTGTTTATTATATCAAAGTGATAATATCTCTTAAGACTGCAATCCTAGAAACATTTACTAGGGAATAAATTCTGTTGAATTAACTGGGACTTCCTTTGGAGTAAGCGTGCATAGGACCAGGTTGTACATTTTGGACAATTCAAGCTGACTTTTTAAGGATGTATGATTAATGATTAAAATTTCTTTTTAACGTTTCTTCTGTTGTCCCAGGAGCCTGCAAATGATTATGAAAATGTGATGTGAGGGGCTGTTGCTCATGGCACATGCTTTCCTTGTAGAAGGTTGCAGGTTTAGTTCCCAGCACCTCATGAAAAAGATCTCTGAATTGACTTTGGAGAGCTACTGTCTGTTGCAGTAGACATGCTGAGCTATATGGACAAATGGATAAAAGCAGCATCAGCATATGACATGACAGGCAACTGTTTCACATTGGCATATTAAATATGTGGTTTCTTTTGATAACTTTCCTTAGTTATCCTATCTTGCTGGATATATTGGTGTAATGTGAGACCAACCAATGCATAGCCCTGCCGCTTAATGTTCTGAGAGCAGAATCTGAATCTATGCTCTTTAGAGAACTTGCTAGTTCTGAGCAATGATTGGTGTCATGCTCATGTTGGATTGTGCTTATTGTCTGTCATTGTATTGTAGAATAAAGAATTAGCATTGCTTATGCTGACCATAGAACATTTTATTGTTCCTCTGAAAATCAGAGGACTGCTAGAAAACTAGAGCAGGGCACATTTAGAATACATAATGGGAAAGAGAACAGAGTGGCTTTCTAAATTGAAAACACTTAATACTCACATGCAGGTTTTGCTCTCTCTGCAATGTAATGTGTAGTTAAGGCATGGGGTCAGGAGAAGAAAATGCAAAACTCTACAGAATTGCTAGTGATCCACATACTGAAATTATTAATAATTGTATGCCTTTTCAGTAGAGTTAATATCCCCAAAATGTCTGGCATTGGAAAGTGTGGGGAAAATATTTTAAAAACCTAGATGATTAGAAGTGTGTTAGTGGGACTGCTGACTAAAAAGATGGTAGGAGAATACAGTTTGGGATAGCAGACAGGAGGAATTGCTGAGTTTGGATAACCTATGTTCAGGTAATGGGAATCTTTCTGTAAGGATAAAAACACAAATATATAACAAATGTGGATTAAGGTAGCATTTGCTGAACCCACAGTGGTTGGGGGGAACTACAGAGAGCGAGCATCTATTTAACCATCTAGCTCAGTATTGTCTACACTTTGGTTCCCAGAGGTTGGTGAACTACAACTTCCATCATTCCTAGCCACAATGTCTGAAGCCTGACAGGACAATGGTATAGTCTAGCAGCACCTAGGACCCAAGGTTGAAAACCCTGGGTCTACACTTCAGGGTTTCAGATGGGGGTCTTTCCCACCACAACTTGGCAATATCAGAAATTGTACTCAGGGGTGTAATGAGGGTAGGGCAGGCAGGGCATGTGCCCTGGGTGCCATTGCAAGGGGGCACAAAGGGCCTGCCATGCCCCACCCCCTGCCCCAACTGCGGTCCGGAGAGGTGCCCCCCCGGCGAGCACTTGCCATTTATTTCAGGCAGCGTTTCCTGCCTGAAAGCATCTATTCCCCTTTCTCTCCCTCCAGAGTGAAGCGCTGCCTGAAATGATGCTGAAGAGCTTGCTCAGGCTCTTCAGAGCTTGAGGCCACGCCCCCTTTGCATGTGATGCCAAAGAAGGCATGGCCACAAGCTCTGAAGAGCCTGAGCAAGCTCTTCAGTATCATTTCAGGCAGTGCTTGCTGCCTGAAAGCATCTATTCTTCCTTTCTCTCCCTCTCTGGAGGGAGAGAAGGGGGAATACATGCTTTCAGGCAGCAAATGCTGCCTGAAATAAATGGCAAGTGCTCACTGGGGGGCGGGAGGTGGGGCGGATGTGGTGTGGGCAATCAGGTGCTGGTGCAAGTACCTAATGTGTTGGTTTAAGAACATAAGAACAGCCCTGCTGGATCAGGCCTAAGGCCCATCTAGTCCAGCATCCTGTTTTGCACAGTGGCCCACCAAATGCCGCTGGAAGCCACAGACAGGAGTTGAGGGTGTGCCCTCTCCTGCCATTACTCCCCTGCAACTGGTACTCAGAGGCATCCTGCCTTTGAGGCGGGAGGTGGCCCACAGCCCTCCAATTAGTAGCCATTGATAGACCTGTCATCCATTCCAAACCCCTCATAAAGCCATCCAGGTTGTTGGCTGTCACCACATCCCGTGGCAGAGAATTCTACAAGTGGATCACATGTGCCAAAAAGTACTTCCGTTTGTTGGTCCTAGACCTCCTGGCAATCAATTTCATGGAGTGATCCCTGGTTCTAGTGTTGTGTGAGAGGGAAAAGAATCTCTCTCTCTCTCTCTCCACACCATGCATGATTTTGTAGACCTCTATCATGTCTCCCCGCAGTTGTCTTTTTTCTAAACTAAAAAGCCCCAGGTGTTGTAGTCTTGCCTCATAAGAAAGGTGCTCTAGGCCCCTGATCATCTTGGTTGCCCTCTTCTGTACCTTCTCCAGTTCAACGATGTCCTTTTTAAGATGTGACCAGAATTGTTCGCAGTACTCCAAGTGTGGTCACACCATAGTTTTGTATAAGGGCATTATAATATTAGCCGTTCTATTTTCAATCTCTTTCCTAATGATCTCTAGCATGGAATTGGCCTTTTTCACAGCTGCTGCACATTGAGTCGACACTTTCAATAAGCTGTCCACCACGACCACAAGATCCCTCTCCTGGTCCGTCACCGACAGCTCGGATCCCATCAGCATATACTTGAAGTTGGGGTTTTTCGTCGCAATGTGCATCACTTTACACTTGCTAACACTGAACCAACCGCCTTTGCCACTTTGTCACCCTCTCCCCCAGTTTGGAGAGATCCTTCTGGAGCTCCTCATAATCCATTTTGGATTTCACTACCTGGAAGAGTTTGGTATCATCTGCAAATTTGGCCACATCGCTGCTTACCCCTGCTTTTAGATCATTTATGAATAAATTAAAAAGCACCGGTCCCAGTACAGATCCCTGGGGGGCCCCACTTCTTACTTCCCTCCATTGTGAAAACTCTCCATTTATACCTACCCTCTGTTTCCTGTCTTTCAACCAGTTAGCAATTCACACATGTACTTGTCCCCTTATCCCATGACTGCTAAATTTCCTCAGGAGTCTTTGATGAGGAACTTTGTCAAAAGCTTTTTGGAAGTCCAGGTATACTATGTCAACTGGATCACCTTGATCCACACACTCGTTGACACTCTCAAAGAAGTCCAAAAGGTTGGTGAGGCAAGATTTACCTTTGCGGAAGCCATGCTGGCTCACTCCCAGCAGGGCCTGTTCTTCTAGGTGCTTTACAATTTTATCCTCGAGGATGCTTTCCATCAATTTGCCTGGAACGGACGTTAGGCTAACCAGCCTGTAATTTCCTGGATCACCCCTAGATCCCTTTTTCAAAATTGGTGTTACATTTGCTACTCTGCAGTCCTCTGGTACAGAGCCCGATTTCAGGGATAAGTTAAATATTTTAGCAAGGAGGTCGGCAATTTCACATTTGAGTTCTTTGAGGACTCTTGGATGGATGCCATCCGGCCCTGGTAATTTGTTAGCTTTCATTTTTCCCAGACAGTATAGAACATCATCCCTTGTCACTTCTATCTGACTCAGCTCTCTAGCCTCCATGACTAAAAAGCCTGGTTCAGCAACAGGTATATGCTCAGTATCCTCTGCTGTGAAGACAGACGCAAAGAACTCATTCAGCTTCTCTGCAACCTCCATATCCTCCTTAATAATCCCTTTCACTCCCTCATTGTCTAATGGTCCAACCGCCTCCCTGGCAGGTTTCCTGCTTCTGATGTGCTTAAAGAAGTTTTTGTTATTCACCTTGATACTTTTGGCTCAATGTTCCTCAAACTCTCTTTTTGCCTCCCTTATTGTCACCTTGCATTTCTTTTGCCAGAGTTTGTGTTCCTTTCTGTTCTCTTCGTTTGTACAGGCCTTCCAATTTCGGAAGGAAGTCTTCTTCCCTTTTATGGCTTCCTTGATGGTACCTGTTAGCCATGCTGGCATCCTCTTGGACTTAGTGGTACCTTTCCTCCTTTTGGGTATATAATCTAACTGGGCTTCTAGTATTGTGGTTTTGAGTAAACTCCATGCACTCTGGAGCGAAGTTATTCTCCTGATTTTCCCTTCCAGCTTTCTTTTCACCATACTCCTCATTTTGGAGAAGTTTCCTCTTCTGAAATTCAAAATGTCCGTGTTAGATGTCCTTGGTTATTCTCTCCCCGCATGTATGCTGAATTTGATGGCACTGTGGTCACTGTTCCCTAAAGGGTCAATGACATTGACATCACGCACCATGTCCTGGGTTCCACTCAGGATTAAGTCCAAGGTCATCTTCTCTTGGGTTGGTTCCAAGACCAACTGTTCTAGGGCACAGTCATTCAGCGTATATAGAAATTTGACTTTACTATCATGACCTGACTGTGAATTTACCCAGTCTATGTGTGGGTAATTGAAGTCACCCATAATTACAGCCCTGCCTCTCCTTGACGCCTCCCTGATTTCCTCCAGCAGCTCCCAGTCACTGTTGGCATTTTGATCTGGAGGGCGATAGCACGTCCCCAATAGCACGTCCCCTTTCCGGCCTTGTATAGTCACCCGCATGTGGATTGGGCAATCAGGTGTGGATTAGGCCCCGCCCCCCAACTTCCTGCACCGTGTTGCAAATGTATGCTCCAACTCTCCTGAAGCTGAACTTTATAATTTACACTTTTGTTCTCACATCTATCTTCTGGTTCTTACTAGTTGTGCATGGTGTAATATTTGTTAAAGCATCCATCCATCCATATTTTTTAATTTGTGGCTTCTAATTCAGGATCACGGAAAAGAAACACCTGTTGTTCTTCCATGTTCTGAATTTGTTCACAAGTTGTTTGTATTTATAGATAGTGGCTCAATTCTCCATTACATTCCAGTCATCACTCCAGCACATGATTGTAGCCTGATTGTTACACCAATCAAATGCATTTTTTAAAAATTAAGCAAAATTGCCATAGAACAATAATTCTTAAATTGCACATTATAATCAGATAATTTAAAATGTAGCTTCACAATGCAATTCTATGCATGTTTCCTTAGAAGTAAGTTCCATGCTTCCCCCAAGGTGTTTCAATGGTGCCTTTTCCCAAGAAAGTGTGCATAAGATTACAGCTTGAGTTTGAAATATCAAAAAAAAAATTGTTGTTGTAATATTATTTAGTTGCAACAGAGATTACTTGCTTTCAGATGGAGAGCTTTTTTGTGCTTGCTTCTGTGAGTTTCTGCATTGTGCTGCAGGTGGAGTAGAAATGGAGCTTGCACATCCAGCAGTGCTTGCACATTGTTTTCTGTCCACATTACGGGGATGGTTCATTATATGTACCTTCCACTGTCCCCACTTCCCCATAGAGTCTGGTCTGGTTTATCAAACTTCTCAGGAATATACTGTATTCTCCAGTATTTGATAAGTCTCTATCTCCCATGGAGCTTGGAATGGGGCAGGGTGGTGTATAAACACAACTGTGCTGGTTAGAACTCTTACTTAAAAAAAAAAAAAAGTGGCTTTAAATGTTTCCTGTGTATCTGGGCATTGTTGCTACTGTAACCATCCACTTCCTGAAATCATTTTCTCCCCTTGGAACTTTAAACCTTCTCCTTTAATGACTTGACTGCAATCCTCGGTGCACTTTCCTGGGTGTGAGCCCCAGAGAAACTGCAGTATGGTCCATCTACACATTTCCTCATTGTGTAAGTTGGTCTGCTAGGGTCTTCATGTCAGAATATCTGAGGAATGAAAATAAATGAGATTTTTATGGGTATCATACAAATCACACACAAGATACCGACTATGTCATGTGCATGCCCCTTTAAATCTCCCATATAATCCAGTGTTCATGTTGGAATAAACCACTATCTGGAAGCATGCATTGTGGCTACAATTCACAGATCTTCCCATGTCCTTGAGCATATCACTTATCTAGCAGTCTGATCCATGATTCAGTTAAGCTAGTTTTAGAACTCCTTTGAAGTTAGTTGAAGAATAGCTGAAGCCTATGTGCTTATTCAGAAGTAAGTCCAATTGACTTCAGTGTGTAATGTGGAGAAATAAGCCTCAGAGGGTGGGGTTTGGATTCAGTACTGCACCCTGTTTGCTCTGTGGATGAGACTCCCCAGCCCCTGTTTTTATGGGTGATTGAAGCAAATATGTATTTAAAGATCAGGGTTTGCCACTATCTTATCTAATTTGGTCCTTGGCTTAATATTTGCAAGCCATGTAGCATCCATACACAGCCCAAGGCAACAGTAGGTACCACTTGGAAGGAAATGCCATTTCCTCTTGGTAGTGAGATAAATGATGGGGCCATTCACACAACCTACTGGGTGGGTAGAAGGCTTCCCAAACCTTGCCTTCTCCCTAGATGATCACTGTTTGCTCCCACACGATCAGCCCTGCAGTATCCAGTGAAGTATCCTGAAAGTACCTTGAGGCCTAAAGAGGTAGTTCTTTTCCCTCAGAAAGGGCCTCAGGCAAGAGGATAACAGAAGGGTCTGGTAGCAGCTGTTGGCTGTTTCTATTTTAAGTCTGCAGTGAAGGAGAAGAGAGACAAAACACTTTCCACCAAAGAAATACCAACCATGCAGAAGCCTTGTTTAGGCCCACATATAGCTCTGGGACTGAAAACTAGGCCGTAGCCAGTTCTGTCCATCAGCAAGGGTAATTCAGGACAGCTATATGTGTACTCCAATTTCTACAGTGCTTGTGTCTAGCCTTCATATGAAAATGACCCCCTTTGCTATCAAAGGATGATATTTTATTTTGAATCCAGGCCTACAAGTTCCCCCTACAAATCCTATGTGGAGAATCCTTCAATGTAAGCAGTGGTTAATTTCTGGAATAGGTCCCTTCCTGCCTTGACTAGTCACAGACATAGAGGCTATTCACATGAGTGGGCAAAACTAGGCTAAGGGAGCCCAGTCCAGGTTTGCAAGCTTGTGTGAACCACCAGGATCACACCTGATCCTGGTGGCTACACAACAGCAAACCCACCCAAGTAGCCACCTGCTAAAATGAGATTAAGGGAGCGAACGCGCCCTTAACTTGCATTTTTTAAAAAATCGTGTGTCGGCTGCCACACTCGGGATCCCAGTAATGTGTTGTGCACTTGCGCGGTGCTTTATTGGAACTCCTGGGGGTGGGGTGATGGAGCTGCTGGGTGAGCCGCCATGTGTCTGGGCATGCAATCCACCTGCCTACGGAAGAACAGGAGATAGTCTGCGGTAGGCTAAACTCACTCTCCCCACAGATGACCCACGAGCTCTTGTCTCTGATTGTGAGAAGAGCTCAATAGGGTGACTGGTTATGGTTAAATGAGTGGTAACAGAAAGTCTTTCTTCACATACTCAGAGGCATTCGTCTTTGTTAGCTCAGTGCTAGAACAGCTGTGGTTCAATCCCCAGCATCTCTGCTGCTGCTACTACTATTTATATACTGCTTTTATTTACATAGAAAAGTAAATAAGATGGTCTTAGGGCTGGGTAAGACTCCTGCCTGACACCTTGGGAAACTGTTGTCGGTCGGGGTAGACAACACTGAGCTGAATGGACCAATGGTCTGGTTTCGTATATGGCAGCTTCTTGTGTTCAGAATTTCAGGTTTTAAGTTGGATGGTAAAATGGTAGGCATCACTTCAGACTGCAGGTGAGGTCCAGCATAGCCCTCTTCCTGCTCTTGTCTTCACTTGAAGGAAGTTCTTTATATACACTTTTTAAAAATTTCTCCAAGTAGAAAGAGAGAGGAGTATGCTAAACTTTGTCTCTGCTGTGGCAATTTTCTTCTTCCTGAGAGTTTGTTAGGCCATCCAAATATTGTACTCCCTCAGCTGAAGTGGTACAGTTCCTTTCACTGAAAACGTAGAACAGCCCTCACTCATGGTACTGAAAACAGCTTCTGGGACTAAGCTAGCTGTGTATAGGGCTATAGCTCGGGGCAGACCATCTGTTTTGCATGCAGAAGGTCCCAGGCTCAATACTTAGCATCTCCAGATAAGGCTGGGAGAGACTCCTGCCTGAAACCTTGAGTGGCAGTGTGCTGAACCTCGGAGAGATGCTGCCAGTTAGACAATATTGAGCAAGATGGACCAATGGCAGCGTTCTATGTCCCTCTGATGTATTAAAGTGGAAAATGATACACACACACACAAACACACACACTTACTTACATTTGGAAATGAGTCAAGTGATGCTAAACACATTTAGAAATGTAAAGCCATTACTCCTCCCATATGATTTATTTAGATGTGTTTTTTTGTAAGCATGAGTAGCAGTGATGCTCATTACGCTTTCCAACATGCAAAAGGCACAAGAAAGTGAAAAACGGTGATTTTCTGTGCAAAGTGTTTCTAAGAAAATACACAATGAGAAAGTAGTCAGAAAAAGCTCCCAAAGGAAGATGAAAACAGCTGAAACAAAATAAATAAATTCTTTGGAAATGGCTTGAAACTTATGAAAACAATCATGTCGTTAAGAGTCCAAAAAGGCTCCGTTGGTGAACGATGCTTGGCAAATTCATGAACAAAGCTTGAGGCAAATGTCTCAGTAGGACAGAATCCACCTGTGAAATCAAGGTTACAATCAGAAGAAACTGCTGGCTGTTCAGCTATAGATACAATTAAAAAATTAAAAAAATAGAAGTAGAAAGTGGATACGTTCTAAGCGCAGGTCAATAAAAATACTTGATTGAATGGAAATGAACAAAGAGAGAGAAAGGGAGACAAATTATTCATTTTCCACCTTAAGCCAGAACTTCACAAGCTACTGTGGTCTACACTGATTGTGTTCTTTCTAGTTTTGTTTAAATTACAAAAAGACTCTGTCTCATGACAACACCACAACAGCTCGTAGGAGAGAAAAGTCCCTGCTATTTGCACCTGTGAAAAAAATGTGCTATGTGGTCAACAAACATTGGGGAAAAATGGAAAGGTTCAGAAGAGAGCCCCACCTTTCAGTTTTGTGTTGCTGGGGTGGAATTGCCATCTTGCTTCTGATGGCGCTCGCCTGTGCTAGAGGGCAGTTTTGCTCCACAGTGGTTGTGTAAGCATTCTGCACATTCCCTGTTTACGATTTTGTCATACTTAAACCTAAAAAAAGGCATTTTACAAGTTGACTATTTTTGTTGATTCGCTTCCTTGCAGTAATAAGTTTCTACTTCTAGACTATGGAATGTTACATTAACAGTATAGTTATTCATATTGGTTTCAAATTTCATTACAATTACAGAAGATTCATCATGGTTTCACACAGCACAGAGACACCAAACTATGCACCAGAACAGCCAGCATTAGATGTATTTTTTCTTTAGATACCAATAAGCGAAATATCCCATCCCCCCTAGAGATCCCATGAGGAAGGAAGCGCCAAAAAAGGATGGAGGTTTCCGTTTGACCAGCCTGAAGGCGTTGGGTATGACAGCTGAGAGAAGGGTGGTGTGTATGTCTCCCAAAACTTTCCTAAAGGCAAAGCGTCTCTGTATCCTTTCAAAGAAGTTCTGTAGGTTGGGCCTGCTGCCATCTTCCCAGTATTTCTTAGAGAGTCCTAGAAATTTGAGGCGGTGCAGGGTGGCTCCCAGCAAGATATCAGCCAAGGTGAATACGCACCCGCAAAGCCAGAGTTCACACTTCTGTCCTGGAAAGAAAAGCCACAGCAGAAATAATACAAATATATTCCATCTCACTTGGAAATGTGCGAACAGATTCAAAGCCCTGCATACCAAGTAGATCATCCATTTAGGTTGACTACATTTTATGTATTTGTTAACACACAAAAAATCTACTCCACCTTTCACATGAGGTGCCAAGGTGATGTTCAAAATAGGAACAAAAAATACAGTAATAAAAATACTGGCCAACATGATGGTCAGCAAGAGAACGGCTGTCTCTTTGCAACAAGCCTTCCGTGTTCCTGTATTACGGCGGCTTGTGCAGTCAAGCAGGTGTGGAGATGGAGGGGAAGTAATGTTCGCGTCTCTCCCCCCACTGCAAAAGACCTTTCCACTTGCATAAATATGTGCCTGAGGACTGCGTGATCCTCAGGCACATATTTATGCAAGTGGAAAGGTCATTTGCAACAAGGTGAGAGACCCGAACATCACTCTTCCTCTGCTCCTGCTTAGCTGCACAAGAAATATTCACTGCTTTGATGCTGAAGGCTCTTTGCAAATGTGCAGCCCTTCTCACACTAACTACTGCATATCATGACAGCCAAAAGCAATATAAAATACTGGGGGGGGGGGGACCGAGAGGTAAAAACAGTTTTAAAACCACTTTTTGTTAGCAAATAGTGGGGAATGCCTATTTAGATACATAGTGCTGAGGGAGTGGAAGAGGGGGCCAATTGAATTGTAGAAACTGGGCAGGCTCATGCAGGAGAAGATGGTCCTTCAGCCACTCTGGCCCCAAACTGTATAAGGCTTTCAAGGTCACCACCAGCACTGTGACATGTGCCTGGAAATGAACGGGTAACTCGTGCAGCTCACAAAGGATCAGTGTAATGTGGTCTGTAAGTCTTAACCTAGTTAAGACTCTCATAGCTGCATTCTGGACTAGCTAAAGTTTCCAGAGGGTCTTCAAAGGCAACCCCACACAGAGCACATTACAGTGATCCAGTTTAATGAGGGCACAAACCACATGGCCAGCTCTGACTGAGCTGGAAACGGATGCAGCTAGTACCCGCCAAAGTATCAACCAGAGCTTGGCAAAAGCCACCCCCTCCCCAGCCATGGCAAACACTTGAGCATCCAGGCTGTGCAACCCTCAGGGACATATTTTTAGGTGGCACAAAGGGCTTCCTGCAGAAGAGGAAGGTGGCATAAATTGCCACTTTCCTGGTGCAGTTAGATGGGAAGTTCTATTAGGCTGCTCTCTTGCTGCCATGCTACGAATGCCAGCCACTGGTTGGAGTGTGCTTTTCCAGTAAGAGACCTAGAGTACCTTGGCAGCAGCTCCCAGCATTTGTGGTTTATGTATTTTGTTAAGTCTGTACTTTTGAATATTTGTTTCATTTCAGATCTTGCAAAGGAAAAGAAGAAGCCAGCAAATCTGCAGTCTCTGTGGCAATCAACTCTTCAATCTCAGCCCCATTGATTAGTTCATGGGTGGGGGGGGGGCATGCAAATCTGCCATTAAAGCTTTAATTGCTTTAAGAGCCCCTGGTGGCGCAGTGGTAAAACTGCCGCCCTGTAACCAGAAGGTTACAAGTTCGATCCTGACCAGGGGCTCAAGGTTGACTCAGCCTTCCATCCTTCCGAGGTCGGTAAAATGAGTACTCAGAATGTTGGGGGCAATATGCTAAATCATTGTAAACCGCTTAGAGAGCTCCGGCTATAGAGCGGTATATAAATGTAAGTGCTATTTAATTGGCTAATCTTAATTCAATTTAGATGACTTTTAGTGGTGTGCCCGAACCGGTCCGGCGGCCATTCCAAAGAATGGCCGAACTGCCGGACCGGTTCGGACTGGGCTGGTTCGGGTCCGGGTGGGGGGTATATCTTTAAGGGCGGGGAGGGCTTGCTTAGCCCTCCCGCCTCCTTGCCCCCGCCAGCGCCCGTATTTAACATTATAGGGGCGCTGGAAACCAGCCGCCCCCCCCCGCCACCGCCACCGCCGCCGCCGCGAAATCACTCTTAAAAACATCCAGCCCTCCCTCCCTCCCAGCTAGCTGCCCGCCCGCCCCCCCACCCACCCACCCAGTCGCTCACCCGGTCGGTAGATACTAAGCGAGAGGAGCTCCGGCACAGAGCTCCTCTCGCTAGGAAGGCCTCCGGGAGAATGGTGGCTTGCGCGCGCGCGCGCATGCGCGCGCCGCAAACCACGCCGTTCTCCGGAGGCCCGGTCTACCCGCCGGGAAAGGGCCGGGTAGACCGGGCCTCCGATCGCTGGGTAGACCGGGCCTCCGATCGCCGGAGGCCTGGTCTACCCAGCGATCGGAGGCCCGGTCTACCCGGCCCTTTCCCGGCGGGTAGACCGGGCCTCCGGAGAATGGTGTGGTTTGCGGCGCGCGCATGCGCGCGCAAGCCACCATTCTCCCGAGGCCTTCCTAGCGAGAGGAGCTCTGTGCCGGAGCTCCTCTCACTTAGTATCTACCGACCGGGTGAGCGACTGGGTGGGTGGGTGGGGGGGCGGGCGGGCAGCTAGCTGGGAGGGAGGGAGGGCTGGATGTTTTTAAGAGTGATTTCGCGGCGGCGGCGGCGGGGGGGGCGGCTGGTTTCCAGCGCCCCTATAATGTTAAATACGGGCGCTGGCGGGGGCAAGGAGGCGGGAGGGCTAAGCAAGCCCTCCCCGCCCTAAAAACAAGGCCCCCCTTCGGTGCCGGTCCGGACTTCTCCGGACCGTGCACATCCCTAATGACTTTTAAACCATCTAAATTGTTACGTTTCTGTGTATGTTTTTGACTTGTTTTAGGTTATTGTTAACCGCCCAGAGATGAAAGTTTGGGGGGGGTGTACAAATTTGATAGATTAGATTAGATTAGATAAATAATCTGCCAACCAATCAAGAGTGCTTTGTTGTATCTTGAATGAAAAATAATCTTAACTGACATTAAGAAGCAAACACAACTATAGGACTTCCCTCCCCATCTGCTGCTCTCCTTCTTCCTCTCCTCATGTCAGAAGTTGAAGACAGACCTCTTGTGAATGATCAGCCTACAGCTGCAACATTTATAGCAGACTTTGGAGACTGGGGCATCATTCATTATCAAGAACAACACCCTGTCCAATAGGGGCTCTAGAATTATGGGCTGAAGGCCTTGCTAATTAAATGGGGAAAGGGGATGCTATGAAAAACAGGCTCTCCACACCCCCACCGCACACACCACACACCCCAATTGGTTCTCCAAACTAATCTTCTGTTCCCTGTCAAACCTGCAGTCAGGCAGCAGAGCCTGCTGGATGAGTCACGTGATGACTCAGGCTGTTTCAGCAATCTTTGGAGTATCTCCAAGCAAGCCCCAAGCTGCCAACCGCCTCCATGCTGCTGGTGATTTTGCTGGGTCTCTTTTCTCTCAGCCGAAGCTTTGCAGGTACAATCCTGGCTGCCTGTTGGCTGCTGGTCGGTTCCTTCTCCTTCCCCTTTCCCTGCCCTGCAAAGGCAAACCTTAGAGCTGCCTCTTGGGCTGAGAGAAAAGGACCCAGAGAGCCTGCACAGTGGAGCTAGCCATGTGGGAAGGCCTGGCCTGGCTCTGCTCCAAGGAGTGCTAATGCAGCCTGAGATCATGTGATTTTATCAGCCGGAGTCATCATGTGACTCAAGGCCAAATTAGATAATACTTTTTTCCATGATTGGGGCCTGGGTCTTAAAAAAAAAAAAAAAAGTAAATGGCAGCCATGCAGTCCTTGATCTGGACTGGGATCACTGCAGGGACTTTAAGTCTCTGCCCCACTGCATATTGCCCCCCTCTCATCACAGCTATTTACCCCAGGAGGGATGCTGATCTCTGACCAAGCTATCCCCACAACCAGAGGCAAGCCTCCCATGAGGCAAGGTGAGGCAGTTGCCTCAAGCGACAAATGACTGGGCTGCCAGCAGGGTGGCAAAATGCTACCTGCCACCCTAATTCAGCTGCATCCCTCTGCTGCCCGCTATCTGAGCAGCTGCTTTTCAACAAGGCATCCCCAAATAGCAAAAGACAGGAGCTTATGCACAAGCCCTGCTGTAGCCATGTACAGTGGGGCAAAGGGGGGAGGAAGTTCCACCCCTGCTGTGTCAATCACCTACGTGCCCCGCCACTCACAGTTTTGACAGGGTTGGTTTGAGGAGGGGAAAGCCCTTCACATGATGGCTGGCACATCGGTGACTGCAAGGGTGGATTGCAATCCCTCCCTTTCCTTGTCCATGCACTTTCCCTCTCCAAGCAACCACTGATATGTCTGACTTGCTAAGAGTGCCTATTCACTCTCCTCCCTGGAGGGGAGAGGTGGGTGCTCCCCTACCACCATTGACCTCCCCCTGAGTCTCCCAGGCTGGCTTTTGCCTGGGCCGTCCCTTTTTGGGGCCCAGTTTGGCCCGTCTCAGGCTTCTGCATGTGCGTGGAGACCATTTTTGAACGCAAAATGGAGCCACCAAGCCAAAAAATGGAGCCATCATGTGTAGCCATCACACAAATGGCCCGTGCGCATGTGCGGAGGTCACAAAATGGCCTCCATGCATGCCCAGAGGCCTGAGACAGGCTGAACTGGGCCCGGCCAGGCAAAAGCCAACCCAGGAGACTTGTGGGGAGGCCAGAAGGCGTAGGGGGAGCTGCCACTTCCATTGACACTTAGAGAAGTCCCCAGCCACCCTTGAAATGGGCCCGAATCGGCCTGGGGGGGTTGGCTCTACCTCAGACCAGACCAGAGCCTTTGAACCAAACCAGTTTGAGTTCTAACTGGCTGGATTCTAACCGGCACATACTTTTATTTTGTGCATGAGCGGTGGTATCTAAAAATAGCCTTTGAGGCCATCTCACACACCCCTTCTCTCTCTCTCTCTCTCTCTCTCTCTCTCTCTCTCTCTCTCTCTCTCTCTCTCTCTCTCCTCTACTGTGCAGCACGCTGCACTCATAATTGCTGGTTGCTTCTCACTGTGATATCTGTCACCTTGGTACTATTGTGCAAAGTCACCCAAGCCTGCTAGGAATTTTTTTGAAGCATATTGCTGTATGTTAAGAGAAGTGACTTGAGCTGCAAACCTCTGATGGCTTCCAAACCCATTCAGAAAGACCCACTGCAGGCCGTCCCTTGACACGTGCCATTTTTAGACACATAATAATTATGTAGAAAAGGACTGATCTCCAATAGCCACTAGCCCTATTCAAACATTATATTCAAACCTTGTACAATCTTTGAGGAGTGTACACAAGTACAGTTTTGTAGGCATGTAGTTATTTACCAGTTATGTTGCATGCAGTTCCTTCAAGTTCTTCTGCACCAAAGGCACAGAGGCAGGAAGAAGAAGGCAAAGGGTCCAGGGGACCATCTTCACTTCTTTTCACTCCAGCCTTGCGATGCTCCGATCATGGGGACAGAGGGATCAGCATCTGGTCACCCATGGTCCAGATCTGTCCCATTTAGCCCCACCCCAGAGCTGTGATTCTGAAGGCAGGATAGGTGTATAAAAGACATAGTGACTGCAAGCATGGCATGGGACTGGTCACAGCCAACTTGAGCATATAGCTGTTGGAGATGAACTTCCAGTGCATCGACCTTTTGCACCAACTGTCCTAATGACCACTAGGGGCATTGGGAGTAGAGACAGTGAGTCAGGGTCTTCCTATCTGTCCCTACTCTATGACCCCTGAACTGACTCTGCAGCACTTTCTGGGCTGAGTCACAATCCTTCCTTTCCTCATAGAGAGCAGATGGAAACACCTCTCTCTCTCTCCTTACCTATCCATTATGTAGTCCTTTAGATTAGATATACATCTTTCCTATCTAAGTTTATTTAACCAATAAATATTTAGTGTTTAGTCATACAAGGATCTCCATGTGTTTTTCTCTAAATAGCTGCAATATCCAAACCATCCTCTGCTACCTACTCTATAACTGGAGTGTGTGCTCATTCCTTAGTGCTCTGCTGTTTTACCTGTCGTGGGTAAAAATCAACAACCTCTAACAATAGCAAACAGAGGCGCACTAACCCACGGACCTTGGGGACCCGGTCTGGTCCTCCAAGGTCTGGGGGGGGGGCCTCCAAATGGCTGGGGGGGGCTAGGAAGCCACCCCACGCCTGCCCCACCAAACCCCCACCTTTAAAAAAAACTTCTTACCACAGCCGAGAGGTGGTTGTGGTGGTGGTGGGGGGAGTGGAACAGTCCTTTTCCCTTCTAACCCCTCCCCCGGTGACGGAAAGACCAGAGGGATGCTGGTTGCGTCCCTTTGGGCCAATATCTTTAACAAAGTGCGAGGAGCGTCTGCACAGTTTAGAGATTGTTGGGTCCGGGAGGTCTGGGCACCCAAATTATCTTGGTGCACCCCTGGTAGCAAAGGATCCTTAGCCCATCACCTGCTACCCCACCCTCAGAGTGACTCCAGTAAAAACTAGTTACTGGTGGGGTACTAATATTCAGGGTTCTTGTACACATCAAGTTTTACAGGTGGTCAGTGGTCCAAATTCCACCCGCAATCAAACATGGGGCCAATCTCTGCACTTTATTAGTCTTGTTTTACATTGTATCTGTTTTATTAATGTTGTGAGCTGCCCCGAGCAGTACTGTACTGGTGGGGCAAGGTATAATTATTTTTAATAAGAAATAAACTGCTCCTAATCCGCATGTACTGGTGGAATGAGCACAAAAGGCAGGGTTACCATTGTGCCAAAACAGCAGTAATAACTGTAAACCCCTGCATCAGGAGTGCCTGTTTAAATGGATTTCCTGTTTCACTTCTTGTCTCCCTTCTATGGTCACTGTTGGATGTGTGCAAGTATCCTAACATCATGATTCAATAAGAATAACATGTTTTAGTGTAAACTCTGTGTAAATAAACATTCACAAGTTATAAATAGCACTAAACACCTGGTTGTGTGGACCAATAGATAGGTGGCCACTGGGTTGGGTAGGAATAGTATCTAGAAGATAGTAGTGGTAGGATGGAGTGGGCTTCTCCAAAAGGGGGCATCGTCTTTGGAAACTGCCTTACAACACCAGCCTATACATGTTTACTTGGAAATATATCCCATGGTGTACCAGTGTTCCCTCTAACAGGGATTCCCAGATGTTGTGGACTACAACTCCCAGAATCCCCAAGCAAAAGCCATTGAGTCTGGGGATTCTGGGAGTTGTAGTCCACAATGTCTAGGAATCCCTGTTAGAGAGAACACCGTGGTGTACCTAGTAAAGCTTACTTCCAAGTAAGCAAGCCTAGGATTGCAGCCTAAAGCAAAAGGAAGAGGAAGAGACTTGACAGTTTGGAGCTGGCAAGCATTCCAGGTGCCCCACTGACTGAGCAGGGACAGAATCTCTATTCTGTCTGCTATCCTTGGTTAAAACTGTGGGTCCCTTGATGGGAAGAAAAGATCCACAAATAGCAAATAATTCCTTTCATTAATATCTATATACTTATTTCTCCTAGGCGTACCCGTCGCTAATCCCATGTGTGGCAGCTCTCACGAGAGTTCGCAAGCAGCTGCCGATTAGCAACGGGACGGGGAGAAAATAGGGATGCCAGCCGGCAGTGGGCAGTGGGCTGGAAGGAGTAGGTGGCAGCGGGCTAGCCCAGCCACCAGGGATGGGTGGGAGGGAGGAGGTGGCAGGCTGGCTTGCCAGCCCGCCAGCCAGAAACCATATGTGGGCAAAGTGGGCTGCTCCTGCCAGTGGCCGGCCAGCCAGTAGGAGCAGGCCCAGCCACTGGAAGCAGCAGGCGGGCCAGCCAGGCCACTGGGAATTGGCGGGCAGATGGGAGGAGATAGCGGGAAAGCGGCCAGCCCACCAGCCAGAAACCACGGATGGGGCAGGGGGGAGAGAAGTGGGCATGGGGGCGGGGAAAAGCAGGCTGGCGGAGGTGCAGATGCTCTGCGCCCGGCCTAGCTAGTTGTTAATTAATGTTAATTTAACAGTGTGCTGGAAACTGACCTCGGCCCACCACACACCAAGTCATGGTTGGTTCCAGCATACCAGGGTATTTGAGTTGTGCACCCCTGCCTTAGACCTTTCACTGTACCGATGGTACAGGAAGTTGTTCTTGGAACAGGCATCCTCTTGGCCCTGAATCCTCAATTTTTTTCTTGGGTATTCTATGATATCCCCACCAAAGCAGGATAGGACCATGCAGAGAGGAGCTACTGATGAGCAACAGGCGTAGAAAATGTACAAGTACATTAGGACAAGTACATTAGACTCTTCTGTGCTGCACTCAAAAGGAGGAGGTGGTTTATAAAGCACACCGAATGAAGACTGTGGAGCTCCAAAATATGCAATGCTTGCCCCTCAGCAGTCACCCAAAGCTGGCCTAATTTTCATATCAGCACGATACATACCTTGATATTCAATTTTTCTTTTCTCCAGCTCAGCCTCAATCTGGTCTAGCGCCATTCCCAGCTCACCCAGGATTTTCTTCAAGTAGTTCACATTATCGTGTTCCAGGATCTTGGCCTAAATACAAACAAGAACAAGCTTTATACCAAATTAGTCAAATGAGGAGCACGTGTGCTCCCGCAGAGAGACAAATCATCAGCAAGGAATTAAGAAGCAAGGGAAGCAAAGACAACATCCAGTGAACTCCCTGATTGAGTGATCACTTGCACTTATCTGGACTGAGGAAGATTTTGAAATGTAGTTTGAGTGCTACGTGTATAATTTCTCAGTATTTTGGGACTCAGCTTAGGGATGTGCCGAACCGCTGTTCGAAGCGTGGTTCGAGCACTTTGAGAGAAATACAAAAGGGGACTTTAAGAAAAAGGAGAGCAGGTACTTACTTGCTCTCTACCACCCTTTCCAGCTTCCTGCTGGGGTGGCATAGGACCCCCCAAGCCCCCCATGTTGTCAGCACGAACATAGCATCTACGCATGCTCGGGCACCATTTGTGTGGTCAGCAACACCATGCTGACCACGCAAATGGCACCTGCACGGATGCCATGTGCATGCTGATGGCATATGGGGCTTTGGGGGTCCTGTGCCACCCCAGCAGGAAGCTGGAAAGAAAGTCCCCCCATGTATTTCAAAGTGCTTGAACTGTGCTTTGAACTGCACTTCAGGCACATCCCTAACTCAGCTATATTTGTTTTCCAGTTATCGTTCATTGTCTTCTTTTTCATCAGCATCTTTGTTTTGCTTGTCTGTTTAATATACATTTCTTTTATGAAGCTATACCTCATATTACATTGCATTTAAATTTTATAATATTGGTACTCATTGTTTCTTGCTTTTGTATCACATTTTTATTTGGGTACTACCCCGCTTTTGCATTCTAAGGGAAAAAATTGTATCAATTTTTGAATTTATTTAAAATTTAATTGTATAAATAAATTAAATTGTTGTTCCACACAAGGAATTTGATTAAATGGGGATCTGGGATAACGAAGATTAAGACGAACAGAAAGCCTCTGTACGCAATAGGGCTATCCTAAGGACTATGGTTAATGTTTCGATTTCGGGAGTTCAGCAATTAGAAGGTTCTGTGAACTCCATGGCTGCAAAATGGCTGGGCTGCACAGCAAAGCCAGGCAGCAGTAACAGGTGTAGTCCCAAAATGATGGAGGGAGAGTTTATTCAACTGTCCCTGACTGCAGCAGGTTTTGCACAGGTGAGAGGAGCATAGCTAATTAAGAGTATTTAGAGACATGACATTAAAGTTCAAAGTAAAGAGATTTATTTATGAAATACATGCTTGATAGAGAGCCTACACCCCTGGCTGCGGCTAGCTACATAAGATACAGGAGAAGAAGGGAGAGGATGAAAGTCTGTCTCTCAGGTGAGAGAATGAAAACTGACAAAGGGGAACTAGAACAGAAACAGAGTGGACAGAGAGGGCCTCCTTGCTTCCTATCTTTGTTCTCTAATGCCCCTAGTGGTCAGTAGGGATGCCGGGGCAAAGAGGCAATGCCTTCCACAACTTGCATCTTCCAACAGGATAGTGGCAGCAGATGGCAACTGTTCCATCTGATTAGTGAAACCCTAGTCTGCTATAAATCATCTCAGCTCAAGCACAATTAGTTATCAGCTGAAGGCCATCCTCTCTGATACGAATATCCGTCCAAATCCTCAGTGGCATTGGGGGCCTGGTAAAAGCACACTGTGTGATGCTCAGTACATTCTCACATTTCCTCTCCCACCATAAGGATATCCCCTTGCGCTGGCATGAAGGTCTCACCATGAGTTTCTTCTGTTTGGAAAGATATGGCTCTGTTAGCTGCGGCTCCTCTTCATGGTCTAGTTTCATCAGGTCTGAGCTGGCGTTCACTAAATGTCCTGCAAGAGATGGAAAGAGAATGGCTTGTATGGTTGCAAGATTTGTGACGTACTAGGATCATTCACACAAGCACCAACTGGGTAGGAGAAGCATCCTACCCAGTTTGGGGAGCTGTGCCTGCTCCCATTTACTGATCGTCTGTGAAGGGAAAACAAGGTGTGAGGGGGAAGTGATCATTGGTCTGCTAATGGCAGCTTGATAGGATGGCTTTCCCTCCTACCTAATTAAAGAGCTGGGTCCAGGTGCTGGGTAGGGCGGAGCCCTCCTACCAGCTGCCACTTAGCAGATGATCACTTCCCCTCCCACCTTGTTTTTTTACTCAAACACGATCGGTACACGGGAGTGTACACAGCTCCTGAACTTGGGTAGGATATGTCTCCTACCCAAGTACCCATTGGCATCCAGAGGGGGAGCAATAATTTCCCCCTTTGGATTGAGTTTTTCCCCAGTTTCCCACTTTGGATTGAGCCAGTTCCCAATGAATTTAATGGGGAATACTCTCAGGGAGGGGGGTATTGGATTGCTGGCTTTGCTCCCACCCCCTGCCCCACTGGAATAAATCCTTCGGACTCCCATGCAAGTACCAATCTTGTGAACTGCCCTATTTCCTTTCTGGCTCAGCAGACTTTTAACAGGGTTGATATTTCATCCAAAAATATCTCACCCTCTTCTAGAAAACTGTCAAACGTACTTGAATTAAATAAACCAGGAAAGGAACTGCCATAGGGCAAGCTGAGATTCAGAGGGGAGGAGCTCCATTTAAAGTCCAGAGCTTCACTATCAATCTACATATTTGTCTGACCTTTGGGAGGAGGGTCACAGCCTGTCGGGGCTATCCCTAGGCTAGATAGCATCCTGGGTGAAGAGAACCTTTGGTGCTCACCACCCATAGTCAATGCTGTCTATCTGCGCAGCTTGTGCAAGCTCAGCTCAGCACCTCTTTCAGCACCCTGGGTGACCGCTTGACAAGGCCGGTCCTTTGGCCTGGTAGTAAGGCACATATATTGCATGGAGAAGTTTCCGGGTTCAGCTCCTAAATCAGTGAAAGTCTCCATCTGTGGTACTGGAGAACCACTACTAAGCTTAGGTACATGTAATGGAAACAACAACCATCTTTTCTCCTGGATTTCATTTCTCATCCCCTGTTGTAACTGTCGGAAGTTAAGGACTTTGAGCTGTCTCTTGTCTCAGACAGTGGAGGACAGACTAGTGAGTCAGAGGGCTAGAGGGTCAAGACATTGGTCATCCCTTCTCTACTGCTCTGACACTATCCCTTTGGAATGTAGATTGCTACTCTTAGGGACTAACTTCCTTCTTCTCTTCTCTTCCTGTTCCCTCTACCTTGCAACATGCAAGCAAGCTCCTCTCCCTGTACCCTGTGTGCAGAGAAGATGCAGAATCCATCTGCATCCAGCTAGCTAGCTAGATTAGAGATCCTAACTCCCCACTTTCCTATCTAGAATGGAGTTCTCTAATAAATGCCTTATATATTGATCTGAAACTATGAACTGGCTCCAAGTTACTTTACTCTCAGCATACACGCATGCCTAAGTAAATTCCGCTGTGTTGTGCCTCTGTGACTCTGCTATAATGAAAAGGGATTCTCTTACCAAAGAGAATTCCCAACAGTAACACGCACCATGTCCCACAGCCTGGTCTAAGGCCACATGATACAGCCACCTTGCTGAAGCTAAGCAAGTCTTGGTGCAGTCAGTGCCTGGATGGGAGGCCCATGTTTGCCACCTCTGGGGCTGAGGCTGAGGCTGTAGCTCATCAGTAGAGCATCTCCTTTGTACGCAGAAGGTCCCAGGTTCAATCTCTGGCATCTCTTGTCTGAAACCTTGGAGGAGCTGCTGCCAATCACTGTAGACAATACTGAGCTTGATGGACCAATGGTATGATTTGGTATAAGGCAGTTTCCTCTGTTCCTTCCTTGTGTCAACACCTTGATTATAAGGCCTCAGGGCAGGGACCCATCCTCTCATCCTTTGTAACGTGCCATGAATATGAATGATGCTATGTAAATGTACTGCTAGTATTACTCCAAGTTGCTGACATGATGCACAGGGCCATCATCGCCATTGATACTTGCGGCACCACTGCTGTGGACCCAGAAGCCACAGCGCCACTGAAGAGGGCTGCTACTTGCACTGGCAGCATTACCATATACTTTCTCATTTTCAACAAGGGGAAAAAATGAACACTGCTAGCATAACCACTCGTTCTCTACAATGGCAATGGCTTAAGAATGGCAACTTGGAGAAAGAAACAGAGGGTTTAATACTGGCTGCACAAGAACAGGCACTAAGAACAAATGCAATAAGAGCAAAAGTAGAAAAGTCAACAACAAACAGCAAGTGCCGCCTTTGTAAAGAAGCAGATGAAACCGTGGACCACCTAATCAGCTGTTGTAAAAAGATCGCACAGACTGACTACAAACAAAGGCATGACAAGCAGGGATGATACACTGGAACATATCCAAGGAGCCCAGAGCGGTGTACTACATACTTAAGTTTCTCTTTCACAACAACCCTGTGAAGTAGGCTAGGCTGAGAGAGAAGTGACTGGCCCAGAGTCACACAGCTAGTATGAATGGGAATTTGAACTCGGGTCTCCCCGGTCCTAGTCCAGCACTCTAACCACTACATCACAGTTTGATATAAACATCAAAACAAACCAATAAATAAAATAAAGAGCTGCTGGGATGGGGGAAGGCCCAATTAAGCAGATTAGCACCTGCTTCTTGCCTAGTGGCACACCTTATATACAAGAACTGTAGTAAGAATGTCTAAAATAAAAATAATTGAACAAATAATCCCTGCTTCCAAGCTCTCTCCCCCACTCCCTTCATAGACTGGATTGGGAGAAACTCTGCTGTAGGCCTGTGTTCAACGCCTTGCCAGAGAGCTGCTTATAACCCTAATAAACCTGTTACATTACCACCACCTGTATGGAGCCTGTATGAACAATCAAGGTCAAACAGGCAAGTCAGTGATGCCATCAGTGTGACCCGCTTTAGATCAGGCTGTGACCCACTTGGAATCTCACCCCACTAGGCCAAGACCATTGCTCTAAACCAGGGCTGCATAGCTTCCTCTCTCCAGCTGTTGTTGGACTACAACTCCCATCATCCTCAGCGGCCATTTATCAGGGATGATGGGAGTTGCAGTCCAACAGCAGCTGGAGAGTCCAAGTTGTGCAGCCTTGCTCTAAACATTCAAACTAGATGAGGAAATGGGGAAGGAAGATCATCTCCACACCCCAGATGTTGAGGTCATTCACACAGTCAAAAACTGTGTTCTACCCAGGTTTGGGAGCTGTGTGCACTCCCAATTTTTGGTTGTGTGGAAGCAAAGTAGGAGGAAATCCTGGGTAACATTTCTTCCTGCTTTGGTTCCACACAGTCACTTCTACCCAGGTTTTCCTCCAAACTTGCTTATAAAACTGATAAAACTGAAATGAGTTCAGACAACAAAGGTGTAAATAGTCTGGAAAACAAGTCCTATGAAGAACAGTCAAAGGAACTGGATGTGTTTAGCCTGGAGAAAAGACTAAGGGGAGATATGATGGCTGTCTTCAAATATCTGAAGGGCTATCAGACAGAAGGATGGATTTGTTCTCTGTTGCTCCTAAGGATTAGACAAGGCTAGAACCAGAGAGCTTACATTTCAAGGAAGCAGATACAGGCTAGATGTTAGGAAGAACTTCAAGAGCCGTTCAACACAGTGCAAACATTTGCTGCGTGCAGCGGTGGACTCTCCTTTTTTGGAAAAGCTGGATGGCCATCTGCCAGGGATATTGTAGCAGATGCCTGCACTAAGCAAGGGGCTGGACGAGAAGACCTTCGAGATCCCTTCCAGGTCAAACGTTCTATGATTATTTGAGTGCTGGACTTAGTCTGATTAAGCAAGGCACTTCCTATGTTCTTAAAGAAGAATGTATACTTAACATAGATTAGTTACTTGTAACTGAAGATATCCTTCAAAACACTTTAGTGGACCATGAAGATTCTGCTTAAAAACCCCAAAAAGTTGACCATGCATGCACAACTGACACCAGCCCAACCCTGCATCAATCATATTAATGATGGGAGATGGAAAGGAATCTCTGTGATTCTCTCTCTCTCGCTGAAGTTCATACAGACTGCAGAAGGCATCTACAAACACACCCTCCATTCACCTCTTAAGGTTTCAAATTATTTTCTATTCTTCTTTCTTTTTGTGTCCTCGATAACGAGTGGAGCTCCCCTCAAGAGCACTATTTGAGAAACTTTTCCTGAATGC
Organism: Hemicordylus capensis; assembly: GCF_027244095.1. Lineage (NCBI taxonomy): Eukaryota > Metazoa > Chordata > Lepidosauria > Squamata > Cordylidae > Hemicordylus > Hemicordylus capensis. Next base: position 33,884,734 of record NC_069660.1, on the reverse strand, counting down.
TTCCGACTGCATTTCCGGCTGGCTGCCTGGCTGCAACTTCTGAACCCACAACAGATCAATACCCTAAGCTGGGCTCAGCTCACTACCACCTTTCCTTCTGCCTTCTGCATACAAAATAAGACATTGCAGAGCTAATGTTTTATTAATGGCAAATTCTACCTTGCAAATTGTCACACCTGCTAGCTAAGCAAATGAATGCTCAGCCATGACTGCAATGGGTACTTCTGTATCATACCACATCCTTTCATAATTCAGAATTAGAATAGGAAGCAATGCAAAAGACTTCCCTTGTAGCTATAGGGCATGGGTAGCTCAGGGTGTTGCATCACCTTAAGCTAGGGGTGTGCATAAAACCAGTTGGCCTGGTTCGGTTCAAATCTGAATCGGACCAAGCAGTTCAGTTTTGAACCCCCTCAAACACCACCACCCCCGCCGCGGTTTGGTTTGGTTCAGGGGAGTGAAATTTTAAAAAATGTAAAATTAACTTACCCCCTCTAGGGGACGCTGCCATGGCCGCGGGAGGGTCTCCGGAGACCCCCTCCCTGCTGGCCTCCATTAGAGCCTGAAGACCACCCAAACTGCATGATTTGGGGCTGTAATGGAGGCCGGTGGGGGAGAGGGAGCTTCCAGAGACACACACACACACCCCAGCCATGGCAGCAACCCCAGAGGGGTTAAGTTAATTAAATAATAATAATAACTTAGAACCCCCAAACAGGTCAGGGGGGTTGGCTCAATATTGAGCCATCAAACCGAACCGGTTCTATTTCAGACTGGTTTGGACCTGAACCAGTTTGCACATCCCTATCTGAAGGAAGGCACAAAATGCTGCCTTGCCCCATGCCATGGTGAAGGCCAGCCCTCTTTCAAAACCAACCCTTGTGAGATTTGGAAGTGCATGAGGGCAGGGATGAGGGAAGGTTGCCAGCAACCTCCTCTTCCAAGGTTTGCGGAAAGACACTCCTTGCAAAGCTTGCAAGGGTCAGATCAGTCTCAAACCGCTGTTCCAATGGTGATGGCAGTGGGTCTCTTGTCTTGCCACCCTCCTTGTGCCCCAGTAGTCTGCCACTTGAGGTGACTGCCTCACCTTGCCTCATGAAAGGCACACCCTGACTACAGGACCAAACCTAAACTGGTTCTCTGGTTCTGCTGAATCTTTGCATCTCCAGTTAGGGTCAGAATTTTGTCCATTTTGTCCCTCCTCAGTCTCACATGGCAGTGCAACACCCTTGCTCCAATAATCTGCTGACTTGAACGTTCACGTTCAATGGTCCATAATACAATTAAGTCCCTCCAGATTTCCCATGAGGGGCCATCAGAATATGAGATAAAGGATTAGTAGAAATGGAGGCTGCATCAACCCTTTTTGCGATTTCCTCCCACCAAATGCTCACAGCATCTTACAACAATAGGAAGCTGCCTTATACCTAACTGGACCATTGGTCCATCTAGCTCATTTTTGTCTACTTTGACAGGTGGTGACTTCTCCAGAGGAGAGCTGGTCTTGTGGTAGCAAGCATGACATGTCCCCTTAGCTAAGCAGGGTCCACCCTGATTGCATTTGAATGGGAGACTTGATCTGTGAGCACTGTAAGATATTCTCCTTAGAGGATGAAGCCGCTCTGGGGAGAGCATTTAGGTTCCAAGTTCCTTCCCTGGCATCTCTAAGATAGGGCTGAGAGAGATTCCTGTCTGCAACCTTGGAGAAGCCACTGCCAGTCTGTGTAGACAATACGGAGATAGATGGACCTATGGTCTGACTCAGTATATGGCAGCTTCCTATGATCCTATGCTCCAAGGTTGCAGGCAGCCCTACCTGGAGGAGATGCTAGGGAGTGCACCTGGGACCTTCTGCATGCAAGTATGCAGTTGCTCTGCCACGGATCTATGGCTTAATCTCCTAAGGGGAATATTTTACAGTGCTCACACATAGACTCCCTTCCAAATGCAAACCAAGGTGGACCCTGCTTAGCAAAGGAGACAATCCATGCTTGCTACCACAAGACCAGCTCTCCTCCCCAGGGAGGAGACCCAAGATATTTTTCTGCCTGGAGTGAAGGACAACATCACACACACACACACACACACACACACACACACACGGACAAGTGCTCAGCATTCTCAGGCCATGTGGCAAAGGCAGCGGCACAAACATGCAAGCACTTTCAAACGATGTCACCAAGCCAGCCAGGGGTGGCAGGGGTGTTCCTAGCTCGAGTGAGGGTAGGAGGAGTAATTCAGGGCAAGGAAAATGAACCACATGCCCTGGCAAGTTAAGGAGGAGTGGCAGCAATGTACAGCAGGGTGGTGGGGGCACTAGCTTCTCCTTGTGCCCCTCCCCACATGCAGGCGGCAGGGAATAGCAGCGCAACCTTGTGTGGCCTTTGGTAGAGCGAGCGCCACACCCAGAAAAGTGGCGGGGTGGCAGCGGAGCAGGTAAGGTGACCGCCAAACTGAGTTGGCTGTGGCCACCCGAGCTGGTTCAGCACTTCCCTACGGAGGTGCCGAACCAGTTCATGCGCATTTTGGGGCAAAATATAAAGTGCTGGTAATTACCTATAAAGCCCGAAAGGCCTTGGGTCCTGGATAGCTAAGAAAGAGAACACCTTCTTCTATACAAATTCCACCAATTATTGAGATTATCTGGAGAGGTCCATCTATAGTTGCTGCCAGTTCGGCTAGCAGCCACTCAGAGTTGAGCATCTTCAATGGTCACTCCTGAACTCTGGAATATACTCCCCACCGAAATAGGCGATATTATTTCTTTTTTCAGCCTTTAAGAGGGCTTTGAAAATGCACTTCTTTACTCAGGTGTTTGGCTGTATATAACTGTTTGCCCTGTTTTTAACTGTTTAATTTTAATTTATTGTTGTTTTCACTTGCCTAGGAAGCAAGAGGATGTTGGTTCAAATCCCCGCTGATATGTTTCCCAGAATATGGGAAACACCTATGTTGGGCAGCAGCGATATGGGGAGATGCTGAAAGGCATCATCTCAGACTGCGTGGGAGGAGGCAATGGGAAACCCCTCCTGTACTCTCCCAAAGAAAACCACAGGGCTCTGTGGGCGCCATGAGTTGACACCAACTTGACGGCGCAACTTTACTTTACTTTTCACTGTTTGTTTACTGCCTAGAGATGTATGTATGGGATGGTACAATAAATAGACCCTTGAGGGCTTCTGAGCATATACAAGCGGCAGTTCTATTATCACTGTGCTCATTCAGCCTATTTTACCTTTTGTACCTATGAGCAGTTTTTCATGCTGCCAACCCAGCTTTCCGGTCATTCATACGTTATGTTCAATGCATGTACAGCTGTTCATTTCCTATCTCCACCTTGCATTTCAGGGGGCTTGTGCCCAGGTTCACTTTTTAAATGCATGCATGTACTGTCATTCACACAAAAATGTGTACATGTGTAGAAACACCTGTGTACACATACAATGTACTGTCTGACTAGGGCATGTCCATATGCTGCATAATGGAATTCAGTCCTGCACACAAACACGGACATGGGCGCATTGGAAAATAAGGTCCGTGTGTATACTTCATCAAGTGGCACACCAGCGCAGCAGACGATAGATCTGTTTAACTGAGACACTTGGTAGATGAGAGTGAGGAAGGGAAAGATAAAAGGGAAGGCAGAGTAATGTGTTGGGGAATGAACATCAATTACCTGAACCTTAGCTGAACTGATAGTGCATGAACCATCTGTCTCTCTCCCTCCAGTTCTGCCCAACTGGGTTTGGCAGCCCTTAAACTTCAGCGATCTTTGCGTAAGCGATGCCAGTACAGACCTGGCATGGCACTCGGCCAGAGGTATCAACAACCCCATGCCACACAGTGCCATGGTTTTCATTGAGAGGCTGCAAATGATCATTTCAAAAGGTGTCCTCCGTTGGTGCAAAGTCACTAGCGAAAAACCGTTCCACCCACAAAAGCTGTCCAGAATCTGATGCAAGGTGGTAGTAAATAATGAGGACTTCTTTAAGAAGGTTATTATTAATATACTCATCCACAATGGAATAGAAAAATTTGGCAAGGATATACAGAGGCACCGGGACGTATGTTTGTTCTCTATTGAGCCAGTGTGGTCTAGTGGTTAGAGTGCTGGACTAGGACCGGGGAGACCCGAGTTCAAATCCCCATTCAGCCATGAAACTAGCTGGGTGACTCTGGGCCAGTCACTTCTCTCTCAGCCTAGCCTACTTCACAGGGTTGTTGTGAAAGAGAAACTAAAGTATGTAGTACACCACTCTGGGCTCCTTGGAGGAAGAGCGGGATGTAAATGTAATAATAATAACAGTAATAATAATAATTTCATATGCAAAGGGGAACTCTGGAGTAGAGGTTCTGAGCCTGGGGTCCCCAGATGTTGTTGGACAACAATGCTACTCTGAGTCAGAATGCCCTTAGCCATTTGAGGTTGTAGTCCAACAACCTCTGGGAACTCAAGGCTCAGAACCCCTGCTCTACAGGTTCAGTAAATGCGTGCAGACCGGTCAACATACCTCAACTACACCTTTGTGCACCCAAGTCTTGAACATGATATCAAGCCCCCAGCTGATCAGGGCAGGGCAGGTAGAAAAGAGGACTGTCTCGTTACAGCAGGGTTTCTCAACGTGTGGGTCCCCAGATGTAATTGGACTTCAACTCCCATAATTCCCAACCAAAGGCCACTGGGGCTGGGGATTATGGGAGTTGAAGTCCAATAACATCTGGGGACCCACACGTTGAGAAACCCTGCGTTACAGGGTAAGTAATATATTGCTCTTTGCTATTTTAAAAACATATTAAGGGCACATGTGCTTCCACATTTAGAACAGATTGATGGATAGGTCACAACCTAGGGGTACCACCTGTGCCTTTAAATTCCCGGTTGATTCAGGAGACAAAATAATTAAGGTCCGAACGGTTTATATCTGGGATATAAACCACCCAGAGTCATTTGGGTTGTATATACAGTACATCCAGTGAATGAAAGGATCTAGATGTGAAGTACACAATTATTTTGTTCCCCTCCCCACCCACCCCCTTTAAAAAATCGCACTAGGGAAGGAGGGATTAGAAGGACTAGAGGGTGTTTAACCCTTTAATCCTGCACCGTTTCCCCACTTAATATCACTCACCTACCTGAAGGTGCCATTTGCCACATGGTATCTTTGGGGGCAAACAGCTATTTGGGGGTAATTTTTGGAGGGAAAATAGCATAGAATTAAAGGGTTAAACACCCTCTGTCTCTGTAACAATTCCCTCCACAGTTGCTAAGAAAACAAGTACCATATTTACCCAAACAGAAGGCGACTGTGAACGTAAGGCGGCGCCTTAAAAGATAGAGGTTAAATACAAGTTATACCTATATTTACCCAAAAGAAAGAGGACTCTGAATCTAAAACTACCCCGCCCCTGATATTAAACAGGCAAGAACTAGGGGGAAAACTCATCTTAGATTCAGGTAAATATAGTAGTTCTACATCTACTTTAGCCACCTAATGGTGCAGTGGGGAAATGACTTGACTAACAAGCCAGAGGTTGCTGGTTCGAATCCCACCTGGAATGTTTCCCAGACTATGCGAAACACCTATATCGGGCAACAGCGATATAGGAAGATGCTGAAAGGCATCATCTCACACTGCGCAGGAGATGGCAATGGTAAACCCCTCCTGTATTCTACCAAAGACTACCACAGGGCTCTGTGGTCACCAGGAGTCGACATTGACTTGACGGCACACTTTACCTTTACTTTACATCTCTTTTAACATGGTGACTCTTACTTAGGACCTCTTCCATGTGCTGTTAATTTGTTCAGTATCCTACTGTCAGCACATGGGTTATAAAGGAGAATTGATGACATCTTGGCAGGTATGAGATGCACTAGGAGCCCCTCTCATGTGCTGTGAATTTGATTTATAATATAAAAATTTTATATTGAGCAATACACGCAAAGGATTAGAGGTAGACACATACACACAGACACGGAGATCACATAAGTCTTACTCTCTTTGGAAAGTAGGCTGATACCCAACTAGATGATGAAATTTGTAACACCATGTCCAGTTTGGCCCTGAATGTTGGGGAGGGCATTAGTGGATAACATACGTGCCTCAGTTTATGAAGAGTCAACAGCTTCATCTTGACTATCTTCAGGAGTGGGCCTTTACACTTTGCTGAGAATGTTTTCATTCCTTTCCTCACTGAAATGTTAAATAGCACTCCTACCCTTGGCCAAAGAAATGAAGCAGCTCTCAAAATCCTTTGCAAGTTCCAAGACAAACTTCCAGTCACCCAGATGCCAGGGTTGTGACGAGGTTGGAGTGGGCCTTGGGACACATGAAGATGCCCCCCCCCAACTGTTCTCCTCGGCCCCCACCCCCCATTTCTTTAATATGTAGCAGCCAAGAATTGTGATCTTCCCCACAAGTAAATATTGCTGCTGCTGGAGACAACAAAATACAACTCAAGTGAATCTGACTTGAAACAGGCAACCCCACCCCTTGCCCCACAACTATATCCCATGGATTCTTCCTGACTTCTGGAGCCTTGTGGGCTCCACAGCACACCCCTGGTCTGGCCCCATCACTCCCTCCTCCTCTGCTTGTGATTGGCTGGCTAGGTGCTCAGGATCAGCCCTCCCCTCCCTCAGCCTGATGGATAGGCTCAGCTGATGTTCAGTGACAGCATTTTCCTGGCTGCTGAGCCTGTCTGTCAAGCTGAGTCTGAGCACCTAGCCAGCCAGACACAAGGAGATGAAGAAGGAGAGATGCTGCCTGACACTCCTCCTCATCCTCCTCACTCTCCCTCCCCTCCTGGGAAGGACTTGTCCCAGGACTCATCAGCCTGAAGCCAAGCCAAGTCCTGGGATTAAGGCTCTGGTATATCAGTGAGCTGGAAAGGCAGGAGAGAGAAAGCAAAAGGCAAGCTGTCACCCAGTCTGAGGACATCGATTGGTTGACAACTTGCTAGAGAACAGCATTCCCATTAGGGATGTGCCTGAAGCACGGTCTGAAGCATGGTCCAAACATTTTAAAGGAAACTAGAAAGCAAACTATAAGAAAATGGGGAGCAGGTGATTACCTGCTCTCCACCGCCCCTTCCAGCTTCCTGCTGGGGCAGTGCGTGTCCCCTGAAAAATCCATGTGCATGTGCGGGCACCATATGCGTACTTATCGCATGTGGGGCTTTGGGGTACTTGCACCGCCCCAGCAGGAAGCTGGAAGGGGCAATAGAAAGCAGGTAAGCACCTGCTCTCCATTTCCTTAAAGTTCTCTTTCTAATTTCCTTAAAAGTGCTCAAACCACACTTTGAACCATGGTTTGGGCACATCCCTAATTCCCATCTAAAAAACGCCATGCTTATTTGTAAGATGTTAACCAGGGGTGGCCCTTCCATGAGGCAGGAGGAGACCTCAGGCGCAGGTGTGAGAAAAGGCACAGGGGAGGACAAGTGCTAGGCTCTCGCCACCATGGGCAGTGTGGCCTCTAAGGCGTGTGCGTGTGTGCATGCTCACATGTTTTTGGATGTCCGCTCCGTTAATTTTTGATTCCATTCAGGTTCTGAATGTATGTGTGCGCACACTGCCTTGATACTGCCACCAAGAACAAAACTCATCCCGCACACAGATGAAAAAAATGAGAGAGAACACTGACCCTTTACCTCGCCCCACCCCCAACGAGCTAGAAATCCCCTTGCCTGGCTTGTAAGTTGGACAGAGTTGGCATGTCATTGTGCTGCCTTGGCAGCATGGCCCCAGAATACTGACCACACACCCCTAGAAGGTGGAGGTGTCATTCTATCTATCTATCTATCTATCTATCTATCTATCTATCTATCTATCATATTTCCATACTGCCTAATATGTGCATCCCTAGGAGTTCCTAAGTTAAAATTCAACAAATATAAAACAAGATAAAATGATTAAAACAATTTTATAACATAAAACTAATTAAAATTAATTAAAAGCCTGAGAAAACAGGTGTCTTAAGCGTCTTTTTAAAAAAACAGCCAAAGATGGAGAAACTCTGATTTGAGTGCATTCCACTCAAATTCCACTGAAAGGAGTGCATTCCAGAGCCCTGGGGCAGCCACAGAGAAGGCCCAGTCCCGAGTAGCCACCAAATGAGCAGATGGTAGCCGTAACCTTCCCAGATTATCTTAATAGATGGGAGGGAGAATGTTGTCCTTAGCTGCAGGCAGCAAAATATCTTTGACCACCCCTGATATTAGTCTGGCCTGATTTTCACATTCTAGGCCAAGTTCAAGGACCGTTATTTTGAAAAGCAGTTGGGGTGGCCCTTTCATGAGGCAAAGGGTGGCAGTTGCCTCAGGCAGCAGATTATTGGGGTGCCAGCAGGACGCAAGATGCTGTCGCTATCAGAGCAGCTTTTCATGACTGAGCCGACCCTCACAAGCTTTGAAAGGAGCACTTCTCTCCACACTTCTTGCACACCTTCCTAGAACCACGAGGAAAGAAGAGGAGGCTGCTGACAACCTCCCCCCATCCTGGTCCTCTGTGACACTTTTAAAGTTTGGAAAAGTTAGTTTTGAAAGGGAGATGGCCCGTAGCAGGGTCAGGGGTGGGGCAAGGCAGCATTCAATGCCTTGCCTTAGGTGCTACAATACCTGGGGCCACCCCTGGCTGCATTTGTAAGGTAAACGGAGCAGTTGAATCCAGAGGCATCCAAAGAAACTGAAGTGCAAGACCCAGCCGTATTATTGTGACAAAGTCACTGTCCATAGCAGAATGGCATTTTAAGAGACGTCCTTGTGGCAGAGTTATATTAGGCATTGTCAATGTTTCATGAATGCTGGTAGGTCAAGTACAGAGTTGGATGCCAATTCCTCCTGTCTCTGTAACCTAATCTACATACAGCAGGGCTGGCCCAAGGCATTTTGGTGCCTGAGACAGAATATCCAGCTGGAGACACACACACACACACACACACACACACACACACACACACACACTCCCAACAAGGGGGAACAAGGAGGGTCTGGGGGCCCACAGGGCTCAGGGTGTGCCCTGCCCTGCCACTGCCTCTCTTTCCACGCTGGGCGCTGGTGCCCTGCAACTGTGGCATGGGGCACTTTGCGCCTGCACGATGGGAAGAAGCATGCTGGGGCTTTCTTTCTCCTCCCCCCAACGCACTTCCTCCTCTCAGCAGACCTATCCTTACCACTCCTCTGCCCCCTGACCAACATGCAGGAGCTGCCAGAGGAGGGGCTGCCTGGCCCCGATCCACCACTGCCCTCGGTGGAGGACGACAACCCCTGGCGGCTCCGCACCGTCCAGCCGGCACTGCTGCTCACCACGGTGGTTGTTATCCTCCTGCATCAAAAGGCTCACCAAACTGTGAGTTCAAGAAACGGGGAGGGGAAGGCTTGGGGGTGGGGGTTAGGGTGCCCTGCCGCTTATGTCTGATGTCAGACACAGGGGGAGTGGCTTGGAGCTTTGGGGCACTACCGTGCTTTGTGTGTGCAATGGAGGCCCCCCAGCTGAACTCTGTCCCCCGGGTGCCGGGAACCTTGCTACACCCCGGCCCTCAGCACTTGTACAAAAAAAAAAGTGGTGGCGGGGGGAGGAGATGTGGTCCAGCAAAAATGTATGCACTTCAAGTCCCACTGATTCCAATAGGAGAATTACAAACATGTTTATATTTCTGTTGAAAAATCTTTATAACTATCATATGAAACAGTGTCATGGAATGATGTCTTCCTCTTCATGGCCGAGGACTGGTTAACACATGTAGGGGAATGAGGTGGGAATGAGATAGTTGAAAACTGCAGTGATAGAGTGGACTGTACCACTCCTATGGGTGGACCAACAGCACTGGTGGATTGGTGCATCTTGCCGGTCTCCTGCCAGTAATGGCAGGAGAGAGGGCACGCCCTCAACTCCTGCCTGTGGGTTCCAGTGGCATCTGGTGGGCCACTGTACGAAACAGGATGCTGGACTAGATGGGCCTTGGGCCTGATCCAGCAGGGCTGTTCTTATGTTTTTATGTTCTTAGAGATGTGCGAACAGATTTGACATTGAACGAGTTCAGTTTGATGGTACGATATCAAACCGAACCCTCCCAGTTTGATTTGCTATCAGACCGAACCACCCCCAGCCATTTGGGTGGGTTTGTGATTAATTTTTTTTAAAAAAACTTAAAAATAATTTCACTTACTACCACCCGGTCCAGGGGCTTAGATTTGGCCGCGGGGAGGGGTGTATCCAGAAGCTTCCCCCCCCCCCCGCTGGCCTCCATTTATGTCAAAATCCCCTGGTTAGGGCAGTCTTCGCCCTGTTCTGGGCCTGCCCTCCATTGCGGTGGCCATTTTGGAGGCCTCCACGCATGCTTAATGGGCCTATGCGTGGCTGGGTCCCAGGCCATGCAGAGACCCATTGGGCATGTGCGGTGGACTCCAAAAAGGCCTCCGCAACAGAGGGCAGGCCCAGTCTGGACTCGAACCAAACCAGGCAATCTGGTTTTGTTCACACCTCTACTTGCTGTACCTTACTAATTGTGACCTGGCAATGGCAGCAATACTACTGTCGCTGCTGCAGCTCAGGTTTCCTGTGTAAACCAGGCAGGGAGAGTGAGACAAGATCAGTGGTTGGAAGGAGGAGGAGGAGCCTAAGCAGTGGCAGCAACAACGCCCCCACTAACAGCACCTTCACCCCACCTCAGACACTAGGGGTGTTTGGGCTGGGCCTAACAACTTCATATGGGTGGTAGATTCAATGTTTAAATGTTCCTCCAAGTAAAAAAGCTCCCAGTAAATAAAAAACTAGCAGAGCAGGGAGAAAGGTTCTATTTGAGCACTTTGCCTGCAGTTCTAGCTTTCAGTTTGCAAGGAGTTTTTGACATAGGAGATTCATCATGTGATCCCTACTTGCAGTCTAAGAAGATAGGAAGCTGTCTTGTACCGAGTCAGACTCTTGGTCCATCTCTCTCAGTATTGCCTACCCAGACTGGCAGGGCTTCTCCAAGGTTGCAGGCAGGAGTCTCTCTCAACCTTATCTTGGAGATGCCAGAGAGGGATCTTGGAACCTTCTGCATGCAAGCAGGCAAATTCTCTTCCCAGAGTGGCCCCATCCCCTAAGGGGAATATCTTACAGTGCTCACATGTAGTCTCCCCTTCAAATGCAAAACAGGGCAGACCCTACTTAGCAAAGGGGACAATTCATGCTTGCTACCACAAGGCCAGCTCTCCTCCCTGATCTCCACTGCAGTCTGAAGTGGTACAATCTATTTTTATTTATTTATCATATTTATATACCACCTGATACATGTATCTCTAGGCGGTATACACTATATAAAACAAAACAAATATAGAACAGAGTTTTAAAAAACCAATTAAAACCATTGCACAGAATAAAAAGTTCAAACAAGGTCATGGGATAAAAACAATTAAAAAGTTTAAAGTCTGTTCTGCTACCTCAGTGCTCTGCTACCTGGTCCTCTTGTACTTGTACACCAGACCTGAGAGAGGTGCCATGAGGATGACGCCACCCACCGCATTCCTGTGCTGGTCCATGTCCACCGTAAAGATTGGTGACAGAACTGACAAGTCTGCATTGTGGGGATTGCAAGTGCTGAGACAAGACAACACACCCAGTCCTTGGCAGTGGAAGTTTAATATAAACTTGACATGCAAGTTTAAGTTATATTTATTTACTTCAGAACTAAAACTCACTGATAAGGAGGTGCTTTATGCTAAATCACACCCCTGGTCAAAGACTGTAAGAAAGTCTGTCTATCTATCTATCTATCTATCTATCTATCTAAATCACACCTTTGGTCCATCTAGCTCAGAATGACTTACTCTGACTGGCCAGGTTCCCCCTCCAAGACCCCGGGCAGCCCCTGTGCTCTGCCACTGAGATATGGGCACTCTCCTATTCGGAATGACAGCCACAGCTGTTGTAAGACCAAAGTGTCTGGTTTGCCAGCTGCAGGAACTCTCGAACCAACAGATTTCCAGGAGTTGGACTGGAGCCTGAGCCAACCCTACATAACCCAGCTTCCCCTCAGCATGGCAAATCTTTCCTTCTTGAGTATATAGTGCCTATAGGTATACAGGCATTAGGCAGTGGCCCTGGTTAGGGGTGTGCAAACCGGCTTGAATCCGAACCAGTTCGACATCGAACTGGTTCGGTACAAAGGTTTTAGGTTGAGCCGAACCACCCCTGGTTTGGCTTGACCATGAACCAAACACACACACACACACACACACACACACACACACACACACACACAGTTCAGGGGTTTGGAGAACTTTTTTTAAAATTTCTTTTAAAAAAAACTGACCCCCTCTGGGGAGTGGGGTTCTCCAATGTGGTGGTGGGGGGGGGTCCGCAGAGGTTCCCCTTTCCCCCACCGGCCTTCCTTCTATTAGAAATCGCCCAGTTTGGGCATCTTCGGCCCTTTCCGGGCCTATTCCCTGGCATGGCCACCATTTCGGAGGCCGCCGCACCTGCGCAGTGGGACCCTGCACTGTGGGACCCTGCTGGGTCACACACAGGGCCCCACTGTGCAGACACAGCAGTCTCTAAAATGCCCGCCATGCCAGGGAATAGGCCCAGAAAGGCTGGAGATGCCTGAACCAGGAGATTTCTAATAGAAGGAAGGCTGGCCGGGGGAAAGGGAACTTCTGTAGACCCCACCCCCACCACCTTGGAGAAGCCCCCGGGGGGGGTTAAGTTAATAAAAGGGGGGGGTTAAAAATGTTCATCGAAACTCCCTCCCCAAGCTGTACTGGGGGGTGGGTGGGTTTTGAAGGGGGCCCAACCCAAACTGGCCTGGTGCAGTTCAAGTTCAGTTCAAACTTCAACCGAGCCGGGCCAGGTGGTTTTGTGCACATCCCTAGCCCTGGTTCGGGTGATTACTGGTTTCAGCTCACTAGTTCATCCCCATCAGTTCCCATGTTGAGCATTCCTGAAGTGTTTTGTGTAGCTGGGTATGGCTCTTACTACACTGAAATGAATCCACCCATACAGGATCTAGTCCTGGGTAGCTCCGCTTAAGCGGCCACTTACTGCGGATCTCAGCTGTAGCATACTTTGGAATCATGGAGTCTGTGGTGAGCTCTGGGTGGAGGATGCATCCGTGCGTATAAGCATCCATGGGCAAAGAATCCAGGAGCTCTCTGTACTGCACCACTCTGGAATGAAGGAGGCTCCCCGCTTCAGGAATCAGCTGGGTGAAGTTTTCTGAAATGTGGCAAGAAAAGCAACAGCACAGGTAGCCTTGAGTTATATACAATGCTTTTATGTTTCCTCTGTTTTTAATCTACATATTGCATTCATAACATAGTACATAAGTTAAATAAGATTGCTAGTTTCCCAAAAATGACCCTGTGTTTCCAGCTTTTTGCTTTCTCCCCACTCAGGCCGGTGGCAAAGGTCTTTGGGGGCTGCTGCTAGACTCCATCCTCTTTTGCAATTGGACTGCACCCCAGTGTGGTGTTTTTGGTCAATCCATTCCTTGACCCAGGCCAGCTTCTGAATGGGGCTTTAGTGACTTGTATTCAAGTAGTGGTGGGGCTAACAATCAGCCATCAGCAAAAGCAGTGAAAAGCAGTCGACACTTGCCTCTCTCTACATAATATCTATTTCATTAAACCACCAATATTCCTGATTCAACTCCACTGCCTTGTCCTTGCATACCACAACTCTTTCCCTCAGATTCTAGACCCAGTAGCTGCTGTCTTCCCCATTTGTTAAGGGTTGGCAATCTAGTGACATCATCAGGCCCAACTCAGAAAATCTCAGGGTTTGGGGATGCATTGACAGGGTTTTTGGATGCTCTGCATCAGTTGTCCACAATCAGCATTTAACAATATCAGGACTCTGCATGGGACATTGTGGCATATGGCCTCATTGCTCTGCACTGATCCTAACAAGGTGCAAGGCTTTTTATCTCAATTGACTGGTTGTGGCCAGGAACAGGTTGGTCTATAGGATGAATCTGAATATTTGTTTAACATTACTTGAACCTTCCTGTGCAACTGTCCCGGTTGCACAGGAAGATTACTAAACACACTTAAATGAAACTGTATAATGTATTATTGACTTAGCATTCTTGGTGTATGCCTATCCTTCACAATTGTTATCTCATTCATCTATATAATGAGTCAGTGAAAGCAATTATTATCCCCATTTTATATACAGGAAACTGAGGCTGAGGAATAGTGAGGTGCTCAAGGTCACCTAGGGCGCTCACAGCTCTGTAGGGAGTTAAATCAGTGCTGGGGAAAATAATGCAGAAATTCAGGATTCAAGACACCACCTGCATTTGTGTATTTTACACTCCTTAAAAGAAAATTATGGATGATTAACAAATGATCATGTCTAATTTTTGATACCCAAATCTGGGTTGTAATAAAGCTGATTTTCAAGAGTACAAAACCTGGAAAAGAAATCTGTCTTTTGAAGGGCATTAAAGTTTGCAAGTAAATTGGTATTTCATGGGTACACAAACCCATAATTCAGTCTTTTGAAGCATCTGTATTAATTACAGAACCCATGATTGCTCATTTGAATGCTATTTTAAATACTTGTTCCAAAAACAGTTTGAATCCGGGTCTCCCATATCCAAATTTAACAGCCCATTCCCTGGCTCTCATCCCAGACCTCTTCTAGAGTTCCATTCCTATAGTAAGTCACGCTCATCACTTGCAAGATCTTGCTTCTCACATATGGATATGCATTGTTTCACATCTTATTCATTTCTGTTCAGAACTTAAGCATCTTGCCATTGCTGGCTTTATTTCCCCTAAACTGCTCCACTCTGGAGACAGCATGCATCCATCTCTTCATCACAGTTGCTTCTAAAAACTCAGAGGAGATGGCACTGGAATCAAGGAAACACTGTTTTTCTTCAGAATATTTGGGCCATCTTTTATAGAGGTATTTGTTTTTACGGGTTGAAAAGATAATTCTTAATGGGCAGTAAATTTGACATGACTCACAAACATTCTTGCTGCCTATGTATTCTCTATAGTTTAATGCTTCTAGCATAGAACTGGTCTTGATTTAAAATAAAGGAATGTTCTAGGAGCCATTCTGTAAGCATCACCCAGTGTCTATTCTTCATAGGTGGAACATGCTGAAAGCTTGTCCTGGCATGTCGTCCCAAAGACATCAGAGGCAAAAGGTCAAGGTGGCAAACCTTCCAGTACTATCCACTTAAGTGAACCACTTATATGTTTTCAGAAATGACTTTTTTTTAAGCAAGCATATTCTGGTAGTTTACTACAGAAGACTCTTTTCTGCCTGCGGAACAGTTTCCAGTTGGCTTCTCATAATACAGTCTGGATTTCAAGGTCTGGATTTCAAATCTACACTTTGTAGAGAATCTAGCAGTGATGGTTTGGACAAAACCAGAAGCAGGACAAAACTGTAATACTAGAAACTATGTAGAGTTTCCATGCAAACTATCCCTTTGCAATAGAACATAAGAACAGCCCTGCTGGATCAGGCCCAAGGCCCATCTAGTCCAGCATCCTGTTTCGCACAGTGGCCCACCAGATGCTGCTGGAAGCCACAGGCAGGTTGAGGGCATGCCCTCTCTCCTGCTGTTATTCCCCCCAACTGGTACCCCCCAGAGGCCCCCGCCCCTGAGGCTGGAGGTGGCCTACAGCCCTCCGACTAGTAGCTGTCAATAGACCTCTCCTCCATGAAGTTATCCAAACCCCTCTTAAAGCCATCCAGGTTGTTGGCTGTCACCACATCTCGTGGCAGAGAATTCCATGTTGATTATGCGTTGTGTGAAAAAGTACTAAATAGGTACTAAAAAGTACTAAATAAATAGGATAATGCATGTCATATAAAGCTGCCTTATAGAAAGGCTGTTCACACGAGTAGCCCTACTACTTGTAGGCTACTAGTGTGACGCTCTGGATCGAGTCTGATCACCACGCTGTCCTTCTGGGTAGCCCAGAGTTCCCCCTCCTGAGGCTTTTACTGAGGTAAGAGGGCAGGAGTGATGCATATGCCCTCTTACCTCAGTCCCCAGTTGTGTGTGCCTGGCTCTAGGCGCACACCCTGGTTATTTGTGCCTACAGTGCCCAGCACATGGGGAAATCCCCCAGTGCATTGCACTCCTTGTGCAGTGCATTGTGGGATTTCTGGAGGCCAGGCTGCATTTCCCCAGGCTCCAGATTGTTGCCAGATTTGGCTTTTTAAAAGCCAAATTCTGGGTTACGGAGTCCAGAACACCATGCTGCTTGCCACCATGAGCAGAACACAACGCTGCTTGCAGCAGCACTCATCTGGGTCTGCGGCACGGTGAGTGGGGCAGCATCATTGCTTATGTGGGGGAAGGCAGGAGTGATCATGCCTTCCGCCCAGCCTTCCCCGGCTCTGAGAAGAGGAGGTCATGTGTACGACCTCTCTGAGTCAGAGCATTGGTCCATCCAGCTCAGTATTGGCTGCACTGAGGTTGTTCACATAGCCAAAAAGGGGGTAAAAAACTTGCCCTACTCTTTTCTTGGTTGTGTGAACAGCCTCAGTGCAGACAATACTAAGCTGGATGGACCAGTGCTCTGACTCAGAGAGGTCGTACACATGACCTCTTCTTCTCAGAGAGGTATGGGAGCTGTGTGCTCTCCCAAATTTTTGGTTGTGTGGAAGCAAACAACTAAGGAGGAGCAGAGGAGCTCTAACCCCTGGACCTTGGGGCCTGAGTCCGTGGCCACCAATGTCGGGGGGGCCTCCAAATGCCCGGGGGGGGGGGCTCCAGCAGCAACCCTGCACCTGCCCCACCACGCCGAACCTCCATATTTTTAATTTCAGTCGCTGCATGGCCAAGGGGTGGCTGCCAAGGGGTGGCTGCCAAGGGGTGGCTGCCGGGGGTTGAGCACAGCAGTCCTCCCTGCCCCCAGCAGTGGTGGCCAGAAAGATGCTAAGCCCCTCCATTCAGCCCAGTGTCTTGCGTGCCTTGCAGTTAGAAAGAGATGTTGGGCCGAATGGACAGGCCCAGTGTCGCTCGAGCCACCACCGCTGGGCGTGGGGGGAGGAGGACTGCTGGGCTCATCCCCAGCAGCCACCCCTCAGCTGTGTGGTGGCTGAAATTAAAAAAAACCATGGAGGTTCAGCATGGCAGAAAGCCTCCCCCCCAAAGTAGGTTTTGGGGGGCCTCATACCAGGAGGAGGTGCCAAAATTGCCTAGGTGCGCCCCTGAGGAGGAGGGAGAAATGATTGTGTGGGAGACAGGAGTGAGGTAGGACCACTTGTCCTCTGCCTTGGTCAAATGCTGGGTATTTGTCTTACCCAGCTCATGACTTCCATACAGTCACTTCTGCCTCCTCCTACCTACTTGCTTGCTTCCACACAACCAAAAATTGGAAGTATGCACAGCTCTCAAACCTGGGTAGGATGCTTGTCCTACCCAGTTTTTGGATGTGTGAACAGCCTCACTGGCTAGTAGTGGCTCTCCAAGTTTCAGACAGAGATCATCCCCAGACCTGCCTTGGGATGCCAGGGATTGAAGCTGGGACCCTCTGTATGTAAAGCATGTACTCTACCACTGAGCTATAGCCCTTCTCAGTATGGGGTGTGTGTGCTAGGGTGCAGGTGCACCCCCTGAGAATTTGTGTTGAGTCTCATGGAGATTGGCAGTAGTAGTGAGTCAAAAAAGGCTTAACTTCTATTCTGCCCTCTCTCAGCCCTATTGGTTCTGCTGGAGTCTTGTGCTTCTCCCCTGCTTGGAATTTGTATGAAACTACAGATCCGAAGAAGCTGGCTGCTGGGCTCCTCCAAGAAGGAAAGTCCAACATTTTGTAAAAACCATCCCTTTGCTGTTTGTTTTGTTTGCTGTTTGTTTTGTTTGTGTGTGTTTGTGTGTTTGTTTTGTTTGTTCCCCTTGGTCAAGCTACTGTGTTTCTTCCCCATCCCGGCCCTATGAACCATGTGTGTACATGTGAGAGACGTCACACCCTGGGGCTGTTCTCACGATCGGGGAAAATTGGGCTAGGAAAGCCTAGCCCGATTTTTCCTGATCGTGAGAACCACCGGGGTTCTCACGATCAGGAGATCAAGAGAGAGGTTACATGACTGCAAGCAGGGAGACTACTCCTGGAATGAGGCCAACTGGGACTAATGCCTTTAGATGTTTTCTGTGTAACCAATTTGGCCACAAGGTGGTGAACTGTTCCAAGAATCAGACAAGGAAAGCTGACTTTACAGAAAGAGATTCAAATAAGAATTTCAGTGTTTCCTTGATGCAAGGTGATGAAAAATTTATTCTGGACACTGGTTCCATGGTCTATATTTCAAATCACTTAGATTTCTATACTGAACTGTTTCATATTCCTGAAGAGATTGTTCATTTGGGCAATAATACTATAATTAAAGCAAAGAAAGGTGAAGGAATTTTGTATTGCAAGTTACCAGGTGGATCAATTAAACAATTTTTTGTGAAGGATGTTTTGTATATCCCTGACTTCTCAAGCTCCTTGCTTTCAATATCCAAGCTAGAGAAACAAGGCTGTGAACTGTATATTAGAAATGGACAATGTGTTGTTACCCAGAATGGAGAAGTTTACCTTGTAGGCTCTAAATGCAAAGGCCTGTACAGTGTGCAGGAGCAACCTGTGTCAAAGACAGACAGAGAAAGACCAGCCTGGTCCAAACCTGAAGCATACCAGCCCAATGAAGTGAACCTTGCTCAGTCATGCTCACATGAAAACTGCTTGCAACTGTGGCATAGACGCCTAGGACACAGGAACTATGAGTCAATCCAGAACATGAAGGAAAGGGGATTAGTTGATGGCATTGATTTTGTACCATGTGACATTGTGACTAACTGTGTTTGTTGTCTTGAGTCCAAAGCAGTTAACAAGCCATTTCCTAAGCAGAGTGAAAGGAAGACCAGAAGACCCCTGGAGCTGATCCACAGCGATATATCTGGCCCACTACCAGCAACCATAAGTAATTTCAGATACTTTCTAACATTCATTGATTATTAGGTAAGATATACGGTTGTCTTTCTACTAAAGGAGAAATCACAGATGCTTGAGAAACGCCAGGATTATGTGGTCATGGCAAGCAACAAATTTGAGCAGAAGCCAAAGGTCCTGCGCACAGACAATGGAGGAGAGTATATGTCCAGTGGCACACAGCAGTTCCTTAGAGAACATGGAATCATGCATCAAACCACAGTAGCTTACAACCCATCACAGAATGAAGTGTCAGATAACAGAACTCTACTGGACATGGTAAGATACATGCTTGCTGATGCACACCTCCCACAGAAACTCTGGGGAGAAGGCATCATGACTGCTACATACATACAAAACAGAATGCACACAAAGCCTGTAGGAACAACATCATATGAACCTTGGCATGGTCATAAGCCATCCATGACACATTTGCGTGTATTTGGAAGCACGGCTTACTCATACATCCCAAATGAAAAAGGACTAAATTAGGGGCTAGGGCCACAAAAGGGATTTTTGTAGGCTACTCAGCACAATTCAAAGGCTACAGAATTCTGGATCCTAACACCAACAAGATAACCATAAGCAGATCGGTGTATTTTGATGAGAATGAAAGAGCTACATCTTCAGAGGGGGCCTACACCGAAGCAAGCAACCAGACCAAACACCTTGATGACTGGATTATGCTTCCTGATCTCCGTGGAATTGAGGAGGAGAAGGAGACAGCAGATCCAGATCTAACCACACTCAACACAGACCCCCAGAGATCCACTAGACACACCTGAGATAATGGAATGGACAACAGAGGGTGAGGTGAGGCGCTCAACCAGAGGTGTTCCAGCCCCGAGACTGTCCTACTTCGCAAGAATGGCGGAACAACCAGAACTCTCATCATGGGAGGAAATATCCCAGCTACCACAACCAGAAGCCCAGAAGTGGAAACAAGCTGCAATTGAAGAGCTTGAGGCTCTACAGAAAAACAAAACCTGGACTCTTACTAAGTTACTTCAAGGGAGGAAAGTTATAGGCTGCAAATGGGTTTTCAAATGCTGATGGTGAGATTCAGCGCTACAAAGCCAGATTAGTAGCAAAAGGATATTCACAGAAATATGGAGAAGTTTATGATGAAACATTTGCACCAGTAGTCAAACACACCACAGTAAGGACTCTGTTAAGTATTGCTGCTAGCAAAGGAATGCATGTTGAACACCTAGACATGAAAACTGCATTCTTGCATGGCGAACTAGAAGAGGACATTTACATGCAACAACCACCAGGTTTCTTAGAGAAAGGCAAAGAGGACCTTGTGTCCAAACTGTAAAAGAGCATTTATGGTTTAAAACAGGCTGCCGGGCATGGAACGCAAAACTTTGCGAGCATGGAACACAAAACTAAATGATATGCTGCTTCAAGCATACTTCAAAAGAAGTGAAGCTGATCCCTGCCTGTACATGAAACACAGAGATGGCAAATGGACTTACATTTTGGCGTATGTTGATGATTTGATTCTTGCCTATGAGAATCCAGATGACAGCAAGGAAATAATGCATCATCTAAACAGAAATGTGGAAGTCAAGTGACTTGGCAACACTGCACACTACTCGGGCATTCAAGTACAAAGAGAGAAAGATGGAAGTTTCCTCATCAACCAAGAACAGAAAATGAAAGACCTGATAAACCTGCTCAGACTGGAAGATGTGAATCCTACACCAACTCCAATGGAAGTGAACTACATAAAGCAAGAAGATCAAACTGAGCCACTATCTGACAACCATAGATATCGTGAAACATTGGGTAAACTTCTATACATTAGTATAGTCACTAGGCCAGATATTAGTACAGCGGTTGGCTTACTTTGCAGAAAGACTGCATCACCAACAGTCAAGGACTGGAATGCGATTAAGAGACTTGTTAAGTACCTAAAGGGTACTGCTCACTTTAAGCTCAAGCTACCAGCTAACAGTCAACCAAAACTAGAAGCATACGTAGATGCAGACTGGGGTGGAGACCTAACAGAAAGGAAATCCACCAGCAGTCAAATAATTTTCTATGGAGATGGAGCCATAAGCTGGTCAAGCACAAAGCAAGACATAACAGCATCATCAACCACTGAAGCAGAATATGTATCTGCTGCACAGGGCTGTCACGAGATACACAGGGCTGTGTCGACTATTGAAAGATCTACTGCACAGGGCTGTGTCGACTACTGAAAGATCTAGGTATAGATGTACTACAGCCCAAACCAGTGTATGAAGACAACCAAAGCTGCATTCAACTCTTCAAACAAGAAGATGTAAAGAGGTGTACCAAGCATATTGATGTGAAGTACCATGTAGTAAGAAATCTGCAAAAGGATGGATTAATCAAGCTGATCTACTGCCCAACAAATGAAATGCTTGCAGATATACTCACTACCAAGACCCTGCTTTGAAAGGCTGAGAGAGAAAATGAATCTTGTGAACTGAGTCACGAGACATCGAGAGGGGGTGTTGGAAGTGAAGGACTATGCGCTGTCTCTTGTCTCAGTGACATAGGAGGACAGACTAGTAAGTCAGAGGGCTAAAACGTCAAGACATTGGTCATCCCTTCTCTACTGCTCTGACACTATCCCTTTGGAATGTGGATTGCTACTCTCAGGGACTTCCTTCCTTCCTTGTCACTTCCTCTCTCCCTTCTTCTTCCCTTCCTTCTGCCTTGCAACATGCAAGCTCCTCTCCCCTGCACCATGTGTGCAGAGATGCAGAATCCATCTGCATCCAGCTAGATAGATAGATTAGAGATTCTATCTCCTCACTTTCCTATCTAGAATGGAGTTCTCTAATAAATACTACTTATATTGATTAGAAACTATGAACTGGCTCCAAGTTACTTTACTATCAGCATACACGCACGCCTAACTAAATTCCGCTGTGTTGTGCCTCTGTGCACTCTGCTATAATGAAAAAGGGTTTCTCTTACCAGAGAGAATTCCCAACACAAAATAGTGAATTCAGCTAATTTAAGTGGCAAGGCAAGAGGAGGTAGAAGAAAAGGAATAAGAGAAAGAGCAGAGAGGAGGTGGTGAAAGGAGAAAGAAGGTGGTGTGAGATGGGCGCAAGGCTATGTGTGTGTGGCTCCCCAGAGGGGCATCAGAATCTAATCCGGCCCACCACTGGATTTGAGTTTGAGACCCCCAGGCATAGTGCATTTGCAAGAGAGATAAAATCCAAGTCCCAATATTTTCATATATTGGGGGCGGGGGATCTTATGGGGAAAAGAATCCTGTTGCCTGTTGAAATTACCTCCTGTAATTTCCTGCTGGATCTGCCCTTGGCCCGTCCCCCTGTATGTCCAGATATGAGAAGCAAGAGCTTGCAAGTAATGAGCTACTGGAATGGAACTCTTGAGGTCTGGGATGACAGCCAGAGAATGCCATGTTTAATTTGAACATGGGAGACCTAGACTAAAATTAATTTTTGCTGGAACAAGTTTTAAAAATACCACTCAAATGACCAGTCATGAATCCTGTAATCAATACAGACACTTCAAAAGACTGAATTATGAGTGAAATAAAAATATAGTTATAAAATGAAATACCCATAGAGCTACAAAATCTGAATACACCCTCAAAAGTCAGATTTCTTTTCCAGATTTTGTGATCTTGAAATTCAGGCTTAATGTAACCTGGATATCAAAACATATTTGACCTGGATATCAAAACATATTTATATTTACCCACAGTCAAGAAATCACTACCATTTATCATAGAATAGAAAGAAGTGAGGCATCAGCCAGCAGGTTTATTTCAGAGTGTAAAATATATTTATTCTGATTTCTTTTACTTAAAAGACTTCTATCGTGCCTATTTATAAAAAAAATACACAAGACAGCTTACAGTAAAATATGAAATGAAATGAAATGAAAAATAAATAACAGAGACTGAAACAAGAATAAAACAGCAGCGAAAATACAACCAACAGATCGTAAAGGAGCATAACAGCCATGCTATTAAATTGAAAGTTTCAGAAAATAGGATGATTTTAACTTGGGGTGCCTCTGAAGACCACCAGGAAACTGAAGTTAGTTCAAAAGAGAGCTACTAGATTACTAACAGGGACCAGGCTCTGGAAAGATATCTCGCCATGTTCAATGAATTTTAATGGCTCCTAGTCTGTTTCCAAGTACAGTTCAAAGTGCTGATGCTGATCTTTAAAGCCCCCTCATGACGATTTTTCCAGAGAAAACGCGATTTTTTTTTAAATTACAGAGGTTCTCAAATTTGTTTCATGAGGCAGGTTTTAATCAGTGGTGTAACTACATTGGTGGTGGCCTGTGTCCAAATTTTTGGGAGGACCGCTGTCACTGCTACTGCAGTTCCCCGCCCACCAGCTGGCCTCCACTCACCCACTTGTCACCAGCACCTCAGCTCCCGCCCCCCATTCACTCTGTTATTCGCCACTTGTCTCTGCAGCCTGGGCACGGTATAATGACATCACTGCCTGGTATGAACAGACGCTGGGTGCTGATGTCATGTCATGACTCATTAAACCGAATCTGAGACCAGTGGAGGCTGGCAGCAAATGACAGGGCAGGTGGGGGACCAGAAGCAGTGAATGGGGGGGGGGAGGCTGAGGTTGCAAATGGGGGGGTGAGGTGGTGGATGGTGGGGTGCGGGGGGGCTGAGGCAGTGAATGGTGGGGCCTGCCTCAGCTCCCCCCAATGGGGGGCCTGGCAGCTCGTATGCACTGAACACAGCTGCTCAATGGTAGATCCACCCCTGGTTTCAAATACATTTGTCACCCCCCCCAAAAAAATATTACAAACTTTTTTGTTTGTGACAGGATATCCTGCCTCTAACAGCCCTACATCCTTGCCAAACAGAAATTCAGTAAGCACGATTACCAGGAGAGTCTGCTGCGAAAAGCATCACCTCAGTTTGTGCTTCTTCTCGTACATCTCTTTAAGGACACAGATACAGGGCCAGTAAACGAATTGGCAAGCATACCACTACAGGAAAAAACTGGAACCCATTTGGTATTTCAATGTGTTTTTTGGTATCTTTCCTTCTTGACTGTGAATTAAATATACTAGCTTGTGCATGTCCAAGATGCCCTACAATGCTCTCAGCTAATCTGTATGAGTCAGTAGATATATAATCTTTATGTTCTTTGCCAGAATTATACTTGCTGTTGTTAATACATTGCTGATTAAGTCCCTGTCTTGTGGTTTCACTGAGTCTTTTAAAAGACCAAACAGTAAGACTGCAGAGTCAATAACAGATTAGGTCATATCACTTCATGCAACATTTTAAGGATCACTCTCCTATCAATACACAGGTTTCTAAAGTGGATGACACTGTCTTAATACTCTGCTTGCCTCTGTTTAAGAGATATGCTCCTTATTTCCTGGTACCTGACCCTGATCATTCACTCTGCTTATTTTGCCTCTATTTCCCCCCACTTTCAGGCATGTTAAAATTGGGTGTCTTTGTTGCGAGGGTAGTTCTTCAGGGCTTATAGGAACATAGGAAGCTGCTTTATATTGAGTCAGATCATTGGTCATCTAGCTCAGTGTTTCTCAACCGCCGGTCCATGAGGAATTAATCCCCCCACCAAACAATTTCGAGCCGATGAGGGCCACCACTGCTGGGAGCTCTCCGGAGCTCATTTCTAGGCAGGCAGCCCTCACTGCTGGGATAACGTTCATTTCGAGGAAGCTTAATGAGTGTTATCCCAGCAGCGAGGACTGCCTGCCTAGAAATGAGCTCTGGAGAGCTTCCAATGACGAAGCATTTGAAATTCTTTTGGGGGGGTGCCTGGAGGTGGGAGCGAGGGGGGGCAACCCCTTTACTAGCTGCTGGTCCTGGAAACTGTGGACAAAGGATGTACCGGTCCATGACTCCAAAAACGTTGATCTAGCTCAGTATGGTCTGCATTTTCTAGTGGCTCTCCAAGTTTTCAGGCAAGGGTCAAGAGTCTTTCCCAGCCCTACCTGGAGATGCCAGGGATTTGACCTAGAACCTTCTGCATGCAAAGCAGGTGCTTTACTACTGAGCTACAGCCCCATTCCCAGAGTCTCTAGCAGTTAATCCTTGGTAGCCACCTAACAGCACAGCGGGGAAATGACTTGACTAGCAAGCCAGAGGTTGCTGGTTCGAATCCCTGCTGGTATGATTCCCAGACTGAAACATCTATATCTGGCAGCAGCAATATAAGAAATGACATCATCTCACACTGCGCAGGAGATGGCAATGGTAAATTCCTCCTGTATTCTACCAAAGACAACCACAGGGTTCTGTGGGTGCCAGGAGTCAACTTGACGGCACACTTTACCAAACAATATGCTATGTTAAATGCATAGTTTGGACCAGTGTGCTTGTTCTCTACCCCCTCCCCCAATTAAATAGCAGCTGTTGCGGGGAGGTGACCTGGGAAAGAGGGGATGCTTTAAACGTCCCCCTCTGCCACAGTCCCAATCTAGATCGGGCCTCTGTGGCTGCACCTTGCTCTGGGAGGCAAGTTCCAATTGGAGAGGCAGTCTGGATGAGGCTGTTGCTCAGTGGAAGTTCACATGCTTTGCATGCAGAAGGTCCCAGATTCCGTATAAGGGAAGTGTTTCACGTCTAGGCTTTTCCATTATCTAATACAGAGAAAGTGACTGATGCTCCAAAAGGAGCTCATAAAGCCAAGTAAGGTATAGTTTTTGCAAAAATAAAAAGTCAGGATCAGGTGACACATCCCTTTTTATTGTCACAACAACCCTGTGAGGTGGGTTCAGCTGAGAGAGACAGTGATTGACCTAAGACCACCCAGTGAGCTTCATGGCTAATCAAAAATTTGGACTCGTGTTTCCCTAGTCCATTTTAGCCAGTAGATCACACTGGCTGACATCCTGCACAAATGTAAACATTCTACCACGTGGGTAACTTTGCGTAGTATGTCAGCCACTGGCTTTTGATCTCTGTAAAATAGCATTGAATGAAATGCTTACAGCCATGATGCATAATACAGAAGGACCTCGTTAATCACAGGTCCAGCATCTGTGGTTTCGCATATCCGCGGTCAGGTAATTGGCACCTGACCTCGGAATTCGCTAGAAATAAAATGGCAAAAAGAGGGCTAAACCCACATATCCACTGATCAGGAGCTCATTTCCAGTCACTATTTTGAGATTGGGAGCCATTTTATGGCTCATTTCCCAAAAAATACGGCAAAAAAACCCTGTGATTTTTGGCCAATTTTTGAATGATTCTTTGCTCGGCGGGGAGATTGCTGGACTTCTGGGGACCCACGGAGCATGGTAGGGCACTTTATTTGGCTTTTTACCATGGTCTTTAACCATTTTTGGACCATTTCCCTTCCCTTAGGAACCCAACCCCCAGATTTCCATTGCCCCAATGACTTGGTATTCGCAGTTTCAGTACCCACACTTCTAGCTGAGAATGGAACCCTGAGGTTTTCCTGTAGTAGAATATTGGAGGCAATTGAGGGGTGCCTAATTTGCATCCATCTAATTCTGTGTGGTTGTATGACCCACAACCCTCCCCACTAGTAAGCTACCAGTCAAGTTTAGTGGGTTGCATGCAGCTTGGCAGTTCGCAAATTGTACAGATCTGGTATTGTCAAAGTCCTGGATTCTTCCTGAGGCCGGGGATATGACCCTGGCTCTTTAAAACCCCAGTCCCTGCCTTTTAGACTGAGTGATGTGTTTTCTAGTGAGAAGAACCTGACAGATTGTACCCTTGCTTGCCACCCTTCTTCACACTCTGTCTCCATAGCCCCCTGCCCTGACTTCAACCGGGCTGCTTGCCTCTGGCCCATCTGCTCATTAACTGCAGCCTGACCTCTTGGCCTGCCTTGCACAACACCATTTGCCTTTGCTCCCACATGACTAGGGGTTTGCTCCCTCCTGATGTCGGAGCTCTGACCCTCTTACCGCTTGCAATACCAGTGAACCTGACATCAGATCAGACTGAGCGGCGGTCAACAGCTGGTCAGCAGCAATAGCCACAACCTCGGGTGTTGCTATTGATTTAGATCAGGGATTCTCAAACTTGGGTCCTCAGGTGTTATTGGACTTCAACTCCCATAATCCCCAGCCTCAGTGGCCTTTGCTTGAGGATTATGGTAGTTGAAGTCCAATAACACCTGAGGACCCAAGTTTGAGAATCACTGATTTAGATCAACAAAAACATGGCACAGTTCTTAAACTGGGAAGTTCTGGAGTGTGATCTGACTAGTCTGTGTAACCAGATCAATACATTGCTTTTATTCTATTTTATTACGGAACATAGGAAGCTGTCTTCTACCAAGTCAGACCATTGGTCCATCTAGCTCAGGATTGTCTACACAGACTGGCAGTGGCTTCTCCAGGGTTGCTGGCAGGAGTCTCTCTCAGCCCTATCTTGGAGATTCCAGGGAGGGAACTTGGAACCTTCTGCTCTTCCCAGAGTGGCTCCATACCCTGAGAATATGTTCCTGTGCTCACACATGCAGTCTCCCATTCAAATACAAAGCAGGGTAGACCCGGCTTAGCAAAGGAGACAATTTATGCTTGCTACCACAAGACAAGCTCTCCTCCAGAGAGGAGACCAGTATCTCCTCCTAAGTGATGAGCATGTCATATTTCATTTCATTATATGTTTTAAAGTGACAAGTATGTTCTAAGCTTGGAGCTGGTTGCTGAAAATCAGTGCTCTAGTTTCTGTGCTAGCAATGAGCATTCATTCCACATAGACACTCAACACATTCCAAAATCACTGAAACAGGAAGCATGAGCAAACTGTGCCTCCTGCTTTCATCCTTTTTCTGTAACATTAAGAAATCAAACTTGTGCATCTCACCTGTAAGAAGGTCAACACATGGGTAGCCTCTCCTAGTGCATACATCATTGTTCTTATG
The DNA here is from genome assembly GCF_027244095.1 of Hemicordylus capensis. Classification (NCBI taxonomy): domain Eukaryota; kingdom Metazoa; phylum Chordata; class Lepidosauria; order Squamata; family Cordylidae; genus Hemicordylus; species Hemicordylus capensis. Next base: position 33,856,928 of record NC_069660.1, on the reverse strand, counting down.
TTCTTATCATTGCATAAAGAGCAGAAGCAATCTAAACATATTTACTTGGAAGTATGTCCCAGGGAATTCAATGAGACAGTAAAGGTAAAGGTAAAGTTGTGCCATCAAGTCAATGTTGACTCCTGGCGACCACAGAACCATGTGGTTTTCTTTGGTAGGAGGGGTTTACCATTACCTTCTCCCACACAGTATGTGATGATGCCTTTCAGCATCTTCCTATATCGCTGCTGTCCAATATAGCTGACAGTAGGTGAAGACACACCAAAAAAGCTATAAAAAGAGAGCAGGTTCTTCAGCTCTGGAATGGGCCCAGTTTGCTCCTGGCTTCACAACTTAATTGCCAGACGTGGAACATAGGAACATAAGAAGCAGCCATATACTGAGTCAGACCATTGGTCTATCTATATCTGTATTGTCTACACAGACTGGCAGTGGCTTCTCCAAGGCTGCAGGCAGGAGTCTCTCTCAGCCCTATCTTGGAGATGCCAGGGAGTGATCTTGGAACCTTCCCCATGCAAACATGCAGATGCTCTTCCCAGAGCGGTTCCATCCAATAAGGGGAATATCTTACAGTGCTCATACATGTAATATCCCATTTATATACAACCAGGGCAGACCCTGCTTGGTAAAGGGGACAAGTCATGCTTGCTACCAGAAGACCAGCTCTTATGCATACCAGCAAATCAAACACTTGCTCGCCTTTCAGTCTTGCCCCACCCGTCCTGTTTCAGATGTGCTGCGGCTCTTTTTTGTTTTTAAGGTGATCCATGCATTTTTCTGTTTATCTGTAGCATTACCAATAAAATAGGAAATTTTTTTAAAAAGTGCAAAACTGCTCTGGAGATCGGAAAGCTGAAGGTTTCTTGCTGACCTTACGGGCACCAGTCAATCAGTACTGTGCACAGAGCTTCTGCTGAAAATTTGGGGAACCACTTTTTGTTTGTTTTCACAACTGGATACTGAAGGGGAAAGGTAAATTCAGACTGGGCCCAATGAACTGCCTTCAAGTTGATCCCACAGCTCTGTAAATGTTGTGTCTGATTTCACCCTGACTTCCCGTTAAGCATGCTTAGAATTAGAGCATCAGCTGCTTTCTGGAGAACTCAGCAAAGAGCAGCACCACAATCAGCTAATCCGAGGTCTCAAATTCTGCTTGCAATACTTCCTTGCCCTGTTAATATTTGCTGAATGCAGCAATGGGTGGAGGTGGGACAAGCACTTTCAGATGCACAGAGCTTGAGCAAATGTGAATGCTGTGGAGCTGTCAAGGCTCCCTCACCCTTTGGGGGTGTGTGTTATTTTAAGGCCATCCTTAGAGCTTTTGCTTGCCTGGATTACAGGATCTGTGACACCAACTGGAAGGGAAAAAAAATTGAAATATCCCTCCTAAGCCTTTGAAGTCTCTGAGCCTGATAGTTCTGAAATCAAAGGCTTTAGAATTAGAAAAGAAAATACAGGGGTGAAGGGGAGAAGTCATAATGAAAATATTAACCTAGAGAAGACTGCTCCCATGTTCAACAGCTCTTATTTATTTATTTTATTTATTTTATTTATTCAATTTTTAAACCGCCCTTCCGAAATGGCTCTTGTGTCAAAGTGAAAAATGAGACGGCAAAGTAAAACTGCATTTGTAAAACTTCTCTTTGGGAAGCAGTTAGAACCTTGCCCCTCCTGTTCCATCATATATAATGTGCCTCCTCCAGGCCCACTTCACATATTAGGGAGGAGCTCTAGCTCAAGGGCACTAAAAGGGTGTTATTATGGGTGCACTCATGAAGGAGGAGAGCTGGTCCTGCTGTAGCACGCATGACTTGTTCCCTTTGCTAAGCAGGGTCTACCTTGGTTTGCATTTGTATGGGCAACTACATGTGAGAACCTTAAAATAGGGCAGGACTACACAACTTCACCCTCCTGCAATGTTGGACTAGAACTCCCATAATTCCTGATTATTTGGCTATTGTGATTGGGGATGATGGGAGTTGTATTCCCAAAACAGCTGGAGGATCCAAGTTGTGCAGCCCTGCCTTAGGGAATGGGCCATGGCTCAGTGGAAGAGCATATTTATACTTGCAAGCAGAAGGTTTCAGGTTCACTCCCTGGCATCTCCAGGTAGGACTGAGCAAGACTCCTGCCTGAAACCTCGCCGAACTGTTGCTAGTCAATGTACAGTGGTCCCTTGACTTACGAAGTTAATCCGTTCCGAATGCACATTTGTAGGTCAAAAAGTTCGTAAGTCGAAAAGCGGTTTCCCATAGGAATGCATTGGAAACGGATTAATTCGTTCCGGAGCCTAGGAAAAAGACCCAGACACCCAGTTTTATGTGCAAAACTCTTTATCAAGTGCACTTTAAAGGCATGCAAAATGCAAACTCCGCAAACTCTGCAAACTCCTGCGGAGCATTGCTCGCCATGGGGCAACGACCACATTATCAAAATTCGTAAGTCGAGGAAACCGCATCTAAAATTCGTAAGTCGAGGAAACCGCATCTAAAACTGCCAACGGTTTTCCGTTCGGATGTCGAAAAATTCATAAGCGTGCGGCCACTTTTTCCTTTCGTAAGTCGAAAAATTCGGTTGTCGAGTAGTTCGTAAGTCGAGGGACCACTGTAGACAATATTGAGCTAGATGGATTCAGTATAAGGCAGCCTCCTAAGGGTGTTCTTCCTATGGGTAGAGCACCCAGAATGCCCCTGGTTCAGTCTCTGATATCTCCAGTTTCAATCCTCCCAAAGGTTTCAGGACAATGCTAATGGCACTTTTCTTTTCAAACATTTCACTTCTTGTGTGTTGTTATAAGAGAGAATGAAAAAAGAATATGACCTTTCCTTCGAATGAGTTTTTATTAAATTGCAAGCTGTCTTGCTCTCTCTCTGCCTTCAGCATCACAGGAAGCCATATGCACATTCATTTAAATTTAATCAATTAATTGATCGGTTGAAAAGGCAAATTGTTAATTGACCAACAATTACTTAATCCACTGAAAGCTTTATGAAAAAGCTTCCTTTCACGTCTGCACCACAAGCCAATATTTGGTACGTTGACTCAGAAGTGAGCCTCACTGTGTCCAATGGGGCTTATACTCTCAGGTATATGTACACAGGATAAGATTGAAGCCTTAGCTCCTCATCGATCTGCATATGTAGGTGAACATAGACTCTAGCTTGGGAGAGGCCACACTAGAACCCATTTGTCATTGGTTCAGAACGTCCAGTGTTACCTCCTGTGAAGTTCTTCTCCATATAATCAATGATCTGATCGTAGTCACTGATGATGTTGTCTCCATGGATGATCACAGGTACCTCTTCCCCAAGATTGAGCCGCATAAACCAGGGCTCTTTGTGCTCAGTGAGTGGCATGCTAACATCCCGCTCCTCACATGGTAACCCCTTTTCTGCAATGACCAGGCGGACCTGGAAGGAGAAATGAAAGCAGAGATGACTCAGTGCTGCTCAGTAGGCTTTGAAATACAGGGCAAGATCCAGACTAAGGGCTCTTCTAGATAAATAAACAGCAATAAACAGCACTGTGAAATAAGCTTGCGAGTCAGTTGAAGGCAAGAGCTTCAGACTGCAGGATCTTTCACAATTTCCACAGCGCCACCTGCTGGCCAGCTCTTGAAAATGAGAGCTTCACACACAGCTCTCACAGACTCCTGTTCTTTTCTCCAGAGCAATCTCACATGCAGGTCATACCGCCAGCAGGACTCTCCATGAGCACAGTACCACCTGCTAGCCAGCTCTTGCTTTCAGTGATTAACCTTCACTTTTCCCTATTTATCAGAAAAGTAGTATGAAAAGTGGTGGGTTAATCATAGAAAAGAAGAGCTGGCCAGCCGTTGTAACTGTGGAAATTACAAGTCCTTGCTGACTGTGTGACTGCCTGTGAGATTGCTCTAGACACAGGTGTGAGAGTATGAGGATGCTGAGTAAGCTTTCAACTAATTATTAATTAATTAATTATATTTCTGTACTGCCATTTGTCTGCACTGGGAGGTTCACAACAAACAAAACAGAGACATAATCAAAACCAGCAAAATGATCAGAAACTAAGACAACATGAAACAGTTTAAAACAACGTAACATAACTTTGCAAGCGCTTTTCAAAGTGCTGTTTATTGTCGTCTGGAAGAGTCTTAAGTTAGTCATCATAACTAAGTACGATTGAAACGAATGGACCTCAAGTTAGTCATGACAAACTTGTCTCCATTATTTCAGTGGTGCTTTGTGCTCAGGCACTATACAGTGTTGGTCTACAAACACTTATCTCAGTGACTGCTTTGCACATTACTAGACCTTCCAGGCATTCACAAATAAGTAGTAAATGACAATGTGATGTAGGCAATTAACATATGTCAAAGAAACACCTCCTACTGTTCCAGTGCTGAGAATCCTGAGAATCCTCTAGTCCAGTGCTTTTCAAAGTACCCAATACTGGATCACGGAACATTAGGCACTAAGTCCCTTGCAAATTAAATTTTCTATGACCCATAACATTAGATAAGTGAAATTCAACCTGATCATATCTTACATCGTGTTCAAACCATTTTATGTCTTTGTCTAATATGTCAGTTAAATGCTAAGTAGTTTCAATAGCATGCTTTGTCCTACTGTGATTTTATGAAAACTCTTATGAGAATTAATTATTCTTTTGGGTTTCAGGGTGAGTGATTGCTTTCAACTGGGTTATGAGAAAAGATGTTTGGAAACCACTGCTCTAGTCCATATGGCCGTCCATATAAAGATCCTATTATGTATTGCTATAGCATGTTATATGAATAAAATATTTTCTACATTTAAAGTAAAAAAAATTTTTATTTTATGTGTAAAAAAATTCTTAACTCATTTGTACCCCAATCATTTTGTAATACAGCTGCTTTTTATAATGTATATTTTATTTTTATGTTTATTATTTATTTATATATTTATGTTGATATCTATTTTTAAAATTCTTTTTAATGATGCTTCTTATTTAGAAAGAGTTTTGCAATCTTTATTGGCAACTTTGTAATGTAAGTCACTGGCCTCCTTCGGATATAATGCCAGACCAGAGGCAAACATGCCAGAAGTTTGAGTTTGTGGTCGATTCAAGTTTGTGGTCATCCAAATCTATGAAACGGTGGTTTTGTCACCCAAATGTGGGTTGGTTTTTGACCCCAAACCTGAATTTGAACCTTTGGTTTGTAGTGAGTTTCTCTGCTGAAACCTCTAGTTCCAAAAGGCCATTATTTGGTCCAAATCCCACCACGGCTGTAACCTGGGTTTTATGCTGTGGCTCCTCCTGAAACCATAGAGAGGGCAGCTCAGAGCATCCCAGAAATGCATCAGGCTTAATGCCAGCTGTACTTCTCACTGGCCACCCCTCTGAGCTGTTGCCACACCCTCCATCATGTCTGCATTCTTCCTGCCATTGACTGGGAACAGGAATGCCACGTCCAGGGGTGTAGCAAGGTTGGAGTGGGCCCAGAGACAAGATTTTAAAATGCCCACCCTGCACTGAAGCTCAGCTCATGAAGTAAAGAAATCTTAAATGAGGCTGCATAGTGGTAACAAAAAGCATAGTAAAATTTATAAACTATGTGCCACAATAGAACATCATCCTAAATTATTTTTTTAAAGGTTTTGTAAATCGTGGACGATGCAAGTCATTTAATGGAACTAGAGAAAGACATGCTGTTCTGGTAGCTCCAGGTCTTAACACTCACATCAATTTCAAAGTATGAATACAACTGAAGGAAGCCCGGGCAGGTGCACAGCCGGGGGAGTCAGTCATGTGACTTGCCTCTGGGGGGCCCCCCAAGGCAGTGGGCACCCAGACAACTGTCTCCCCTTGCCCTATTATAGTTACACCCCTGGCCACATCCCTAGCATTCATCCATTTAAAACAGGGCTGCTCATCCTTGGCCCTCTTGCAGATGTTGGCCTATAACTCCCATAATCCCTGGTGATTGGCTGCTGTGTCTGGGAATTATGGGAGTTGTAGTGCAAAAACAGCTGGGGGGCCAAAGTTGAGCAGGCCTGATTTAAAGGGAGAGAACCACATTGGAGAAAGCCTGCTTTCCCCTGTGCCTTATGGGAACTCCTTGTCCATCTGAACAAAAAGAATGGGATAACAAGATGGGCATAGCAAGAAAGGGCTCAAGCAATGCAGGACTGCAGAGCAGAGATATGTGCACAAATACATGACACCCTGGTAACACCAGAAACTGAGCAACTTGGTTACTTCCCTGCAAAGGGCACCCATGCCAGGGGAGTGATACCATGTTGCTTGGCAGAAACACCAATGTGCCAACCCCATGCATAAACCCACAGAAACCCTGGCCATGGAAACCTTCTTGTTGTCCAGTCACATAAAGAAAAAGACAACACATAGCCCCACAAATCCAGTGTCTGTCTCTGTCCATTTGATTGGATTTCTTGAGAAGCCTGCAAGGCACACCTTGATGCATTGCCCGGCATGCAGGACCTTTACTTGGAATTACCATACAAAATGTTTTGACAGCTTCCATCTGGGGAAGGGGAGGGGGCACATGCACAAGGAACTCATTCATGAATAACAAACCTGATCTAGTGCGGCTGCCCATCAATGCACCCTTTCAAAGGTGTTGGGTATGCTGTCTGGTTGGGCAGCAGGGCATTGATTCCCCTTGATGCTTGGACAGTGTTTGTATTTTTAAGTTTGCCAAGGATGCTGCTGCTCCCTCCAAGTGTATAGAGGGGTGCCCTCAACTCTGCACATATAGATGTGTATATCCAAATGTTCAGCCTTGCCCGCCCCCCGCCCCCCCGCCACTGCCTTGGCTTGGAGGTACTCCAGAGTGCTGTGGTACCATGTGCACTGGCAAAGGAAAGTCCATCATCAGTGGGATAACCCAACGTTTGGGTGAAAAGATAGCCCCTAGATTTTTTTTAAAGTCGCTCTGTTCTACTTTTTGTACCAGTTTGTAGGGCCTATCCCCTTCCCCTGAGTTACACGCATGTAAAGAAAGGTAAAGTGTGCCATCAAGTCAATTTCGACTCCTGGTGCCCACAGAGCCCTGTGGTTTTCTTTTGGCAGAATACAGAGGGGGTTTATTATTGCTTCCTCCCACACAGTGTGAGATGATGCCTCTCAGTATCTTCCTATATCGCTGGTTCCCAATATAGGTGTTTCCCATAGTCTGGGAAACATACCAGCAGGGATTCAAACTGGCAAACTTCTGCTTGTTAGTCAAGCATTTCCCCGCTGCACCACTGTCGTCTCAGCCTTAACTCATGAGTGGAACCATCCAGTGGGAAACAGGGAACAAACTCGAGAGCCCACTGTGACAAAAACACTTGCAACAGATGCACACTCCCTAGGACATGAGAGTGCCTGGCCATGGAGATGCACATGTGGGATGGAGGGCTGTTGCTACCCAGAATGGTTGCTAGTTCCATGCAAGCCCTGGGGAAGGCTACCCCTGCAACACATTTCCATGTCCCAGCAGTGGCCGCAAAGCAGAGTCCACCCCCACCCCCCCCGACAGTGTGTTCTCCCACCACACATATCCATGTGGTTTTTTTCCTTACACGGCTACCTGACTTGCCAGAGATCACTCAACTCTGCTAGTACCCTGCCCCAGGATACCCTGTAGCGGCCTACTTACATATGCCACAACAACGCCCCAGCCCAGCCCTTCTGGCTGTAGCCATCATATCCATCGCTGTACTTCCCCAACTCTGACTACCCGAAACCACTTGGATACTTGGAGCAAACCAGACTGCTTGGAAATCTGGAAGGATTGAGTAGCGAGGGTATGGTATGGCGTATGGGTTCAATTATTAACCAGAGATAGCAGGAGCCTCACATCAGTGTGGGGGCACCATAGTTGGATGGCCTACCTCATGAGAGTGCAGTCCAACAGAGACCCAAAGCACTTGGTGCCTCTGTTTTTGCCAGTGGACTGGCCCTCTCATGAGAGGACTAATCCTTGGCCAGCAAGCCAACATGGGGGCAAGATTGTGTTTGTTTGTTTGTTTGATTGATTGATTGTCATATTTATATACCACCTGATATATGCAGCTCTAGGCGGTGTACACAATCCAAATTAAAATGTTTTTTTAAAACCACTTGTACAGAACAAAAACAATTAAAAACAATTCACAGAGTGAAACTAATAAAATAATTTCACAGGATAAAAACAATTACACAGTTTGAAATTAATTTTAATTACAAGCCTGAGAAAACAGGTGTGTCTTAAGGATCTTTTAAAAAGCAATCAGAGATGAAGAAGCTCTTTATTTTGACAGGAAGCGCATTCCAAAGCTCTAGTGCAGCCACAGAGAAGGCCCATCCCCGAGTAGCCTCCAAATGAGCCAGTGGCAACTGTAACCAGGCATCATCTCAGATGATCTTAATAGGCAGCAGGGTTCATGACAAAGAAGGCAGTCTTTTAAATACCCTGGACCTAAACCATTCAGGGCTGTAAACCGCCCAGTGACACAAGTTTTGGGTGGTAAAGAAATATTTTAAATAAAATAATAATAATAAATAATGACAAGCACGTTGTATTTTGCTTGGAAATATATCAGCAGCCAGTCCAATTCTTTCAGAATTGGTATTACATGGGTTGTCCCAGAGACCAACCTGGCTGCCACATTCTGTACCAGTTATAGTTTCCAAACTATGTACAAAGGTAGCCCCACATAGAGTGCATTAACAGTAGTCAAGCCTGGATGTCACCAGCATATGCACCACTGTTTTAAGCTCATTTACCTCCAGAAATGGGTGTAGCTGACGTACCAGCCAAAGTTGATAAGCACACTTGGCCACAGCACACCTGGCCACAGCCTCAACCTGAGAAACCAGAGAGAGTTATGGATCCAGGAGCACTCCCAAGCTATGTACCTGATCTTTCAGAGGGAGTGTAACCCTATCCAGAACAGGCGGATCTAAGTCGGGTCTTGACCCCCCCACAATAAGTACCTCCGTCTTATTTGGATTTAACTTCAGTTTGTTATCCCCCATCCAGCCCATTACCACAAGGCAGGCATTTAGGGAAGTTATGCCATTTCCTGATGGCATTGATAGAGAAAAATAGATTTGGGTGTCATCAGCATATTGATAACATCCTACACAAAATCTCCTGATGCTCTCTCCCAGTTGTTTCATATAGATGTTAAAGAACATTGGAGACAGTATGGAGCCTTGTGGAACTCCATACAGTAACTCTCCCTTTGCAGAGCAACAGGCTCCAAATGACACCATCTGGAATCTACCTAATGGGTCCTTCATCCTTACAGAGGTGGGTTGTGGTTGCACGCCCTACCAGATGGTGGTCCGTCCATAACAATGGGAAAATTTCAGGAGTCCCCACCCATGGAACATCACCCTATCACAACAAAAGACCAAATTGAGTGTGTGACCAGCAACATGCGTTGTCCAGAGACCATCTGGGATAGGCCCATGGTCATCATGATTGCTATGAACTCCTGAGCTGCTCCTGACAACCCAGTCCCTTTGTGAACACTGAAGTCCCCCACCACCAACAATCTGGACAACTCCAGTGCCAAACCTGCAACCAGGTCCATCAGCTCAGTTAGGGACTCTGTTGAATGAAAGGTGATCTGCACACCAACATCAATATATCCTTGGCCCTAGACTTAGGTACAGACACTCGATATGGGCTAACGGAGATCCTGGTAAAGGAGACAATGTCCTTATAGGCCATGTCCATTGTGGCTGGGGATGATGGGAGTTGTAGTCCATCAACATCTGGGGGCCCAAGGTTAAGAAACCCTGTTATAGACCACAGCCATACCACCTCCCCGCACACATCCTTTCACCTGCTCCATCACAGAGTATCCTACTGGGAGAAGATGGGACCAGACTGGACCACTAGCCTCCCCTGGCCAGGTCTCCATAATGTATAGCAGGTCAGCTCCTGCATCCAAAATCATTTCATGGATTATCTCCAGTTTGTTTGGATCGACCTAGCATTACAAAATAACAAGATGAGGCTCTGTGGGAGATTGGCACTGCTCCCCAAAGTCAAAGAGCTGATAGACCAACTGAATATTCTGTTAAGTTTCTGATTTCTTATTCCAGCTCTTAGGTTTCTGAGTTCCCTTCCCCTGTAACAGCCTGCTGACCTACTAATGCCATATCTCCGTCAATTCCTCACCACCACTGGAATGGCCACCTCAGAGTCACCCCCCCCCATCACTCCATCTCTGGACAACCCAAGACACATACCTGTACCAGACTCAACCAATAATAAGGCAACAATACACCCCTATCTGCAGGTCCTGCCCCAGCCCTCAGTCCCACCATCAGAAATAACTGGGTACAGGTAAGATAAAAGGAGGGATATATAAAATTCATCAGACCTGCCTGGCATTTTTGCTAAAATAGGTGCAATAAAAGTGGAGTATGAATATCTCGATAGTAAATACAATACAACATAACATGTCCCACCATTTCAACCACACCCACTTCACAGGGACAAGTGAGCACAGTAAAATGAATGTTACAGTATCTTCCCTCAGGTACAGCTGATGGAAGGACATAAAAGCAGGCCTGTGTAAATGCCCTGTCCAGATGGCGCTGTAAAATTGTGCAATGGGGAAAAACATCATCTGGACAGAGACTAGGTAGGCAAAAAAGGCTTTCCATTTGCCAATGGAGTATTTCTCCATCTGGAAACACCTCTAGGCTGGAAACAAATAATTTTTTTAAGAGAGTTGAAAGTGGTTGAGTCAAAACTTTGCTTTTCAAGAGGAGTATTCCAGAGATGGGCAGAAGCAAGACAGAGCTATACCAGTGGGCCACAGGCCAATTTCCACTGGACATTTTAAGTGCTAATTGGCTGCTGGGATTCTTGCAAAGAATGCTGTAGTAGGTAAACCTTCATCTGATCCAGCAAAGAGCACCTTCCTTATGAGGCAAGGCTACAACACCTGGGGCTCCATGATAGAGGTCTATAAAATCATGCATGGTGTGGAGAAATTGGATAGAGAGAAATTCTTCTCCTTCTCACATAACACTAGAACCAGGGGTCATCCCATGAAATTGATTGCCAGGAAATTTAGAACCAGCAAACGGAAGTATTTTTTTCACACAGCACATACTCAACTTGTGGAATTCTCTGCCACAAGATGTGGTGACAGCCAACAACCTGGATGGCCTTAAGAGGGGTTTGGATAACTTCATGGAGGAGAGGGCTATCAATGGCTACTAGTTGGAGGGCTATAGGCCACCTCCAGCCTCAAAGGCAGGATGCCTCTGAGTACAAGTTGCAGGGGAGTAATAGCAGGAGATAGGGCATGCCCTCAACTCCTGCTGTAGGCTTCCCGTGGCATCTGGTAGGCCACTGTGTGAAACAGGATGCTGTACTAGATGGGCCTTGGGCCTGATCCAGCAGGGCTGTTCTTATGTTCTAAAGCAGGGATTCTCAATGTTTGGGTCCAATGTTTGGTGTAATTGGACTTCAACTCCCATAATTCCCAACCAAAGGCCACTGGGGCTGGGGAATATGAGAATTGAAGTCCAGTAACATCTGGGGACCCACACGTTGAGAAACCCTGTTCAAGAGTCCCAAAATTCTGGAATTCATTCCCTGTTGAGATACGAGCCTCCCCATTTCTGACAACTTTTTAAAAGTCCCTAAAGACTTATCTTTCCACCTAAGCTTTTTAATTTAACTGTGTCTTAAATGATTTTAAGGTTTTTCTTTCTGTGTTTTAAGTTGTTTTAACTTCTTGTAAACTGCCCATAGATGTAGGTTTGGGGCAGAATACAAATTGGAGAAATAATTAGATAAATAAATAAACTGGAGGGCCCCAGGCTGAGAAGGAACCACTGCTGTAACTGTTAAGAAATCCAGATTATGGCCTCTTACTTGGTAAATGCAAAACACATTAGTGGACCACAGAGCTACTAATTAAAAGGGGGCGGGAACTAGACTTGCAAGACTGAAGAAAGGCTTCTCCACCTCTCATGTGCACATACATTTCTTTTGTTCCACCTTCACCTCTGGTCAAACAGGCTTTGAAGAGTTTTGTAACAATGCAACAACCTGCAAAACTTGTTTACCAGAGGTAAAAGCAGGATAGGTTTACACACTCCTGGCAGTACTCCCCCTTTCAGACTTCTTCCATTTCTTAGAAGACTCTCATCTCTTTTCAGTCTGACTTTTCATCTCTGCCAACAATGGGCTATAGCCAAATCACTAATATCATTTGTGAAGACCACAAGAGATCATCAGACAACAAAGGTCAGAACTACAATTTAATGGCATTCACCTGGCAAGGTTCTACAGAATCTAGATTAATACATTTGCCCATTCTTTAAGAGAGCTACCATCTTTAACTTTGCTTCAGCTAGGGTTCCCAGGCCCAACTAGAAGTGTGAGCACTGTAAGATATTCCCCTCAGGGGATGGAGCCACTCTGGGAAGAGCAGAAAGTTTCAAGTTCCTTCCCTGGCTTCTCCAAGATAGGGCTGAGAGAGATTCCTGCCTGCAACCTTGGAGAAGCCCCTGACAGTCTGTGAAGACAATACTGAGCTAGATAGACCAATGATCTGACTCAGTATATGGCAACTTCCTATGTTTTTATGTTCCTATACCAAATAAGTGGAAATAGGGGGTGCTCTTCACACACACAAAAGTATCCAAAATGCTCAGTAGGAAGGGGAACGAGACAGAGGAAGATAAGATGCTCATGAGAGCAAAGTGTTCTGAGTGAACAAATGTTCCAGCTGCTCCCCAGAACCTCGGACACCACAACACTTGCAAAAAAAGTTGTTTGGTCCCCAAAATAGTCTCTATTCCTCCTAATGCAAAAGAAAAGAAAAGAAAAGAAAAGTCCTTTGGCCCCCAAATAGCCGCATATCCTCTATAAGAGTCTCTAGTTTGGCAACCCTCGCTTCAGCCTGTATTCCTACTTGGAATTATGTGTCTCTTCTATGACATACTTCTTCCTGCTGTCCATTTTACATTCACCTTTGGATAGCTTAATTAGTCTGCTTATCTCAGAGGTAAAGCACAGAATTACTTCATGCAGTGGAAGCCTAGAACAGGAAGGTAACAGCCAAGCCAGCCTTGTGAGGAAACTGATCAGAGGGCCGTATGCAGACTGGCTGCTCAACCTATGTGTCTGTAGCACAAAGAAGACACTTCACACATTATGGTAGTCCTTTCCTACAAGCGGATCAGATAGTAGCTACTAATACAAGAGGAGTGTCAGCAACGTTGTAGCTAACTATGTCAAACAGCTACTTCTCTCTCCTCCTTCAAACTCCTCCTTGAGAGCCATTTCTTAAAATACAGGTTCCCCCCCCCTGCCCCACCCACAGCTTAGCATCACCTTACCTTATCTGCTCTGCCACTGCCATCTATCTGTTCATGCTAGTCATGTAGATTCGGGGCTCTCAGGAATGTTTTTAACATTATGATTGTTACCTGCTTTTTTCAGGTGCCTTTTAATATCTGCTTTATTGGATGAGCAAATAGGAATGTGATAGACTACATCCTGCTCACTATTGTTAAAATGAGTTGATCATAATCACACATACCATTCAAACAAAAAAAGGAAAGAAACTAAGAACTGCTAACTGATCAAAGTAAAAATTATAGACCCCTTATGGAATTCAGTCATTGAGGTCATTCACATGACCGGGTGGGTGGGTGGGGGGCAGGCGGGGTTAAACTCAACTTTCCCCCCAGATGAGCGATCACATGTTTCCGGGAGCGCGGACCGTGCTCCCAGATGAGCAGTGCTGCGTGGCATAGCACGCAGCTCCAGAGGACAGGACAACATGTCCCAGCCTCTGGATATCCCACAATGCACTGCATGGCACACATGATGCATTAGGGGATTTCTCCAGGAGACAGGCACTCTAGGTGCCCATCTAGGTGTCTGCTGGGGCTGAACATAGCGTCAGCAAACATATGATCCTGGAGCCTGGGTTAAGGGCTCACTTGAGCCCTTAACCCCAGCTAAGAGCCGGGTTTAAAAGTGGGGCTGGGCGATCCTGCTTTGCCAGGATTGGGCCCAATCCTGGTGGTTCTCACATGCAGCCTAACCCAGGTCGGGCTTCCCTAGCCTGGGTTCGGGTGTGTGTGAGAACAGCCTCTTTGTCTGATACAGATAACAAACATTCACTTCAGAGAAGGAAGGGAAGAATGCAACCAAAAGGGGTCCCTTCTAGAAAGCTAGAATCTTTTCATTTACTATTAGAACATCAAGTGGCATTTTACCCACTCTAGGATTTATTTTTTGTTTGGGGTGTGTGTGTGTGTGTGTGTGTGTTTTCACCACTCTCCCTTCCAGATTCCAGGTGTATATTCTTGATCTCCCCCACCTTCTCCGCCTTGTCCATTAACAGAGACTAGATAGAGATTGCCTGCTCTTTTACTTTCAGCACAGCACCTGGCACTACATAAGTATGAAATGTTAGTTAAAACTTCAAGCAACGTCAAGTGGCTGTGGATGCCACTCTGCATTGGAAAACCTGTCTATGTTCAGGGTGGGGGGATCACGCGCTATAGCATTTTTCAGAATTGTAGCATTTTTTAAATGCAGCTGAAGAATTTAAAATTTGAGTGCTTTCCCAGTCTTACATGGAAAAAGCTAGACTAGAACATTGATCCCCTAACAAGATAGCTTTCCACGGACAGGAGGGGGTTTTTTTCTTCTTGTTGTGGGGGAACATTCAACGGTGCAGTCCCCACCGAAATCCCAATAGGGCTATATCACATGGTTTTTCTTAATATGTAGGTTGGCTGTGCATGCTGTAAGTGTAAGTTAATGGCTGCCTAAGAGAACTGCATTTTCTGCAGATGAGACGTGCTGCGAATTGTACTATAGAGAGCAAGGACTCTGTTGAGATCCTGACACGTTCTGCTTAAACGCCTTCATCACACCAAAGAAATCAACTCTGCAAGTTCTTTGTGTTGTTTTCATCCTGAAGTGTCCTGCTTTGCTACCTTTAGCTGGCAAAAGCAATGAATGTGGATAAAACCCTTAAGCTTCTGTCTGATTGGATTGATGGTTTCATCGCCAAATTAGCTAGCTTTTGGACTGTGAGTGAGAGGGTTTTTTTCTTTGGCTTAGCCAGACCATGATTCTTTTCCAGCAGGTGCTGGGATCTGCTGAGACAGGAAAGATGGAATATGCATTCCTTCTCCACCCACGCTGCTCAGTAGTTTTGTTGGGGGGATGGGGGAAGCACAGCTCAGCCGGCTTGGCAAGCTTACCTCTCTTGCTACCATCTGTGAGATTCAGAGATTCACCTTGTGAAAGAAACTAGCAGGAACAAGTCCTGATTGGACTTGTAGATAGTATGCAATCTTATGGTTCTTTCTAGTATGTACTGTCTCACTAGTGCAACACGGGACCTACAGTGCAGAGGGTTTGGGGTCTTTTTTTACCACGTAGAAGTCACTTCTGTGTAGGTTTTAGCACAATTGCCTCATTTAGATTATAACATGTGATGACATGCAAATTGTTGCATGCACACATGGGATAGAAGTGCCACTGGACAGCCATGAGACATATGCAAACTGTTTGATTCTCCTCCATCGATCATCACGTGTAACAACTGACAAGTTTGCATAAATCACTGCATGCAGATGTTCTGGGAAACCAGCTGAGGTTTCCCAGCACATTTATGCACATGCACACACCCCTCAATAACTACAGGTGATGATCTGCAGAGGAAAGTCATGCCATTTTGAACTTTGGGCATGAAGCAGCTTTAAAGCATAGTAATAAGAAATGGGACCTGCAAGAAAATGTTGCATCTTCCTAACCCGAAGGCCGTCCTCCAGGATGCTATAAACTCTGAATGGCTCAAGCAGACAGAGACCCTCCCCACCATGTTCTGGGGACCACCATGGTCCCTCCACACCATGTTCCTCCCCACCATGTTCTGCTGGGTTTTGTTTGTTTGTTTTGGCAACAGATACCTTCAACATTCTGTGTCTCTTGGGGCCCACTGAGAATGCTCAGTGCTCATCAAACCATTTTGTTCCAGACTGATAGACACTCTACCACTTGAAGTTGCTATGATATATAGATGATACTATATCATATCTTATGTATAAAGGAACACAACTGGTGCATTCCTGAAGGTACTGCTGGTGATATATTGCATCTCAGCTTCGGGGCGGGCCCTCACAAAATCAGAGTTGACAATTCCAAACTTCATAGAATCAGGGACAAATGAGGCACAGCTAAACAACAGACCAGCCAAGTTAAGAGTAATTCCTTTTCCCTAGGGAACGGGGAATTCTACTTCTTTGATAAAGTCTCAGAATCTCTCATGGGAAATTCCCAGCATCCTCACCAAACTACCTTTCCCAGGATTCTTTGAGGGAAGCTGTGACCGCAAGATTAAACACATGAGACACAGCCTAATGCTGGCAGTCCATTGGACTATTTAGCCCAGTACTCTGACTAGCAATGGTTAGAGTACTCCAAAGTCTGAAGCAAGCACCTTTCCTAGTTTTATTACATAACATTTAACTGGAGATTCCAGGAACTGAATTTGGCTGGGACCTTTTGCAAGAAAAAGTTCGCTCTACCACTGAATTGTGGTCTCTTTTCTCCAGTGGCATGGCTTTCCCTCATATAACTGATGATAAAAATTTAGTGCAAATATGTCCATAAATTCAGAATAGACTCCAGTAATTTCTTAATGTGAAGCAAATAATCCTGTACTTCCAGCATCCTTGGCAGAAGATTGCTTAGAATTTTGTTGTTTTATACTCTCCAGCAATGAAAATTCTACAGTCTCTCAATGCAGCAAGATTCCACCCAGCCTAATAGGTAGAGCTAGCTTTTCTTAATGCCCTAAGATTCATTTCACACCTCCAGATTCAATGCTGCAGCAAAAGCTGCATTTCAGTGCTGCTGATTTTTTAGAGCTCTCTAGGCACACAAGAGACATGCCAATTATGAGGGGTTGAACTAAAGGTAATGAGCCGAAAGTTATGAGCCTGCAAACAACTTGGGCTTAGCACTTGCTATACAACTCGGCATCAGTGGGTTCAGAACGACTCCATGAACCACCCAATCTGGCCACTTGGGTGATATAATCCTATGATCTCATAGCATTTCTTTTCCAGTAATCCACTCTTGTTATTTTCCCCTGAAAGTATAATTGCAGCAAATGGCATCTTTGGGGGGCAAATCAACTGCTTTGGGAGGTGGATTTTCTCTGGGGAAATGGTATGGGAGCAAAGGGTTAAACCTCCCCTCCATCCACATCATTGTTCTGAGCTGGTTCAAGCTCGCCTGCAGCTGCTATTTTAAAAGGACCCAAGAGATGAGAATGTGTTTGTCACCATGTCAAATTTGGCCCCAAGCTTCTGCGTATGGATTTAAAAGACCACATTTGTGTAAAGAGTTAAAATGGCACAAAATGTGTAGCAGGTGGCTAAGAAGCAACTCCTGAGCCGAAAAACTAATCATCACCTAATGTTCTTAGAATTACAGCTTGCTAAAAATGAAATAAAGTGTGTATTTAGAAAAAAGCCCCTAAACAAAATTAGCCACAAGAAATTAGCCGTTAATTTATATATGGGATTGCCAATTTAGATTATAGTTAAACATAAGGCAAAGAAACTAATTAAATGAAGGAGCCCCCATGTATATTTATTTGCCTCAATTACTGAGAGGCAGTAATAGCCCTGAAGAAATGATACTGAGATAACTGCTGTATCCAATAGGGATCTCTGTTTTATTCATGTCTAATCAATGAGCTGTGAAATATGCACTCAGAAATGGAAGCCAATGGCACTTCATGGAAAGCTTTATCCTAATTAGTTTATTCTAAAATATAGTCTTTCTCACCTCTTTGCACTTCTCCCCACCAATAGCACCCATGCAAATGGTGAGGTGCTTTCTCAACGAAAGCTCTGTTCAATTCCCTTTTAACAATACCAGCCACCAGAAGAAGATTGGCAGTAGATCCCGGAGAGGCAAATTTTATTTATCTATTTATCTATTTATCAGTTTTTATACCGCCTTTCTTAATGCATCTCAAGGTGGTCTATAAAAGTTAAAACACAATAAAATTCCCTAAAAGGTACATTTAAAAGCTAAAAATCAATTAAACATTAAAACTATAAAACACCAAGAAACAATCAAAAAGAAATAGAAGCAAGAAAGCTGAGAAATGTGGCAGCATCTAGGAGGTAAAAGCCTGAGTAAATAAAAAGGTCTTTAGTTTTGTTTTTTTAAAGCAGACACAGAGCGAATGTAAACTGGGAGAACATTCCAGAGTCTGGGGGCAACAACAGAGAGGGCCCTGTCCCATGTGCATGACAATTTAACATCTCTCATCATTGGTATATGGGGCAAAGGCACCTCTGATGACCTTGTTGGGTGGGCAGAAACCCTTGGAAGCAGGTGGTCCTTCAGGTATCCAGGGCCCAAACCGTTAAGGGCTTTAAAGGTAATAACCAGGACCTTGAATTGGATCCAGTAACAAATTGGCAACCAGTGCAGCTTTTAACGAATAGGTGTAATATGCTCTGAGTGAGCACTTCTAGAGAGAACCCTGGCAGCTGCATTCTTCACCAAATGAAAGTGCTCCATCAAACAACACATGTTTCCCTTATAGAATTCACTTACTGAATGCCTAAAGATGCAGTAGTGGACACTGGCTTACATGGCGTTAGAAGTCATAACAAAATAATGGAGGAAGATAGGTCTATTTCAGGAGTTTCCAACATTGGGACATCAGAGGTTGTTGGACTACAAATCCCAGCCATTGTCTCTGGGGATGCTGGGAGCTAGTCCAACAACATTTGGGGACCCAAGGTCTGGAACCACTGGCCTTTTGTTATTAAAGCACCTCCACTCCCATCTTGGATCTGAGTTTTCAATTTCAGCAAGTGAGACTGTCACATAGAAGCTTGTCCCTTGAAGCTGAGGAAGGCAGAAACGTCTCTTGCATTTTTCATTAAGAGAAATTGCCAGACTGGCAAGCAAAGCTCCTAGGACAAAGGGGAGTCTGAATGGACCCACCTGACCCCATCCTAACTCAATCAGAACAACGCCTTAGCCCTGTTCAGGCATTATCGAAAGTGGGGACACTCATGTAGAGCATCTCCATGGGTGTGCTTGTAAGCCCTGTCCCTTGCTGCACTCTGCAGCCCCCCACCCCACTGCCCATGCTTACAGTGTTTGTCTACAGAGATGAACATTATACTTGTGGAGAGAGTCTTCTCATCAGAAAACACAGGAACCTAGGAAGCAGCCTTATACCGAGTCAGGCCATTGGTTCATCCATCTCAGTATTGTCTACATACCGGGGCTGCTCAACTTTGGCCCTCCTGCAGATGTTGGCTTACAACCCGTAATCTTTGCCTATTGGTCACTATGTCTAGGGATTATGGCAGTTGTAGTCTAAAAACAGTGGGGTAGGGGGGAGGGCTTAGGTTGAGCAGGCCTGGTCTACACTGACTGGCAGCAGCTTCTCCAAGGTTTCAGAGAGGAGTCTCTCCCAGCCCTACTGTCATGGGCATGCTGGAAGACTCCGAGGATGAGCTGGAGGAGGGGATGGAGGTTACAGCAGAGGAGGGAGGGCAAGGACCAGAAGTTGCAAAGGAGAGTGGGTCCGATGCACGGGGAGTTAGAGCCAGGTGAGGCAGCTCTTGTGGAGGAGGCATGACCGGTCTCAGCTGTGGAGAGGCGTCGGTCCAAGAGACAGCAAGAGTTAAACCACATGCGTAGAACAACAGACAAAGCTGCTGACTCAGGAACTCTTGATTAACAGCACCAGGGGTCAGCCTATCTAAGATGACTGTGCCACAGCAACCCTGCTGATAGCAATGTCAATTTCCTGTGAGCTAATCGGTTATGTTCGTGTATTGCGTTGACCATGTTTGGACCCTGGACTGTGTTGACCTTGCCTGTGGACTTCGATTTGGCCTCTGTTGGATTGATTGGATTTGACTCAGACTGAACCTGGTTTGGAGAATTTCTTCCTGTAAGACTTTGCTATTCTACTTCTGCCTCTGCCTGTTTTACGCTCCGTCTGGCTAGCCTGACAGATTTACGACACCTACCTGGAGATGCCAGGGATTGGATCTGGGGCCTTCTGCATGCAAAGCAGATGCTCTACCACTGAGCCATGGCCCCATCCTCAAAGGGACAAACCAGCATTCTGCATCATAGGAAGAATCCCGTGAGATTGCTGAGAGCATCGGTGCGGGGGCAGGCCCTGCAAGAAAGCCCTTGGGGATGCTCTTTTGATAACACAGGAACAGGGCTTCTCCCATTCTTGAACTGATATGTCCAGAGCCCTGTTACCAGCTGAGCTTATTCAGCTCGCTCCCAGAAGCCTCCCTGGTTGCAACTGCATCTCCAGGCTTGGAAATTGCACTTTTGCTATGCTCATGAGCTGCACTGCAATGTGAGCTCCCAGTCTATGTTCTACATGGGGACAAGTCACTTAGCTGGCAGTGGACTGGTCGCCCCTAGATTTGGCTGCAAGCCAACAAACTGGAAAGGGGATTAGCTTCACACTCTCTATAAAGGGTGCCAAGCTAAGCAGGCTCCCAGGACTAGCTCCTGCAAGTGTCTGGCATCTAAGATCATTTCAGCCTTGGAATGAAATCTAAACTCCCCTCTTCCTCTCACAAAGAGACAATACCTGGCCATCAGACCAGGGAGAAAAGACAGATAAGACAAGTTTCTTATCTGCAGCCTCCATTACAATAGGGATGAGTAATTGATGTAACTTTGAAAGTGTGCCTATTGAAACTGTTGATAGAATTATTGGGGGAGTCAGTCCCAGCACAGGAGATTCTTTAAACGCACCTGCACACTCCAATTGTCCTCACAATCAGCCTTGAATACCATAGGCGATTCACACATCTTCCTATCCAGGAAGGACTATCAAGACACAATGCATTCAACAACAACAACAAAAAAGTTGTCTGGGCTCCCCTGTTCAGCACAGCAGGACAAAAGACAAGTGCCCTCAAGGCACATTTTGGGATATAAGTATCTCTAATTCCATGACCCAGTGTGCTTCCTCATGTATATATTACACCTGGGACTCCCACTGCGAAACATCTCAGTGCCTCTCACTCTGGACCCCAGCAGACTTCAACAAGAGACTCCAGCAGACCACCTGGGTGTTCCACTCCAGGACAGGTGATATAGCCTCTTGCCCAGCTCCTTCAGGAGCTGAATCGATCCCTTTCTCTTATTTCTGAAATCTTGCCCCTCTATCTTAAAGTAGCTCTCTAGCCCGCCTGGGAATTTACACATAATTTGGAACTTTAAGATAAATGTGCCTTACAATAGTCTGTTTCTTAGCATATTTGTAGTGCCTTTAAACTATGGCCACATAGTAATTTAGTCTGATTTTATTTTTAATAAACTCCTTTTTTATTTAATTCAAACCTCTCTCTCAAGCTGATTTTCTTGAGTCCATACGCTTGCGCAAATTAAGGCTGATTGGAACTGTCTCCCCTTTTGAGCTAAATTCCCCACATTCACCTGAACTAGGGGGTGCAGGCCAATCACACTCGAGGCAGTTCCATTAACAGCCCCTTTTGCTTTGTGTTGCCACCCGGTAGTTCTACCTCATCCACTCAGCTCCCACACTGCTTCTTTAGATTAACATAAAGACCCTCTGTCTTCTGTCACCCAGTTAACCCCTGTTTAGAAGATCCCTCTGCTTTTACTTCTTTTGTTTTAAACCCTGTAATTGACCTGGACTTCCTGAGGGTAGTGTGCTTCGAGGTGTGGGCTTGTTGATGGATGCTCTGCTCAAGTAGTGCTCAAGCACTGTAAGATATTCCCCTTAGGGGATGGGCTGCTCTGGGATGTGCACCTGCATGCTTGCATGCAGAAGGTTCCAAGTTCCCTCCCTGGCATCTCCAAGATAGGGCTGTGAGCGACTCCTGCCTGCAACCTTGGAGATGCTGCTGCCAGTCCGTGTAGACAATGCTGAGCTAGTTAGACCAATGGTCTGACTCAGTATAAGGCACCTTCCTGTGTTGCCCTGGGACTCTCACCCATGTGCCTGCCTCTGCCATTTTCTGCACTCCACACTGGTTTGTGGTGCTCACCGTGCACAAGTCTTACTCTGAACCTTGTGCCCGGTAGGCACCCAGGTGTTTTTGGACTCCCTTCGGATTAAAATCTGAGTCCAGCAGCCTCAGAAACATCTAGTGAAATAAAGGCCTTATTGCACCATGAAAGCTGGATCTCCAGTTTGAGATCCAATGGTTTCCTTTCAAGGTTTCAGTCCTCTCAGTAGAACAGGAAAGGAGCAAACTATTTGCTTTCTCTCCCTCTCTCCCTCTCATTTCTCTCCCTCTCCCTCTTTTCCAATTCTACTTTGACTTTCTGTGCAATGGCATGGCATTGGTCATGATCCCACACTCTTCCCCCTCCACTTACAGAAACAGCCTTCAGATCCATTCTGCTACACTTGTGTAAGCAGACAATATTCAGTACCTGATTACTGTGTTGCTCTCTCTCAATAACATCCTCTCTCTCTCTCCCCCCCTCCCTAATCTAAACTTATCTATCTATCTATCTATCTATCTATCTATCTATCTATCTATCTAATTTGTATACCGCCCAGTACCAAAGTCTCTAGGTAGTTTACAGCAATAAAACAAACCAATTTTTAAAAAACAATTAAAGCATATTAAAATGAGCAAATTAAAATACTCATAAAAACAACCAAATAGCTAAACAGCTTGGCTGAAGAGCTTTAGTTGTTTCCTAAAAGCCAAAAGGGATGGAGCAGCACTAATCTCAGCAGGAAGTGCATTCCACGGCTCTGGGGCAACTACAGAGAAGGCTCTCCTTAGAGTCACCACCAGACGAGCCGGTGGCACTCTCCGATGAACCTCCCCTGAAGATCTTAATAGGCGGCGGGGTTCATAACTAAGAAGGAGTTCCTTCTTTCTTTTTTAAATGTCCTGGCCTGCTGACTCTATTTGTCTCTCCCCTCTAGGATACTTTGCAGTGATGCTCCATTATCTAGACCCCTTCCAAAGTTACATGCTTGCTGGTTTTGTGCTAGTTGTTCTAGATCAGAGGTTGACACACATGCCAGAAGCGAACCGATATTGCAGAAATGATTTTGCATGGCACACCACCTTTCTCTTCTCCTGCCCACTTATCTTCTGGGCACCCCGAGGATCTCAGTGTGCCTGGAAGATGAGATGAGGGCGTGGGGAGGAGTTGGCTCCGCTGACCCTGCCCAAGGGCCAGCTCCACACCACCTCCCTCCCTTACACCCGCACCGAAAAGGTAAGCAAGAAACACAAGGACTAGCTGGGCTGCTGCAGGCACAGCATAGCAGAAAGGCAAGCAGCATGCCGGCCCAGGGGATGCCCCACTCCTTTTGCCCTGCCAACCATTCCTGGGCTTCCAGCAGCCTTCTCCCCTGGCAGCTTTAGCAGTGCAAGTTGCTCTTTTGGTGGGTTGGGGAGTTCCCCAATTTGGCAAAGAAGCAGCCTGCACAGCTACATCCAAAGATGGGGTGGGGGGTAGGGAGAAGAGAAAGACAGAGCGGTTGCTACCTCTCTGTCTCTCTTCTCTCCCTGATGGCTTTAACTTTTGCAGCACAGGCTGCTTGTTCACCAGGCTGGGGAAATCCTCAATCCAGCAAAAAAGCAGCCCACACCACTAAAGTTAAAGCTAGGTTGGGGGAAGAAGAGAAAGAAGAGAGGCTGCTGCTGAGAAGAGGTGCTGGCTGCAGGCTTGGGGATAACCCCCAAGACATCACTGTTCTGGCATATGGGGGTGTGACCAGTATAAACGGCGTGTCCAGAAGCGGCGTGGCACCACCAGTGCTCAAGCTGCCAGTGCTTGACCCCTGATCTAGAGTCATAGGATGTTAATAACAGCAAAGGTCCAGCCCCCTGCTCGGTGCAGAAAGCTGCGATGGCATCCATTTAGGCTCACTCTACCAGATGGATAGCTGTCTGCAGAAAGGGACTCTTCTAGCACAGTGGTTTCCAACCTGGGGCCCTCCAGGCAGTGGTAAAAAGGAAAGATTGTGCTGCCCGGTCAGTCCTAACGACCACAGAGCCAGGTATACCTAGGTAATTTTGAAGCCTGGACCCAAAGGCCTTTGGAGGCCCCCCTCCCCGCTACAAGTTAAGCACCATCACCTAAAGGCCTTTGGAGCGCTCCCACCACTGCAAGTTAAGCATCACCTTCACACACACACACACACACACACACACACACACTTTGTGTGTAGAGCCCAACACGAGCAGACTGAGCTCAGCCCTGGGCGGCCACACACGGCCACGTGAGTGATCAACTCACATGATTACTAGCTTCGTCACAAAGCCTATGGGGTGGGGGCGATTGGGGGCCAACCCACCCCTGGAAGTCCCAGGATGCCCCACGCAAGTGCACAGGGCATTCTGGGGAGACCGCCGAGGCCAGGAGGCTTGTTGTAGCCTCCCAGTCAGGGGTCTACTCACGAGTTGCCACGGTGCAGAGCTGCGCCATGGCATCTCACAATCTTACAGAGGGGGTTAGTGGAGCACTTGCTCCGCTAACCTCGTTTAAGGGGAAGGCTACTTTGGTGGCTAGCCGCTGTTGAACCACTGGGATTGCCTGCAAGCCCAGTGGTTCTCATGATGGGGGGAACAAGCTAAGCTCCCTTAGCCTGGTTTCCCCCCCTCGTGAGAATAGCCTCACAGTATTTTTAACACATGGGTTCTTGAGGGCACAAACAGCAACTGAACACACAAGAATGTAAGAATATAAAACAAGTGGGTTTTTTTTTAATGCAAATATGCATTGGCAGAAACATTTCAACAAGCAACTCAACGGATTTCCCATATCACATATTTCTTTACCCACTCCCCACTCTGTCTCCAAAGGATCCAATATTTAAGCAACAGAATTTGCAAGAATGTAAAGATGTACAAGACAATTTATGCAGATGTACATCCGCAGAAACATTCCAACATGTAACTTGACACAGTCCGGCCACCATACCACCAAGGACAAACAAAAGATCATTTGGCTGGGTGGGGGGAGATTATGGAGGCCCCGGGCTTCCACTCAGAAGTCCAAGGGGAAGAGAGCCTCTGTTTCCAGGTGTTGCTGAACTACAACTCCCTTATTCTTCCTGGGGTTGATGGGAGTTGTAGTTCAGCAACATCTGGAGGACCCCAGCTTGGCAACCAGTGCTCTAGCACCTGCTAAATTCCGCCAGCTTCAAAGTGTAATAGTCCTAGAACTGATTTAGTATCCCTGCCCCAGACACACAAACTAGAGGGCTTTGTGTATAAGAGACATTGGTTTGACCAAGCATAACACCATCAATGGTTATTAGCCACAGTGCCTACACAAAATTGTTAGGTTCTGAGGCAATATGCCACAGTCTGAACAACACTTGCTGGGTGGCATCCAATGGAGAGAAGGCTCTTGACTCTATACCCATTTTGTGGGGTTCCTGGAAGCATCTGTTTGGAAACAGGATATTGGACTAGATGAATGTTTTGTCTGATCCAGGAGGGCTTTTATTATTGGACTTGAGGTGATGAATAGGATGTCAAGAAACTAGCGGGACTCAGGTCCTCTTTCCTTCTGGCTCTCTGCATATCATCCTAACAATATACAACCTCTTTGGTGACTTTGACATTTCCCCTCCAGAACAATCTAATCCAGGGGTTCTTAACCTGGAGTCCAAAGGGTAAATTCAGGGGGTCCGTGGAAAATGTATATAATAAAGGGTAGCTCCCCCCAAATATCACTTATAATCAAAGATGATAATCCTTATTTTTCTTGAATTTTAATTATACCTCCATGGTTGACACTATTAGGGATTAGGTCAGTCTTGCAATAAGCAGGGTTTTCCTAGGCTTGCATTTGGATGGGTGACTATATGCAAACACTATGAGCTGTAAGATATTCCCCTTAGAGCAGTGATATTCACTGTTTTTCACAGAGGGGCCTCTCTGGCGGTGGTGGGGGGACCTTCAATGCGAGAGCCATTTCTTACTTTACTGACATAGTACCGTGATTTTCTCTGTGCTGAGAGAGCCCTTTAAGAGAGACGCAGCCCTCACTTAAGACTCTGTGGCAGGAGAACTCCTCCATGGTGCAGGAGTTCAAGAGGGCTCAGTTTCCCTTAAAGGAGCCCCCTACCCAACACTGGGCAAAGTGCAGCACTGGTCATTTTAGCGAGTGGTCATTTTTGCTAGGGATAGGGCCATAGCTCAGTGGTAGAACTCTGCAAGCAGAAGGTCCCAGGTTTACTACCTGGCATCTCCAAGCAGGGCTGCAAAAAAGACTCCTGCCTGAAACCTTGGAGAGCCACTGCCCATCAGTGTAGACCAGGGCTGCTCAACTCCGGCCCTCCTGCAGATGTTGGCCTAAAACTCCCACAATCCCTGGCTATTGGCCAGTGTGGCTGGGGATTATGGGAGTTGTATTCCAAAAACAGCTGGGAGGGGGAGCGAAGTTGAGCAGGCCTGGTGTAGACAATACTCAGCTAGAGGGACCAGTGGCCTGACTTAGTATAAGGCAGCTTCCCATCAGCTTCAGCTTCACCCAGGCCTAATAAACAATTAGTCAGGGGGCTGCACTTAGGGTTGATGGAGGTTGCCACTGGCCCCCAGGCCTTACAATGAAGAAAACTTCTTTAGGGATGGGGCCATAGTTCAGTGGTAGAGCTTCTACTTGCATGCAAAAAGTCCCAGGTTCAATCCTTAATATCTCCATGTGTGCTTTACACACATGGCTTTTATTATTTATTTATTTATTTATTATTAAAACTATTATACCGCTCTTCCAAAAAGCTCAAGGTGTTCAAATCTCCTCTGGAATGGAGTGTACCAGTTTGCATATTAGCTGAATTTACCCTGAAGTCACTGCGGGCTATCAGGGACCAGTACAGACAGGACTCTGTTTCCTCCTGAATCATGGCTGCACATTCTTCCTTAGCCTGAATTATGTCTGGCTTTAAAAAAATCCTCTGTTTTCAGTGGCTTAAAAAAAAACAACTCCAAGGCTTCTGTTATACCCCAGAGTTTCTCTGTGATGTGTGGAGGGGCCATTGCCGATAATTCAGCCGGAGAAATTCCTGAGCTAAATGCAAGCACGTGCAAAATGTGGTTCTTCCTATGCTTTCAAGTTCAGCTTCATCTTATTGAAGCCTGGTCACCATAGGAACACAGCTTTACATATGCAGATGTTGTGGAGTCTTAACCATGTCTGTGCAGCTTAACAATGGAGTCTGCAGGTTAGATGTAACCTGATCCCCTTGTGTCTGAGCTGATTTTTCTTCATCACACAGAGAAAGCAATGATTTCACAAAGGCAAGTTTATTATAAAAACCAGCAAAAATTTGGATCCAGTTCAGCAGGTTGGGGTTAAGTGCTCTTTTGTTTTGGCTTGTCACTTTTGTGAAAATCCGGCTGGCTATCAAACTAAAAAAAAAGTAATAATGTAGGGAGGCATCTTGCGCCTCCTCCTGGGATGTGATTGGTGGCAGAAAAAAACCAGAGCGGGAACGCACACAGGAGAAAGATTGCAGGGAATGCGGGGAGGAGCCGACAGCTATGTGAACAGTCCATCTAATCCCCCAAATTAAACTGCCTCGAATGTGCTCTGAAGCAGATACGCTTTTTGGATACCCCACAGCATAAAGCCATGTGTGAAGAACTCCCAGGTAGGGCCAAGATAGACTCCTGTCTGAAACCATGGAGAGCTGCTGCCGTTCACTGTAAACAATACTGAGCTAGATAGACCAGTGATCTGACTTGGTATAATGCAGCATCCTATTTTCCTATGACAAGAGACACTAGAGCAGGGGTGGGGAACCTTGGCACTCCAGCTGTTGTTGAACTACAACTCCCATCATCCCCAGCCACAATAGTGGCTGGGGATGATGGGAGTTGTAGTTCAACAACAGCTGGAGTGCCAAGGTTCCCCACCCCTGCACTAGAGTGTAAGAAGCCCTACTGCTTTCCCAGCAATGCCCATGAAAAGGACCCACAGCTGCCTCTCAATAACTTGAGGCTATAATCCAGTGCTCTCCTGCTCCACCACTTGTCAGATCCCACTGAAGTCTCACAGGCCTTCTGGAGCTGCTTCAGTTTTATGAAAACAGATTATGCCACCATGACCTCTTTGGAGGAAGGATGGGGCATAAAGGCAAATTATTCATAATGTTGGCCCCAGTACCTCCTTCCAGCTGTTTCCATCCTTCTTCTCTTCATGTCACAACAAGATGTGATGCTGTGACATCACAGGAGTTTGGCCAATGGCTAGGAAGGAGCTCACAGAATGACAGATGACCACTAACCTCTGTTCATGACCTTAAGTTTAAATTAAATGGAATAGAACACCAGCAAAGATACACAAGAGGAAGCAACACTCTTTTAATTGGAAACTGCAATGGGAGAAGAGCTTGTGGCTTGATACTGGAGGTCAGGGGCTGAACCTAAACCTATCTAAGTTAATACACATTAATGCCTGGATAGGGCTCTCAGGCTTGAGCACATATTCCACAGTAGCTCATGTAGGCTAGCATGCAGCCTACATAATGATGTTCCTGGTTAAAGTCCGAGACTCCTGGGCAAAAAGATTACTCATGAGTATGTGCAAAATGTCTTTCACTCACCACTGAGTAACCACAGCCAGCATATACTGGGCGCTTGGTAGAGGAGGTTTCCAGGTCAAAGAAAATCATTTGCCAGAAGACCTGAACCACATCCTATCTCCAAGAAATTAAACATCGATTACAAGGGAAGCACTTGCTTGAGTGAATCCACAGCTATGAGGAAACAAGGTGGCCTTGGGCAAGTTGCTACAATCAATAAATGAGATCTTTGTTAATATTGTTTGTTTAATTCATTTCTATTGAGCTTTTCATGAGGTAGGGGGCAGCGGTTCAGAAAAGCAAGTAACTTCTCAGTCCAGACGGAATGTTCCTTGTGGGTTTGACATTTGAACCTGCTCAAGTCTGTTCCTGGGATTCTTCACCCAACATTCTCTGCCTGACTTCCAGATCTTGGGGATGGAAGTTGGGAGAATGTGCCAGTAGTCATCTGAACCCACCCGTCGTCAAAAAGCTTTGGAATCCTCTTTGTGCCTCAATTCCCTGCCTGCAATAAAGAGAATAATGAACTACCTGACAAAGTTGTTTTGAGACTGATACAACCCTCAGATCAAAGAGCTGCCAGAAAGTATCAAATATTGGAATTAAACTACACATTACTTTCAGCATGTGCTGTGCAGTTATGTGCATGTTTTAACTTTGTTAGGAACATAGGAAGCTGCCTTATACTGAGTCAGACCATTGGTCCATCTAGCTCAATATTGTCTATACAGACTGGCAGCAGCTTCTCCAAGGTTGCAGGCAGGAGTCTCTCCCAGCCTTATCTTGGAGATTCCAGGGAGGGAACTTGGAACTTTCTGCATGAAAGCAGGCAGATGCTCTTCCCAGAGCCACTCCATCTTACAGTGCTCACACATGTCTCCCATTCAAATGCAAACCAGGGTGGACCCTGCTTAACAAAGGGGACAATTCATGCTTGCTACCACAAGACCAGGACACCTAATGGCGCAGTGGGGAAATGGCTTGACTACCAAGCCAGAGGTTGCTGGTTCAAATCTCTGCGGGTATGTTTCAGGCAGCAGCGATATAGGAAAATGCTGAAAGGCATCATCTCATACTGCACGGGAGGAGGCAATGGTAAACCCCTCCTTTATTTTACCAAAGGCAACCACAAGGCTCTGTGGTCACCAGGAGTCGACAACAACTCGACGGCATACTTTACCTTGACCACAAGGCCAAGAACATACAAGGTGATCCAATTTGACACTGATCCAGATTGAGATTAGGTGATCCAGACTGGAACCATGAAAGGAGGAAGATTTAAACCCTTTGCCGTTTAACCCCATGGTCCCTAGCCTGACCCTATCCAACTGCTATTTGACGGGTGAGAAGATCTCCCATTGGCTCCCATGGGAGCTTTTCATCCTGGTGAAATAGCAGCTGCAGGGTGTGTTTGTGCAACCCAGATCAGGATTGTGGCCGAGCAAAAGGGTAAAGCACCCCTCCGCCCATTGTCCCAATCCAGAATGGTACCCCACATGCTACTGGACAAAGAAAAAAGAAGCACACAACTGCATAGCATGTGCTTAAAGTAACATATAATAGGGGTGTGCATGGACTGTTTGGTGCAGTTCGGTCTGAATTCAGTTCGAATTTAGACCAAACCAAAGCGAACTAGTTCCAATTCAAATTTGGTTTGAATTTAGACTGAACTATACCAAAGCAAACCAGTTTGGTTAAACCAATCAGCTGGGCTCAAACGGGTTCAAAGCCATTTGCAATCAAACTGCTCGAAACAACCCAGTTCGTGGCAGTGGGGTTTGCAAGTCAACCAGTTCTGCACATCCCTAACATATAGTTTGAGCCTAGCATGTAACTGAACTGGTTAATGAATGGACAGACTATCAGCTGATTTAACCCATTGTAATTCTGGTGACTCAGATAATAAGAACAGCCCTGCTGGATCAGGCCCAAGGCCCATCTAGTCCAGCATCCTGTTTCACACAGGGGCCCACCAGATGCCGCTGGAAGCCTACAGGCAGGAGTTGACAGCATGCCCTCTCTCCTGCTGTTACTCCCCTGCAGCTGGTACTCAGAGGCATCCTGCTGAGGCTGGAGGTGGCCTCTAGCCCTCCAGCTAGTAGCCACTGATAGACCTCTCCTCCATGTTCTCCAAACCCCTCTTAAAGCCTTCCAGGTTGTTGGCTGTCACTACATCTTGTAGTAGAGAATTCTACAAGTTGCTTATGCGTTTTGTGCAAAAGTACTTAGTACTTCCTTTTTTTGTCCTAAATTTCTTGGCAATTATCAAATCATACGCAGAAACAACTCTAGATAAAACCTCAGACAACTCTGGCAAACCCTACTCAGAGTTATGATTCTCACATCTGTTTCTTTAGCCCAGCTGGAATTAACAACCAAGCTAGTAAAACAAAATAGGGAATGGAACCCAAGAATCTCCATGTCTTAGCAAGGTGCCTAAGGATCCCACAGCTATCACCAACACACTGTGAAAAACTGAATATGGTGCTTAATATCATGGGAAAATCAGTAGCTTTGCAGAATCCTGAGAATCTCATATTTCTCTCTTTAAAATCAAGTTTCTAGTTCTCTTGCTTGCAGAGATAATCCTGAAACTGTGTTGCTAGTTTTTGCAGCTAAAACAGATGCTGACCAAGGACGTCTTCTGCTGCCATGAATCTCAGTCCGTCCCCAATACTCCTATCTGTGTCTTTACAGACCTTGTTTATTAGTTGTAGTCATCTCTCATTCCCAGCCCCTGACCATAAAATGTGCAAATAAAATAAGATAAAATTGTAAAACCAGATATCGTAATTGTGCAGATTGTTTAAAGGATGCAAATTAGGTTAGTTAAATGAAAATAAATGTTTCATGTTAAAAAGAGGAGGAGAAAGGGTGAGAGAAAGGGGAGGCTGAATGAGAAAGACTGTTTTGCAGATATAGCAAATACAAAGTAAGTATTTGAATATCTCATTCCTATAATAGGAGTTGGGTTTTGTGGTTGAAAAAGTCACCCATTTGTTGCACAAAATTCCAGGCTCTCTGTGTGAGAAGAATTTAGGAAGATGAACCTATAACAACATGTTCAGGGCTTTGTTTTAGAGCTCATAAGCCCATGGTGTAATTAAGTTATACAAGAAGTGGATTTGACTCCTCAGTGTGTGAGGGTTATTCTTCTCTATTTGTAAGAGGAAATGGCTTTGGGAGAACATGGCCACATTCATTGTGTGCTCTGGCCATGGTCCTGAACAAAGGGAAACAAAAGCTACCAGCTGTTAGTGTCAACCTGATTCTCTGTCTGTGGCATCATATTCAACCCTGGACATGGTCTGTTTCTGCAGACATCAGACACCATGAAAGACAAAATATATCTCTTCAAGGAGAGCTAAATCCGAAAATGTTCTGAGTGTGCTCAGGATTTGACCTTTGAATCCTATTCTGACATACAGCAGTAAGGAGATGGTGTCTTCACAAAGAAAGAGGCTGAAATTGTATTGTGGCTAGAGGGATGTAACTATTCGCATAAGGGAGTTCTAATCTGAAATGCACCTTGAATAATTTCTCTGCTACTCTGAATATTCTTCACTTGCACTTTAACCCAGGATGTAATCAAGTCTATGATTACATTTCAGAGCACCGAGAATCCATTTTTCCTTGAAAACCATCTTTAAAAACAGAACCTCATCAAAGTGGAGACCCAGTTAGCAATGCTACCTTGGTGTGCTGTCACTTTAATGGTTCAATCTGCTGCCTATGGAGTCCCATCCATTCTGGCAGAGGTGGGGCTAGCTTTGGACTAGTTGTAGAAAAGCATGTCTGAGTAACTGGTTAACTCTTTCCTCCCCAGGCAGAGGCAAAGATAAAGGCATCAAGAAAATCCCTGTAAGAAGACATTTTCATGTTTTGTTTTGCTTTAAAAGGAGAAAGGCCAGGTGAGAGAAAAGGGAGGATGAAGGAGTGAGACTGTTATGCAGGTACAGCAAATGCAGAGCAAGCACCACTACCCAAAAAGGGAACATTTGCCCATATTCTGCTCAGTGGATTAGTGTGGGATTTCTTTGTGCATGCAGCCTGGGCCCTCACCTCACATCACTTTCCCAAAGAGAGATGGTTCTACTCCCAAAGGAAACTAAAGGTCTGCCCGCCTTGAAGAAAGTGGTCCATTCATCTTCTCCCCTATGCATAATTCAGCTCCCATATATAATAAATGCAAGGAGAAATGTCTGGTACTGTGTGTGTGCGTGTGCGGAGGACTATGGAAAATAAAGGTCAGGTGTGTTTCATCCTGGGCAAATCCCTAACCTGAGCTACCGATGGAGCCTTCCAAAATCAGGAGGGGAATGTCATTTACTTTTCATTTAAAACAAACATTTAAACACACAACATCAACTATGGACAGACTTTAGAGTCCAGGAAAGAGGATTTCAGCCTAGGACTGCAGTGTCAGAAATAATGGTTTTCTTTGGTACGTTTCTGAGACTGATGCCCAGTCCTGCCTTCTACAATGTATATACAAGAAATAAGCTCCGTGCCTCCCTCCCTCCCTCCCTCATTACCTGTCAAGTGTTACAGAATTCAGTTTTCTAGGCTTCTCTCCCCCCCACCCCCTTCACTTAAGATTCAGTGTTTAGCCCCAGGAAACAAGCCATAAATGAAAAGCCTCTTCAAACACAACGGGAAAATCTGACCCCCATACCAGACAGAGACAGACAGGGCTCCCCTCCCCCTTCTTTAAACAAAGGCTGTTGAAACTGCAGAAATGCAGACACAAAGCACACTTCGGTTTAAACACCCTGACTCCAAGCAGATCCCTTGTGCATCCCAAAGGGACAGCCACCTGCTTTTTTGCCTTTTTTGTTTTGGTTTGGTTTTTTGGTTTTGGTTTTTTTTAACTATCAGACTCACATTCTCAATATCTAAGAATCTGCATGGGATAATATTGGCTAAGAATCTCTCTCGCTCTCTGGAACCCCACGAAGCGCTTACCTTCTGTGAACTGAATGACTGGGTCCAGTGATACAAAACCAGCCTGTCCTTGGATCTGAAAGCAGGGTGTGCCAGGTCCTGGTTTTCCTCTGCCTCCATGGATTTGCCCGCATCGTTCTCCAGAGCTGAAATGGGCCACCAGCTGCAGTTGGTGGGAGTAACATTGTTGGGAGTCGCCATGACAGCCTGAGATTATGGAAGAACAGAAGAAAGAAAGAGCTGCAGCGGCTGTACTATCGGAGCATCACAGGGGCTCATGGAACCAGCATCATTACTGGAGCCAAGAGGGTTGGATTTCATTACTCACTCCAGATTGGCATGGGGAGCCCAGGGCAGCAGGATCAGCGGCAGCATCTGGTTTGAGAAGAGAAGCAGGGGTGTCGCTGCTGCTGGGTGTGCTAAATCACAGCCCCTTCACAACCGTGGCAAGGTTGCAACTGAAGCACACTGCTGCACTGCTCATGCATTGTTCCAGTCACAGACACAACAGGCAGTCTCTGCCACCTGCCGGCAAACCTGAGTGTCTACACTGTTAGCAGATAACTGGAGGACCTGCATCTTATGAGCAATACATTGTAGCCTCCTTTAGCAGAATGACTTGTGGGAGGCAGAAATCACAATGTCCAGATTGTCCAGGTATCTGGATAAATGGGTCTGATGATTACCTAGGGTAACAGACTACTGTCGTGGGTAGCCAGACCTGGAATTCTCTCTCTGTGTGTGTATTCCTAACCCAAAAAGTCAATTACAAATCATGCATACTTTCTGCTTAATATGCATGCTTAGTTGCCAGGCTACATGCAAAAGGATTCCCCAAACTTGAAATGTTTCAGATGTTACGATCTGCAGAAGGGAGATTGGAACTCTTGCTAATTCATGGTGGCTATTTCTATCACTAGCAATTAGCCTTGCCAGCTAAATGGAGCCCCCATGTTCAGAGGCAATATACTGCAGAGTGATGGGGACAAAAATCAGATGGACATTGCTCTAATGCCATGCCTGTGTGGTGTAGGAGCCAGTGTGCTGTAGTGGCTAGAGTGTTGGACAATGACCAGGGAGACCCGAGTTCTAATCCCTGTTCAGCCATGAAACTCATCAGGTGAGCAAGAGATGCTCAGTTAAGGAGGTGGCTGAAAAAGAGGCAGGAAACAAAGTATGGAGTCAGCCCAGGGCTAGCAGGCGACAGACTGGCTTCTCTCCCCGCCCCCCTTCCAAGTCTGTAGCTAGTTTCTTCTATCCTGCCCTCAGCAAGGTTGTTTCTTCAGCTATACGCCTTGGTGTGAATATTGTGCTGCGTTGGGAACCTGGACTTCCCCCAAAACGCTGGGCTCCACTTCCAGGTCCTGCCCAGGTGCCAGAAAATATTGATTTATCAAGTCGGGTACTTCTTGGAGTGAAGCAACAGACCTGGGCAAGCCAACAGAGCAAGGAGATGAAAAGTGGCTAAGGGCTAGAAGTTCTGGGCATCGGAGTCTGAAGCCAGGGGCCTGTGACCCCCAACAGGAATATCTACTGTCTGTTGACAAGGCAGGGCAACAAGCCCAGGCGCCTGATACCCAGATCTGGATTGGCCAACCTCACTTACAGCAAGGCTGATCTCAGGGCCATCCTGATTGGGCACCTACTGAATCCTACCACATGCTATCATAGTGCCTACTGCCACAAGCCCGGTGGCTCTGCTCTTCCTATTTCTCCTCATTCACCCTGCCTCCAACCCAGAGAGGCAGAGCACCAGCAGCAGTGAGGATCAGGAGCAGTAGCAGGGAGAGGAGAGCTGGTCTTGTGGTAGTAAGCATGACTTGTTCCCTTAGCTAAGCAGGGTCCACCCTGGCTGCATGTGAAAGGGAGACTAGAAGTGTGAGCACTGTAAGATATTCCCTTCAGGGGATGGAGCTGCTCTGGGAAGAGCATCTACCTGTAGGTTCCAAGTTCCCTCCCTGGCAGCATCTCCAAGACAGGGCTGGAAGATATTCCTGCCTGAAACTTTAGAGAAGCCGCTGCCAGTCTGAGTAGACAATACTGAGCTAGATGGACCTACAGTCTGACTCAGTATATAGCAGCTTCCTATGTTCCTATGCCTCTGCCTGCCTGCCTGCTAATAAGTTCTCTTTTTGACATGCAAGCAGCCAGCAGCCATGGCTGTGAGGAGAACGAAGGGCCACTGAAGGATTCTTGCCGGAGGGCTCCCCCAAACCTGTAGCTGAGGCCACTGCCTATCAAGAAGATGGATTTGGAATCCTTCTTATCTTGTGGAACTGAAGAGGACTCTGAATGCATATTTATTTATTGATTGAAATTTTCTTATATACCGCCTCCTCCCAAGACTCTAGGTGGTGAACAACAACAATACCAATAACAATTTAGAAAAAGGAAAAGGAAAAGGAAAAAAATTAAAGGGCAAGTGCCTGGCAAAACAGGAAGGGCCTTACAAGCAGCTAGGGAGGGGGCTGAACAAATCTGGGGGGTGGGGGGAAAGAGTGTTCCAAAGAAGATAGCATATAATCGCAGATAGCTTCTAGCTGTAGCTCTGTGCAGACGGTCTCCCTTGGTGATGGGGCCGGTAGTTCAGTGGTAAAGCATGTTGTATGTGCAGAACATCTCAGCTTCACTGCCTGACATTTCTCGGGAGGGCTGGGAAAGACTCCTGTCTTTCTTGGAGAGCTTCGTTCAGTCAGAGTAGTAGGTAATGCTGTGCCAGATGGACCAATGGTCTGATTTGGTATGCGGCAGCTTCCTATGTATCTGAAATGTTCAGCAAACACACAAGGAAGGAATAGGATCATGACTGCAAGCTATGCTCGGTGCCACCAGAACATCCATTCATCATGCCATCCCCCACCCCCAGGGAATAAACATTTGGCATTTGTCAGCTCAGGACAGAGCCCAATCCTCCACATGATTTGGAACCCTGATCAGGGGAGCTATTCTGAGTAGTTTGTGGTCTATTATATCCAGGGCCACAAAATCAGGTGGGAGATCCAGCTGTAGCCTGCTGTGGCGAATTTGCTAAGAATTTCGCAGATAAAATTGCTTGCATCTGGCATACAGGGTCTGGATTGTGATCTGTGTGCATTTTAAAAGGGCAATCCCTATCTCACTCTTACTCTCACACAATGTGCCCTTCACAAATGATGCAGTGCATACATCTCTAATCCAGTACAATTTGTTACATGGAAAAACCACCTTCAGGAGCCTTGTTCAGACAACCACCTCACCCATGCATTCAGTGGGATCACATCATCTTGTCACATCCCACAACTGATGTGTCCACCTGCCCTGCCCCCTTGTCACATCCCACCACTGATGTGTCCACCTGCCCCTTGCCTCCTTGGGCAAAGTAGTCTGTACAGTGGATACCTTCATGTGATTTGGAACCCTGGCTGATTAAGGACTTGTTCCTGACTAATACAACTGTGGGTGCTACCTACTGAAAATAAGGTTGCCATTTTTTAATGGGCTCAGCTCCTATGTCTTTAACAGCCAATTGGCATGCAGAAATTAATCTGGAATAGGACTGCTTAAAACCTTAATTAATCTGGAATAGGACTGCTTATTCTCAAGACAGGAATGGTGTTCAAGGTGGACAGCTGTGAATGCTATGCAATATGGTTGACCGGCCCTGGACTGAGATAATTCTAGCACACTTGTGCACATGCAGAAACTGTTCTACTAGTGGAGGAAGGCCTTACTCAAGATCAAAGGTTTTATATGGCTGAGATGCACATAGCAGTGTGCAACAGTGAACACTTTAGGTGCTTGGTACGAATAGTATAGTATAGTGGACACATCATGATCTGGGTTTTGTTTATGGTTCAGCTGGG
Organism: Hemicordylus capensis; assembly: GCF_027244095.1. Classification (NCBI taxonomy): domain Eukaryota; kingdom Metazoa; phylum Chordata; class Lepidosauria; order Squamata; family Cordylidae; genus Hemicordylus; species Hemicordylus capensis. The sequence continues at coordinate 33,819,568 of NC_069660.1, read as the reverse complement.
ATGCTCATATGGACTAGTCACTATCTCATAGCATAGTGTTTCTTAGAGAACTGATGTGAGGATATAATAGAATAACCTCTGCCACTCTGAGTTCCTTGGAAGAAAGTTAGATTACAAATGTGGGAAGTTAACTACAGCTTGCATCACCCACTTGTTTGTCATAGGAACACAGGAAGCTGCCATATACTGAGTCAGACCATTGGTCTATCTAGCTCAGTATTGTCTACACATACTGGCAGCGGCTTCGCCAAGGGTGCAGGCAGGAGTCTCTCTCAGCCCTATCTTGGAGATATCAGGGAGGGAACGTGGAACCTTCTGCTCTTCCCAGAATGGCTCCATCCCCCGAGGGGAATATCTTACAGTGCTCACACTTCTAGTCTCCCATTCATACGCAACCAGGGCAGACCCCGTTTAGCTAAGGGGACAAGTCATGCTTGCTACCACAAGACCAACTCTCCTCCTAGTCAAGGCTTTGGCAGCTATATGGAGGATCTTCCCCTAAAGAAATGTGATGCAGCCCCTTGAGTTGTGAGCCAAGTCTTGTGTTTCATGAGAGATCAGAAAGGCAGAGTAAAATCTCTGGAATTCAGCCTGGCAAACCCAATGGCAGTCCATTTAGAACACTATGAATTTTAGGGCTACTGCAAACATAAACGTGGCATTTACAGAATTTCCCTGAATTAAGCAGTTGGCAATCAAACTGAAGTTTTGAACATATGATTGTCAATGCCAATGCTCATATCAAATATTGATACCCATATCAATAGACCTAGAACTTGACCCTTCCTGGCCATTTTAATTTCCCAAATCCTCAAATTTCTAACTTTTGCAATCAAATAGGACACAGACAAGATAGCATTCATATTCTCCAGTTCTTTCTGCCTAGCTGTTTGAAGCCCCAAGATATCTTCAACCTCCTACCTCATCAAACAGAGAAACCTGCAAAGAAAAGTAAAAGGATCCAATTCTTTTCCTCTCTCTGCCAAGACTTCTCTTTCCTCACAAGACTCAAATTGGGATGTTTTCATTGCCTGCAAAAGATTCTGCCAGGCATGATTCAACTGAGATATCTTACCCCAAGGGTAATAATTAAACAATATAGCTTTAGATTTAAAGCAAAGGAATGTTTAAAAGGCCTATATTTCTGAGTAAACTATGTTGCTAGGACCAGGAAGGTTATTGAGATTTGTACCAAAAGCTCCATCTAGTGGCCTATTTATTTCACATTGCATAAAGCACAATTTCAAATGACAGTTTCCTTGATCCCTCTGATGCTGCAGATTTACGTTTGATTCCAGCTTCCTGGTGTTCATTTAGTAAGCACTGAGAAGTGGTTTTTGCCTTGAAATATTTAGCAGTTAACCTTGCACTCGGTTTGTGGCTCTGGGGTAGACTTTTCTTGCCCTCCTTATCCTAAAATAAGGAAAAGGAAACTGAATCTAAGGCATAAAATTATGCCCTGGAAAATTCTATTCAAGTAACACACAGTCTCTTTTTATCAAGCAACAATAAAACAGAACAGCTCTTAAAAAATGGCAGGACTATGAGCCAATGCTTGCTTAGGGCAGCTGTCTTGCTTGATTTCCTTGTGCTTAGATTTACACCCTCCTCAAGTGAGCTTGGTTACCATAGCTTCAAAGTAAAATTGCCCTTAAAGCAATTATTCAGTTTTGTCAGCCTGCACAATTGTGTTTCCCCACCATGTTGAAGGAGAAGCTTGAATATCATAGAATGTATAGGCCATTTAATCCATCCCCCTACTTGCTGCAGGAAATACAAAGCTAGAACACCTCCATCAGATGGTTGTCCAGCTTTTGCCTGAAGACCTCTGGTGAAGGAGAGACCACCATCACCCTAGGTATCTGATTCCATTCTCAAACTGCTCATTGCATTAAGAGGTTGTTCAGTGGAAATCGACCCTCCTGTAACCCAGTCCATTAGTTCTGCCCTTTGGGTCAGCAGAGAACAAGTGTTCACCCTCTTCTGTGAGACAGCCTTTCAGATATATGAAGAATGCCATCGTCAGGTCTTCCCTTCATCTTTTCTTCTCCAAGTTAAACGTCTGCAGATCCTCCAACTTTTCCTCATGAGGCTGGCTTTCCAGATCCCTGATCATCTTTGGTGCCCCCCTCTGAACTTGTACCTATTATTCTATACCAGGGTTGCTCGACTTCAGCCATCCTGCAGATGTTGGCCTGCAGTTCCCATAATCCTTGGCTATTGGCCACTGTGGCT